>NC_041049.1:34569842-34892980 GCF_900634775.1 Gouania willdenowi | reverse complement strand
TAGAAGGCAGCCAGAAAGAAAGTATTAGCATACTCCGCCTGCCGCCTACACTTGTGGATAGCGCCCTCTGCTGGTTAAAAAAGTACTGCGATTCAATTTTCAGAAAATCGATATCAACCGTGATACCTATGGATCGATTTTTAACTGCCTTACGATTAATCGTTACATCCCTACTGTTTACATGTCAATCATGGCAGAGAGCTTCCAGAAGGCGCCGCTTCTCCAGCTCAGTGCCGCGTCAAATTCGTAATCAAAGTGGGAACTCGTCATCAAATTGGAGCAAGGTGTTTGGGCTCGCCCTGCAGTAAGAAAGGAGCAAATCACCCTCTAACAATTGAGGGAATCAATGAAAAAAACACTTTGGGCATGTGTATGAAGCCTAAATAGCACTTTTTGTGATGTTTAAAGCACAGAAAAGTCAATTTAGAGTAACATGGGCCCTTTAAATTATTATTATTAAATTTGATTGGTATTCAAGCTTTGACTCGGTTGCGTACTCGGAGCTAGATTGCCTCTGGGCCGTGCGCGTACGGGTGACAGTCAATGTTCTGGTGCTAAAACAGACGAGAAGAAAACAAAAATGGGATTAGCGGGTAAAGACGGAAGACCTCCAACCCCTGTGACATGGACATGCTAAAGGAGCTATTGCTAAAAGAGTTAAGTACACACAGGTAACACTGCGGCTTCACCTACTCTCTGTAGGTGTGTTGGGGGGGAGGGGGGTACGTTTTGTGTGATCTTTGCAGAGATATTTCTTGCAGTTGAAACACAATACATTTGTCTTTCTGTACTTACTGCTTGGGCCTTACACCTCTTTCTTTGAGAATCAGGTGGCCGGACTGGGACTGTGGCTGTTCTGGTTGGTGTTGAAACAGGACTTGTTAGGAGAGGAGCTGTGTGTCAGCTGACAGTGCACTTATGATTTTGGTTTTGACTGGAAGTATTGCTTTATAATCTTATTATTATAACTGTCGAAACCGACCCTAACAACACAAATGTCATAATTTCAACCAGCGCAAAAAAAGCCTTGATGCAATAAATAAATTGATGTGACTCTTATGCATTTAAAAACTAAAAACTGGTCGGTGCCGACCCTAACACAAGACGAAGGTTAAAGTGGTGATAAGGTCTTACATTTTTGGAAAAGTTTTTTAAAAAGGTATTGAAATTTACCTCAGTTTTCCTGCATATACTCTATTTCAGTTAAATACTTTTGGGTTTTATTATACATACAGAGGAGCTACAAGCCAACTTTGTCCCTTTCTCCCACCCCTCCTTTAAGAAGACCCTAAAAGGGACTGGGTAGTATAAGGCTGTCTAAAACCAGCATGTTGAAGTTGTTAGTTTTATTTTAAAAAGCTGGCATCTGCTGTTGTTTTGTAGGAACAATTATTCACTTAAAAAACCTTAAAGCAAATGAACAACTCACAGTAAAAAAAAAAAAAGAGCAGTGATAAATCACCTGAGTTTCATATTGCTGCATATCATATAAGTGAAATCTTAACTTACAAGAACAATAGACAGGGTAAAGTTAGCTGAGAGTATAGGTAAGAAATTAGGCAGCAAAGTTTTTATTAGTGTCCATAAGGGGGGTGGGGCGTCAAGGAATATGGTTACTCTATCAATCTTCACTGGATAGCTGTGTTTGGCTGAAGTTGGCCAACAAGAGGGTAATTTCTTTGACTGCAGTGTGTGATGCAATATTACTGAATATTAGGCAGGGATACTCTAAATCCCAAGAATCATTAAGGCATTCTATGGTAGCCACTTCCAAGATACAAATAGAGGCTGTTCTCTCTTCAGACATGGGGGTGGATTCACTATGGGTTTAGGGGTATTAAAATGTGTGCAAACATTACTCCACTGCGCCCACAATCCATTTAATGCGTTTCTTTCTGATGAAGATGTAAAGTAAGCAGATCTCATAAGGGACATCAATCCTGGAACTGTTTGCGGTGACTGACAAGCAGGTGCAAACGCACGTGCAAAGATGAGCTGCAGTAAATGTTGACACAAAACACAGCGGCGATGGGAAAAAAAAAAAAAGACTCCAGTTAAAAAGTAACTGTCACCTTACTGCAAAAAAAAAAATCTACCTGTGGGTACAAATAAAGTAAAGCAACCTGTACCTGAACCTGAATGAATGAATTTATTGTTCTGAAAGCGCCTGACACACACAGGCTTTATCAGTTAACTAATGTAGGTCAGTCCATCACATAAAAATCTATATGTGATGGACATATAGATTTGTCCATTCTTTCATTGGGTAAATGAAAGAATTGCATCAATGCTTAAATATTCTCTCTCCATCAGGTCCATGCCGCAACGTGTTCACGGAATGATCCACCTTTTCTTGGGAAGGTCGTTTTCTCAGAGAACTGATTGGTCAAGAGGCGGGGCTTTATATTTGAATCTCATTAAGCAGTTTAGCCTAAGTTAGCATGGTGATTTAGCCGGTAAGAAGTTAACCAGTAGTGCGTCATAGTACAGGACACACCAAATAAATCCCGGAAGTTACTGTGATAAGAGGAAATTTAGCTTTGTAGTACAGACCTGCAAACTCTTTTTCTTTTGCTTAACTTGAAATGAAAAACATTAAATTAAGGTACATACTTGCTACATAGAAGTGTGCCAATACATTGATGATTAAATTAATCTCGATTCAACACGTGACGATTCGCTAACGATTCATAAATGTTCAAAAAATGACAGGAAAACGACCGCTGCCTGCGGAACGAAAGTGAAAGTCTCCGCTGCCACCCGGACACCTGAAGGAAGGGACAAGGTGAAGGAGGCGATGGCGGCAGCTGACTCTTTGGCTGTGTCCGAATAGTCCTTCCTATCTTCTTTCCTACCCACTTTTCCTAAGTAAGACTTTAGAATGTTTACAAAATACTTGTAGCCTCAATTTTTCTGGACAAAATGTGCTTGTTAGAATCATTGTAAATTACTTTAGCAGTGTGTTCCATGGTATGGGACAGGTCACAATATGCAGATCATGGTCTTGTCAAAGATGGTATTTTTCTTGTGGGCCATTTGACTGAGGCCTAGTAACACTGGCTTGATCTTGAGTTTCATTTACAGACAATGTTGGATTTTTAGCCTAGAAGTCAAAGCGGGCTTGTAATCGGAGGGTCATTGGTTCGAATCTCACCCGGCCCATCACTGTGAGATGTTGAGCAAGTTCCTTAACCCCAATCCAACTGCAACCCCTTGGCGAAAATGGGTAACATGCAGAGAAGAATTTTACTACGTGATTAATAACGGTTACATTATCATAATTCATAACTGACATTGATATTTTTTACCTCCACACCTACTTGCAGAGATCATCTAGTTTCTGCTGTAGAATTAACGTACAGATGATAATTATTCCCATCATTTTGGGCCTTTGGCAAATGCAGACATAAGACAAAGCTGAAAATAATGTTACATGATGTAACACGGGGGGTGGTGACAAAATGGTTAAGGAAACAGGCTTGTAATCAGTTATCATTCCTTTGATAAAAAAGAACAATAAGGATTTAAGAATTATCATTCTTTCATAACAATTGTTTTTTTAACAAAACAATTAAGATACCTAAAGCAGATTCTCTCCCTGAGACAATTATGACAAAACCCTAAACCATGGCAAATTTGGAAATTTTACATAACTACTTCACATGGAATATTCAAAAAGGGTATTATACAACTGTACAACAACTACAGAAAATCAACAACAGTGTACCTCAGTTAGTAGCCAAATGTGCTTAACAGACTGATTAACTATTAAATTAAGTTAAATTAAATTAACTGAGAACAGGAGGATACGGTGTAGGTACGCAATCCGCAATATTCTCAATTTAAATTTGGGCTTAATCTGCTCTGTGCAAACAAAATAGCAGAAGGTGGGGACAAAAATACAATAAGCTCCAGTCAGTATATAACCCTATTAAGTGGGCTCATTCTTCACTGCACTATTCCCTTAGCTACAAATAATGTGTAACAGAGTGAGTCTTTTAAAGTCATAACAGCCATTTAAGCCACGCCCACCAAACAAATGGGAGGCTGAGAGCCACAGATCGATTACTATCAATAAATTAAACAATAATGAAACAGAGAACATGCACGCACACATTATGTACTGTATATATGTTTTTCTGTTATTTTAATTACATAATGTTTAGTAGTTGATTTATTTTACATTATTTTATATTAATGGATAGCAACCAGTTTGCACTGGACAATATTTGGTGTGAAACACAAAGATCAGATTACTTCACTGACACTGGTGTTGTAATTTAACTGCTGCACAACACTGTTTGAAAATGTGTTTGGTGTTTCTTCTACTTTTGCTTATACTCAGTATTATTGTATCTGCACTGTGCTATAAATAATAACCATACAGTATTTTAAAAGCTGTACATACTTAGGTTTAAAGAGAGGAAACAAATTATATTTTAGTGAAATAGAAATATTTCTGCTTGAAGGCTATAGGATTCAGGCTAACTGCATTTGTTAGTAAAGTAAATCAGTTTGGCACACATTTACTGTAATTAAAGTCAGCACCTGTGCATTACATGACACATGAAATGCACAGTGCGGACACCAGTGTAGGTAAATAACTTATTGTTAACTTTGGAGCATGTTATTACCTAAAACACCTACTTCAGGTGGCACTTTACTATGCTGTGTATGTAACTTTTGTAGCTTTAACTATAGAACTTGTTATGGTGGTGCTTCCTTTGTTTTACAAATACTACAAAACTGTAACAATAACAAAGAATATATACAATACAGTACTAATTATTGTATGGTCTGGGGTCTAGGTCATTGATTCTACTGAATTGTGCATAATTGTACTTGGCAATTGAAAACTGCCAAATACATTGTTCTCGTAGTAATTCTCATTATTATTCTCTCCTTATTATACTTCTCCTAGGCTATAAATGCAGCACAAATGACACGTATGTCATCTCATAGGGTCAATGTCAAGGATGTGCAGTCAACCTTTTTTGGAGCCAAAATGTCAAATGTCAAGGTTGCATCAAGTGTCAAAAACCAAAATTTTCCATCTCTCTGCACATATTTATCATACAAGTTTGATGCTTACATTTATGAAAAGCTCCTCTCAAGTGGAGTATTTTATTTACTTGGATCGAAGCTGTACGACCCACCAGTAAAAAGATTGGTAGGGGTCAAAGTTCATGATGTCACAAAAAATTAAAAAAATACTTTTTTTCTTATAAGTTGGCCACAAATTTAGATACAGTGCTCAGACGGGTACCATTGAACAACATTTCCTTTCAATGTGTGACCTTGACCTTCACTCGAGGTCATATTTAAGGTCAAGGTCAGTCATCTGTTTTTCCTGCATTATTACTTTCAACTTAATTAGTAAAAAAGAACAAACTTGTCAACAAATCCAGATACAGGTTGTCATTTTTGCCAATTTTTTCAAGTTGCCAAATACGTATTTGCTTTGCGAATATTGCCTAGTTAATGGGCAAACTGATTGATAATTTGGGAAATTTTATTTGTTCAAACTACTGTGGCTTCTCCCAGTCTCTGTGTTGATGGATACAATTAACTGCAAACCAGAAAACTCCCTAGAAGCTGCTGTCTAAATGTAACAATTAGCCACTGATTTTGTCCACACGTGAAATACATAGGACAATTTGATGCACCTTTCACAGGGAAAGGGTAAAATAAAAATGAATGTGATCATGATGCACCCCGATGGCCTTATAATTAAGCCTCACCATGATATTAGGAGACTTCATTGATGAAGTGCTTGGTCACATTAGAATGTGGTAAATAAAAAAACAGCAACAAACAAGAGAAAAAGATAGAACAGATAAAGTTTATAGAGAGTAGGCCAGAGCAGGATGAAATTAGGAGGTTGTTAATGATTTTGAGGATGGCACTTTCAGTGCAATGTTTGGTGCAGAATCCAGATTGAAATTGTTCGAATGGTTGATTATTTATGTGGAAATGGATTTGTGAGACAACAACTCGTTACAGAACTTTTGACAAAAAGAGGAGGTTGGAAATTGGATCAAAAGTTGTTCATGATGTCGGGGTTGAGACCAGGTTTTTTGATGACGGGGGTTACAGCAGCCAGTGTAATGAGGGGACAGAGGGAAAAGTGAGGGAGGAGTTCACAACTTTGGAGATGAGATGGTGGGGAAACAGTGCTTAACAAAGGAGGATGGGACGGGCTGTAATATGTAAATGGAGGTTTTCGTGGTAGAGATGATTTCTGACAATTCAGCTGGGAGGACGGGTGTGAATTTGGAAAGAGGCAGAGGCAGGTGATGGAAATGTGTAAAGATCTGTGGAGTGTGTCAATTTTTGATTGGAAGAATGATAGAAATAGATGCATTTGTTGGTGTTGAATGAGTGAGAGATGTTGTTACAGGGTTTCAGGAGTTTGTTGACGGTGGAGAAAAGAGCCTCATGGTTATTGGAAGTGGTGTGGATAAAGTTATAGTAGCAGGTAGAGCGGGCGATGTTGAGGGCAGTTTTGTACAGTTGTGATCGGATCGATTGTAAATATGATTATAGTGTTTTATAATCCCACATTGGATCATAATTTATTGATTGATTAATTCATAGACACTTGTATGCACACTGAGAACCAAATACTTTAAAGTATTTGTGGTTTTCCATTCAGTTAAATTTTTTTTTTTATGGATGGTAAGGCAGTGTCAAATACAAATATGTGCACTTTATGATATAGGCTTACTGAGCTCTATACTGAATGCAACGTGTTCCTGAACAAAACTTCTGTGCTGTAGTAAAGTGAAAATGATTGATCAGCGTGTGTCTGTTTATATTGTCTGATGAATAATACTGTATAGTTTCAAGATTTTATGCTTTAACAGTCACCAGTTTTCTGCCAACATTCCTTCCTGACTTTTACTGCGGCAATTGTGTTGCGTTTGGCCTGGATTAGGGACTATGGATTTCACTGAGAGATACCCGGGATAAGTAAACCCTGTTTTCTAGTACAGGCGTTAGGTGGGCTGATTATTGTTGGTTGTATCAGTGAACTATTAAGAAAAACGTTGCTAAGAGCTCAACAGATGTGTGCATTCACATATTTTGACCAAAACTTGCTATAATAGAGTCAAGTCCCTAATTTAACAACATTTTATAAACTCATATCAATTTAACAAACCAATGAGGAGCTTAAATGCTTTTTAGCTGTGCTTAAGAAAACAGAAACTGATCACAGAGGAACTTTCATAGAAATTCAACCATTAGTGATGTGAAATATTACTGTTGGCCACATGTGTGACATATGTATCTGTGAAAAGCTAGACTGACAAACTTCTTTGTTGACCATAGGCTACAGTGTATGAAATGTCGACCATATAATGATTATTAAGGAGAGACAGGTTTCACCTCCTCAGACCTTCCTATGATTTTTAATGAATTTGAAGTTTTGTGAAAAAAAACATCTCATGCTCACAAGTAGGTGGCGCTGTGTTTACAGTCAGTTATTTTATTTGTATTTGTTATTTTTAGTAAAGTAATGTGTGTGAAGTTTCAGATGAATAAGACCATGTACAGCAAAGATATTACATATTTACTGTTTCAGGGTTTTAAAATGGCAATCTCGACCAGCGTTGAAGGCTTGCCACACCCACACTGTGTGAGATATGGAAAGACTTTGACTTCTCATCAGTTCTTTAGTGATGTGCAAAAGTTTCAGGCCTCTATGATGATTTCTCTTGGAGCTAGAGGCTAAAATTCCATTAAATTGGATTAAAAATAACAGGGTTTAGAGCATGGCTTCAAGAGACTTTTTAGTATATCTTAATCATTTTTATAAGCCTGTACATTTTGGGATGTCTACTGCAAATTTTAAAAGTTCAAGGGGGCGCTAGAGAGCCAATTTTGAAGAAAAAAAAAATTACAAAAATGTTTTTAAATTAGAGGTTTTGGTACCCTTAACATACATGACAGGTTTCGTCACTTGCAAACTACTCCAATTGAGACATTCAGTTTTTTGGCGAATGGTGCTCTGCCACAGGAAATGTGTTTCGTAAAAACTCATTTTCAACTTTTCAAATTTTCAAAACTCAAATTCAATTTTTTAGAAGTTTTAATAATTTTTTTTAGAAAATAATTAGTTTTTTAACTCCTGTGAGGAAACAAAATAAATACTAATAAAAAACAAACAATTAAATAAAAATGTAATGTAAAATATTAAGTAAGATATTTATATCTACCTTTTAATTGTACTACTGACATGGATTTTTCTGACTAACCTTTTTAATTTTTTATGTCATATAAAGATGTATAGAGCAGCAGTAATGTCATCCAATTTCCCCTCAGGGATCAATAGTTTACTGAATCTGATCAGGTTTATTGATTAAGTTTCATCAACTTACTTTAAAATAACCTAATTTAAATGATTCTGATGACATCATTCCAGACCATAATGATTAAACAAAAACAAATGGAGACAAGGATGCATCAGTTATTTCACCACTAGGGGCCAGAATATTTTACAGTATGAGAAGCTATAATTATTATTAACCTACAATGTTTCAGACTCTATTTAATGGTCGATTTCGTCTGCGATTTTGTTGAAATGGATTTTAGAGGGCCCTAGCCTGGCAATGTGGTAAAAACTCACAGTTTTTAGGAACAGCGGGTCTCCAACTTGTCAAGAACATAAATCCTAAATTTCATGTGGAAATTCTGAGCACGCGGAGGAGTTCATAGTTTGGCCAAAAATTGAGAAAAAGTGCTAAATTTGGTCTGCTAAATTTAAAATTGCAGATTTCCTGTTTAATTTAGGTTAAAGGTCCAAATTACATTTTTGCTAGTCACAGTCCACTGCATATACCTACAGCTAGTTCAAACCAGTGAAAAGTAACAAACTCTAGGATGGCGCTAACGCCAAACCCCGGGAATGGCAGAAGAAGAAGACTTCAACCTTGTTGCTCACATATTTGATCACCCTTACCCGACAATTTTAAAACATATTGCACTCGAAATATATATTTTATTTTAAGTTAGGTTCTTTTATCGTTTGAAAAGGAATTTTTTGGCTAAAGCTGCTACACTTTTTTAGAGTTTTTGTGTCATTTCATTTTTTAAAATCTGAAATATGAAACTTTAGTTCTTTCCGTTTCTTCAAATTATTTGTCTTATCAATAATTTTGATTTAATGTGGCTCATATGCCCTCAGCTACTTTTGTGCTGATCTGTTCTTTGTACATTTGTGCTCTTTCTGTCAGATCAGTGTTTTTAACACTTTTTCATATTATTATTATTCTGAAGACTTCTTGTCCATCATGTAATTTTCTTGTCATTTGACATTGTCAAAGACCTTAAGTTTTTATTTAACTAGAAGCCATCTATTTAGCAAATACATTTTGCTTGCTATTGACTGATCTAGATTAAAGGTTCCTCATTTGTTTTTTTTAAATGTCACCTACAAGAGCGGATGAAAGCAATCACTTGTGCTTTCAACCGCATTGTTGCCAAAGGTGGTTTTAATCAGGAAAGGTGCTGTCAGTAATGAAGAAATGGTTGGTCCATTGGCGGTTGCTAAGCAACTGTGTCGGCATTATTCCTTCAAGTTTTAGAATACAGGCTGAGTGATTCAAATGGAGACGCCTGTGGTGGTATTTTACCATAAAGAGAGATGCAGAGAGCTGTTTGTCAATGCATGATATGCACTGAGCCTCATTTAAAGCTTTTGCAAAGATATTGATGAAAATCATGATGGTGACACAGATTCATTCATAAGGAGCCACAGATGTTGATGAATGGTTGCATCATAAAATAATATAATAATAATAACGATGTTTTTTTAAAACCCATTGCAATGCGCAACTATACCTGACTGGCTACATTTCTGAATTCCTTTCTAGCATGAAGCAAGAACAATTTTATTTGTTTTGGGCTCGGACATAAATATCTTAAATAGAATGGACCAAAATAAAAATTATTGTCCGAAATCAAAAATGAGAAAACCAAGGCCAAAAACCACCACACCGACATACATTTAGCAAGTTATGAGTATAATCAAATGCATGGCTATATAAATGTGTACTAACTTCACTAATATTAAAGCATTGTAGTTAAGGTTTCCCTTATTTTGGGGTATTGGCGATCGGCCGATTCTTGCATATGAAACCGCTCTCTTCCGCCGATTTTTTTTTTTAACCTCCGCAAGCGTCTTAAAGTCAGCGACAGTCAACTCACAGCAGAAGAGGACAGACAGGCCCGCCCACCAGGTCATGTCTGCATGTCCGTGCTGCGCATGCCTCTGCTACACAGAATAACAACAACAGTTGTCATGAAGGCACGGTTAGCTTAGCATGTCCGCAGTTCGGCAGTAGTACACAAAAAAAGGATCGCAATTTGTAATTCCTGTAACTCGGAAATAAATCCTGGTGGGGCAGCAAACTACCTCATTCACTATAAGACACAGCCACACTGCTGAGTGTGGAGTATTTGAAGCTAGAAATCAAGCTAAAGCTATAGCTAACGGAGCAAACAGCCAGTGGACTGTTGTTAGAGCTTATGAGCAGTGAAAGGAGCAAAGCGACAATGAAGAAAACAGTGGAGTTCATGGCTTTGTACATGAATAAAAAGCTTCCACTAATGAACAAGAGACTGAAATAAGTGAGAGAACAACTAACCTTTGCTAGGTTCATTCTGTCATTACCCGTTGATTTATGAAATTGTTACACATGATGCACTTTATTATTTTTGACTTTTAGGAGCTTTTATCTTGTAAACAGTTACAGATTATTTTTAAATTGATATTTTTACATTTAAATATCCCCAAAGCCGCTGCATTTTCACATTTTTTAAATTTTTGCACTACAAGGAAACCTGTCGTTTAAGATGTTTTTTTAGTTTGTCCTGTAGATTATTATTTATCATCTATGCCAAACCCTGTGATTTTCTTTATTTCTTAAACCAAAATACTGCTGTGCACTTTATTTTTGGCAAAGATCTGAAAACAGCTTTGTACCTGGTGGACACGTTTAGTTTGTTTAAAATGTGTAAAATGTATTTTGCCCAGCAATGTTCTAAACTTTTAATTTATATTTGAGATAACTACCTCATGTGCAGTTAAAACAACATGTTTGTATTGTTTTATGGATATTGTTCAATGTTTTACAATAAAATAAGATTGGAACATTCAAGGTGTATGCCCTTAAAAAGAAGAAGAATCGGGATCGTCAAAAATTGAAATCGGTGCACCTATAATTGTAATTGTATAAATTGACGTTACACAGAAACATAAATGACACTTGAGTGTGTACTTTTTATAGTTTACACTCCGTGCAAACCTCTGCTTAGAACACGCTTTAGTCCTCAGATGTGTTGAAATACGGCCACGCCACAAACACGTTGGCTCATATACAGACATGCGCTGACTGCTGTGTTTGCTTGCGTCATTACATCTTTTTTTGGCAGTGTTGTTTTGGTGAATACGTTTTTCGGACGAAAACCTAACATGCATTTTTGGCCCATTTTAAGTCAAAAATTTGTGGTGGCCGAATTTTCGGTGGATCACTAATCTTAATGCCTGTCAGGTTCTGGTCGGGTTAGATTACTGCTCTGCTTATTAAAGATTATTGATTCTATTTTTGAATTTGCTGATTATTCATCTTTCATTTAACACCAGTCAGCTGCTAAATGATTTGACTTATCTTTTGAGTAACACCTCACACCACCTTCAATATTGAAGTGTTATTGAGATGTAAAAAGTAGATGATTCCAGCTAATTTTGATAACAATTACACATTTTTTTTTAGAATTGATTTTTGGAAATTTAAGAATCGTTTCATAATCGCCAATAATAAAATCACGATTTATCGATTATGATTTTTTTTCACCACCTCTACTGGAAAGATTTAGCTGAAGCAGTAATGTGTCATGCTGCAAAGCATATGATCAAAATATTACTTAAAGTAGGATTGTAATACCATGAGTGCGTTACCTCAAAAGCAACTTGAAGTCACTAGACTGCCTTGTTATGTAGTGTAATGTGTGTACCGTAAAATTTAATGTTTTTGCGTTTAGGTTGTTTTTCATTTTGAATTAAGCAAAATGAAAAGACTAAAAGAACTTGAAGTTTGTCATTGTCAGCAGTTTTGTTTGGTGTTAATTGTACTTAGGACCAGTTTGCTAAATTGTTTACCTAAATTTGACAATTATTGAAAAAGGACCCTGTCTCAAATGATTTTTTTCCCTGTTTAGCACTATGATTTGAATAGGTAAATTTGGTTCATTTTATTGGTAAATAACTTGAAAAACAGTATAAATAATCTAAATGAAAAAAATCTAAAATGTATGTTAATTTGGACAGATGGATGAAAAATAGTTAATCGGCACATTATTTAGGGTTTGTTGTTGAAATTATCATCAATATGAAAAATGGTAAAATGTGTGAAATGCAATCATTTAAAATGACAGATAGCCTCCAAATTTTTTTTTGTCACAGCTCCAAAAAAACCGAAGTGATATTGAATACCACTTAACTGTTTAGACCAAGCTTTGCGTTTCCTTTTAGTTGTGTCATTACTGGAACATGACTCCTTCTTCCTGGTGGTTGTTGTCCAATACAGATCTCTCTGAATAATATATTAGCTCATGTAAGCAGCTTTGCCAAAGTATTTGTCAATGATTTATTTAGTTTCTCTATCCAAGGTCATTGTTATGACAGTGCTTTGTTTTTTCATATTTTGTTCCAACTTCCAAGTACTATAATTATGGTTTTCCTTACCCTATTTACTAGACTCCAGAACAAAGTTCTTTTGAAGAGTCTTACAGCATGTACTCAGATTCAGAAACCACTCTGTAGAGTAGAAGGACTCTCTGTCTACGTGTGTGAGCGCCACTGTCTCCTTTAATCAGGACAAGCACTACAACGCAGAGTCAATGAGGATGGGGATTTATTGTATTGCTGCGTGTCCCTACAGAATCCACTCTATTCATTAGCATTGATCAATAAGACCACTGCAGTCTCTCCACATTTAATAGCACAAGCCCATTAAGGCTCTAAACAACAATGTTGTATGTTGTGATTTGTATGGTAAAGGAGGTAAGGATATTTATGAACAAGAAAAGGTTCAACTAGGAAGGAAGTAATTACATTAAATTCAACTTTATTTATATAACAAATTACAATAGTTATTTCGAAGTGCTATCAAAATATACAATTCTTAAGAAAAAAGAAAAACCCCAACAAATCCACATGAAAATGCATCAGCTACAGTGGGGAGAAAAAACTGCCTTTTAAGAGAAAGAAATCTCCAGCTGATCCGTGCGCAGAGGTGCCAGCCATCTGCTTCTACTGGTTGAGGTTAGTGGACAGAAAGAGGAGAACAGAACGGTATAGAGGAGGGATGTAATGATTAATCGTAAGGCAGTTAAAAATCGATTCATACGTATCACGGTTCACATCGATACTGTGAAAATTGAATCGCAGTACTTTTTTTAAACAGCAGAGGGCTCTGTATATATTTATCCTTCTCTTGTCCAGAAGTGTTAGTTGCGGGCGGAATCTGCTACTACTTTCTTTCTGGCCGCCTTCTACTCTTAAACATGTTCATACATGATTCGTTACCCCTTTAGCACCGAAAGAAAATCTGTAATATTACGTGAATATGTGTAAAAGTCACATTTTTCTATTAGCTCTGTCTGCTAGCATATCTCTTTTCACTGCTAGATTAGCTGCATGCCAACCGACCACTGGGTTACCAGCGCCCTCTGCTGGTCCAAACATATATCTGATGTAAATACGTTATAAGGCACAAAATACATTTTCAGTTGCACTTTTAAAAAGAAAATAAACTATTATGCAGTTTTGCATTGTTTACTGTAGAACTAGAATTTCAATTAATAGGCTTCTTCATTTGTATTATTCCTTTATTTATGTCATTCAAGATTTATTTTTAGTTAAATTGCATTGTTTTGAATATCAAGGGATTCTTTTGACAATGAAAAATAAAAGGAAAATAGTACAGTATTTTCTAGTTTTTTTCCCAAAAAAAATAAAGGAATATTTTTCAGTCATCATTTGTCTACAGACCCATTTTGTAAAATAAATTGTGAGAGAATCGTATCGTGAACTTAGTGTCGTGAATCGAATCGTATCGGGAGTTCAGTGAATCGTTTCATCTCTAGTATAGAGAGATAGAACATCAGTGTGTCCCAGACTAGTTGAGCAGTGAACCACAGATCAGGAACTGCCAGCTCCAGCTTCAAGACACCTGAAACAAAAAAGAAAGAAGGGTGAGGCAAAGGCACAGACTGCAGAAAAACATAATACAGTGATACAGGTTTTTCTGCATGGAAACACCTTGGGGCGGATTCACTGAAGGTATAGGGGTATTAAAACGTGTGTAAACGTCACTGTATGCGCTAATAAGGTGGCCGAATATTGCAAAAAAAAGTAACATTCGGCCTTCGGGTTTGTGAGTTAAAAATAAGACCGAATAGTAGCGTGACGCAATCAAACAACGTGCAGTGATTTAGAGTCGGAAAAGTGTGTGCATGTTGCTGCACAACCAGCAGCAGCAGCTCCTCCTTTCCACACACAAACACAGCCAGACTCTCTCCTTACCGCTCTCCGTCACCGCATTAAAGTTGGAAGCCATTAAATTTCACAACTGAGTCCATTGTTAGTGCTGTGAACCATGAATCCATAAACATCTTCGTCGTTTCATCCTCAGTTTACAAGCTGCATAGGCTAGTGTAGCATTAGCACGGAGTGCTAACAGCTGATGTGTGTAAACAATGGGTCCGGGCTCTAAGCAGTGACTCCCAACATGATCGGCAGTAAAAAAAAGTTGTGCAGTTTGGGCATCCAGTAGTGCAGTTTCCATTTACATATATGGCAATAAAGTATAATATATATTCTATATTAAACCGCAGTGTTGTTTTAGCTGTCAGATAGTTGGAGAGGGATGAGATCACATTCTAGGAGGCGTGTTAGGTGACATCACCTACCAACGTGGGCAAAATCCAACTCACCCGTTTAAAGCTGACTTTTTACAAATTTTTTTCCCTCTGAATGAGGCTAAAGTGATTTATATCACTGTAGCAAAACCATTATAAAGTGAATATTTTCATCATACCTCCCTTTAATGCACTTTTTTGGAATGCATGTTTTGTTTTATTTGAATGCCGAATATAAATGAAAAACTTTGTTGTGCTTTTTTTGAAAAGAATATCTAAAAAATGTCAGAATGTTCAATAAACATTTACTTTCTTTAAAAAAACATGTCTAAAAATGTATTCTAGGCTATTTATGCACTATTTAAAAAGTGCATAAATAGTGAAAAACGTAACAACCGCATTCGATATTTGGCATTCGGCCAAGCGTTTATATTTTATTCGGCTTCGCCTCAAATTTTCATTTTGGTGCATCCCTACTTTCTAGTATAAGAAAATAGTTTAAATAAAACAATAGTCAACAGCCCCATAATAAGAAAATGCAGAGTAAAGTGTGTGTGAGGGAGAGAAAAACTGGACACTTGAAACGGAGCATGTGAAGTCTAGTGTAGCTGTGGTGTAGAGGGTTGCTGTGCACGGAGCTCCATGGATGTCGCTCAGTACGCAACCGCTCCTGTGAGCTCCTGTGTCTTTCCCTTCATATTTTGATCATAAAATTATTGTCGTGTTGATGCCACACCTGAATCAGCTGATGGGCTGCGCAGTTTACGCAACAATGGCACAATGTTCACAAAAGAGAGTGTGTGTGACTATTCAGGAGATCAGATCTGCTGGATGATGCTCAGTAGATCATCTTCAAATGGTGCTGATCGACTGATTAACAGACTCTGTTGCTGCATTAACTCAAATCAATGGCATCAACAGATCAATAGGATAGTTTCTGTCTAAATCTGCCTGTTTTAAGAGCAAAGGTTCTAGCAGAGCGCCCACATTTAAACACAAAAAACATTTGTGTTTATTTTATTTTCTACATTATTAAATGTTTGTGCAGCAGACAGAGAAGTCCACCAGCCTCCAATTGAACTTCTTCATATGTAATTTTGTGCTTGTGTGCACTCTCCACGTTGAACGGGCAAAATGTTCATTTCATTCATTCAGTGCCAGCCATTTTCAGAAAAGCTACCCCCCTCACTGCCAGCCATTTTAGAGAATTTTGACTGAATTTTAAAGACCCACACATTATATTGTATTATGACAATCTAAAATCTGAAACCAGATTCCGAAAGCACTAGACGTTTTTTTTTTTTTTTTTTTTTTTTTTTTTTTTTTTTAAATATACGTCATTGGCAGTGAGCATTTGGATTTGAAATTACATCTATTTATGTCAATGGCAGTGAATGAGTTAAATAAGGCGGTGTCAACCATGTCTGTAAGCACAGCTTTAAGTCCTGCAATGTTAGTGAATTCCCCACAACAGGTGAGGAAACGGTGCCACCAAAGGAATTAGGGACTCACCTGGTTTACCATCCTTTATTTCACATCTTAGTGAATCCGCCCCTTAGTGCTAGACAGTGTGAGTGGAATGAGTATGGTATTGCATGTTGTGTAAGCAGTGTGGTGGGTATACAACAAGGATCAGAAGTGGGGGATTTACTACGGTGCAACCTTGCAGAACTGCATCTGTTTGGACAGCAACCGGTTAGGACTATGTGTAGATGGTGGTAGGGCTGGGCGATATATCGAATATACTCGATATATCGCAGCTTGTAGTCTGTGCGGTGTTGAAAATGACCATACCGTTAAACTCGCGGACTTTTTTTTTTTTTTTTTTTTGATTTTTTTTTTTAAATATCTTAGTGGCATTATGCACAAAAGGTGCACTTAAATTTAGTGTTGTTTTGAAATGTCATCTTAATGACAACATGCACAAAAGGGCACTATTTGTTTTAAAATATTGTAGTGGCATTATGTACAAAAAGTGCACTTTAATTTTGTGTTTTGAAATGCCATGTGAGTTGCATCCTGCACTAATGTCTTGTTTTGAAATGTCTCTGTGACAATTTTGCACAGAACGTGCACTTTCTGTTGACAATTTTATGTTTGAGCCACTCACTGTTTAATAAATACAGTTATGTCAACTTTGACTTAGTTGTGATATCCCCTTTTTTGCATGAAAGTTTAAAATTGGCATATATTAATGCAGTATGATCAAGAATGTTTTAATGTAGACATATAGAATCATCATACTGGTGTGATTTTGTGCATCAAAGTGTTAATTCAAGGGTAATGCAAAATATCGAGATATATATCGTGTATCGTGACATGGCCTAAAAATATCGCGGTATTTATAAAAGGCCATATCGCCCAGCCCTAGATGGTGGATTGTGTTTGAATGTAATGTTGGTGTTCTACTATATAATATGTCTTTTTGTTCCTATTTTTAGGTTTAGGGCTTTGTTCTTAGTGGTTTGGTTGACACTATTATACAATATATGCTTTATCAAATAAGTAGGTTTTTAATTAAGCCTTAAAGGTGGAGAGGGTAGCAGCATCCCGTACTAAGACTGGGAGTTGGTTCCAAAGGCGAGGAGCCTTGTAGCTAAACACTCTGCCTACTGTTTTACTTCTAGACATATTTAGAACTTCCAGTAGACCAGCAGAGTGTTCTGCCCAGATGATAGGGCACTAACAGGTCTTTAGGATATACAGGAACTTGATCATGTAGGGCTTTGTAGGCTAACTGTAGGATTTAAAATTCTGTTCTAGATTTTAAAGGAAGCCAATACTGGAGAAGTATGCTCTCTCCTTCTTGTACCTGTTAGTATTCTCGCTGCAGCATTCTGGATTAACTGGAGAGTTTTTAGTGAGCTACTGGGACATCCTTACAGTAAACAGTTACAATAATGCAGTATAGATGTAACAAATAAATGCATGGATTAGTTTTTCAGCGTCACTCTGGGCCAAGATATTACTCAAGAAAGAACTTGCTGGAATTAAGTGTGAGAGGAACGCAAGATTATTCTGTGTGAACTATAAATCCTTCAGGTTGTCAAGCAGCGGCTGGGGAGTGTGTGTTTCCAGGTTGGACAAAATTTAGTTTATTTTTTACTGAGTAGACAGGAGTCGGTATCCTTCCTTTAGTTTTTACCAATAAAGCTGAAGGCTGTAAATTGACCAAAATAGCTAGGGGACTCAGGAGAGCTGGCCTGGGAGCTAGGGGACTCAGGAGAGCTGGCCTGGGAGCTAGGGGACTCAGGGGAGCTGGCCTGGGAGCTAGGGGACTCAGGGGAGCTGGCCTGGGAGCTAGGGGACTCAGGGGAGCTGGCCTGGGAGCTAGGGGACTCAGGGGAGCTGGCCTGGGAGCTAGGGGACTCAGGAGAGCTGGCCTGGGAGCTAGGGGACTCAGGGGAGCTGGCCTGGGAGCTAGGGGACTCAGGGGAGCTGGTCTGGGAGCTAGGGGACTCAGGGGAGCTGGCCTGGGAGCTAGGGGACTCAGGGGAGCTGGCCTGGGAGCTAGGGGACTCAGGGGAGCTGGCCTGGGAGCTAGGGGACTCAGGAGAGCTGGCCTGGGAGCTAGGGGACTCAGGAGAGCTGGCCTGGGAGCTAGTGGATTCCAGGGAGAACCCAGCAATCTCCTGATCTGCTTCTTAGCGTTCTCCAAAGTCTTCGCTACGACGGGGACTCTCTCCAGAGCCGGTCGAAGACAAATGACCACACAAACTCCCATCAGAGTGTCCATGCTCTCCTGATGACAAATGGTCTCCTTCAGTCTGGAGAGCAGGGGCTCCAGCTCAGCCAGAAGCTCCTCCAACTCGCTGCAAAATAAAAAATCCTGCACCGAGGGTCCCGCTGGGTCTGCTGAAGGCTGGGACATTCTGTCATGAACATGTGTAGGTGCAGACCCAAATGCAGGGACGGAGGCGGAGCTCAGATGCATAATTCCAATATTTATTGTTTTCTGAGGCATGGTCAGTCCAGGGAGGCAGAAGTAATCAAAAACACAAAAAGGCAAACCAAGAACACGGAGCGAGGGTTAGAATGTCCAACTGCTGGGGAAAAACACTTGTTGTCGATCCAGGAGTTACTGGTATGAAAACCAAGCCCAGTTCACAAGTGGTATCATAGAGCGAAAGTAATTGTCCCAGCACTGACCTGAACCAAAGCCTCCCCATTTATACCCAGCAGTTAATCAGTTGTAGCTGGAGACCAATCAGCAGCAGAAGGCTGCTGGGAGGGAGGCCAAGATCTCCTGCCTGCCCTCTAAAATAAAACCCCATCCTGACAACGTGGCTCTTTAAGAAATTTGCAGCAGGGACTACGTGAGAGTAGGAATGTAATGGTATTGTAAGTAATGCAGTATTTTGGTTTTTAAAATGCTTGCAATAATGCCGTGGCCTGTGATGATATCAAGTGGGATATCACAATACTTCCGCAAGTGTAGGATTCTATTGAGTGAGTCGGTCTGAGAAGCAAACTACATCTCCCAAGATTCCCTGAGCAGTGCAGGAAGGGCAAGTTGAGCAAAAAATCTTCGACTTGGTCCGTCCATCTTGTGATCTCCCGGCTGCTCTACTGTAGAAAGACTTTTAAAGAAAATAAGATGACAAAAATACTACAGGTATGGTTAAAAATGGTAGCCGTGGTCAATATCATTGGTGCTTGCAGCCCTTGGTGGTATCTCCACACAAATCTGGTGTATGTAGCAAAAGTCACGAGTAATCCTGCATTGACAAGATAATTACAGGAAAAGTACCATTTATTTAATTTAGGATTTTCTTTTTTCCCATATCCTCTGTACTGGAAACCTTTAAAATGTGATGGAAATTATCTATATTTTGTTAAATTGTTGTGAATCCGAACACTTTATTTTTATGAAAGAATTCAAAGTCAAAGGAGTATAGAATAGGATAGGTCAATCAGGGTAGTAAACAGGGAACTTTAGTTTCAGCTAATACATATTTGTGTGGTGTTTCAGTGGTTATGTGGTAGTCTGTAAGGTTTGGGTTTCTCAGCAGACCTGCAGACTACATTCACATGGGTTTTTTGGGTTGTTGGGTCGCTCGACACAGATGTCGGCTCTATAGTGAGAGGTTATAGTCAAACAGAAAATCTAATAAAGTGCAGGGTATCTTTTACGGTCACTGTTATGTAATTTTAATTCAGTGTTATATTGCTGCTGACAAATTCTGTTTCCTGTTTCATCACTTTTTCAGGTGTAAGCCATGGCGTCTAAACCTCACCCTTCTCTCATGAAGAAGCACAGTCAAACGGACTTGATAAGTCGTCTGAAGAGTCGGAAGATCCTTGGGGTTGGTGGTGAGGATGACGAGGGCGAAGTACATCGCTCAAAGGTCAGACGATTACTTTATTTGCATTCTTCAAATGTTTTGTGACCATGGGTGCACATAAGTGCTGCGCACCACTTTCCTGGTATATCATCAGATATACAAATATATCTTTTCAAAATATCAAATATTTATTTTTTGTATTTGGTTTTTCAGTCATTTTATTAAAAAGCCTAATATTGTATTGGGTTTTAAAGAACAGACAATTAGTTGGTCTGTTTGTATTCATTTTCAGTTTAAATTAAAATAAAATGTCACATTATCAATACAGCCCTCTATTCGTCTTCCTGTGAGTTGGTTATGATTTTTTTTAATTGTTTTAAAATATTTTTTAAATTGAGCACTAAGCAACAACCAAAGCAACAAGGGCCCAAAAAACCACACCAAAAAAAATATATACACCTTTGTTTACAACAATTAAGCCTAATACATAACTCATTTCCAAACTGAAACAAAACATTAAATGAAGGATTATCAGGAAAGAATAGCCAAAATAAAAGGCGATCCCCATTCCGGATCCACCCCCGGGCGTCGTATTTGCAGATCGTGAGCGTGTGACTCCTTCACGCGTGTTTTGGTTTGGTCAACATGTTTAAATGTGCTGTCCTCATGTAAAGTCTAATAGACAGACACATGTACACTTCACAGTAGCTTGTGAGGAATGGATTCCTTTTATTAAAAAGTTGTGTCTCTTAAACTGAACGTAGAGACAGTCTCTCGTCTCTGCCCAGTCTCTTGCTTTCACTTACAGCATGTATATGATACGGTCAATGTCTACTTGAATTTTCCATACCTTTGTTTTTTCGTCACCCTGTGACTTTGGTAGTAGCAGACTGTGCTCAGTTGATAGCAAAGAATTGTGATATAAAATTGGAGTTGACTGTGGACGCATAACAGAGATGTTGAAGACGTGTTGACTTAAGAGAGACTGTAATGTTCAGTGTGGACTAGCCTCAGCCTGTTTTTGCAGTTGGTCCAAAACTCAGTTAAACAGTGATCAAACTGTTAGACGGTGATCTGCTGTGGCAACTCACAGAGGAAAAAAGGTAAGGATGTTGAATTTGTGGTTTCGTTTTTAAAGCGGGTCATTAACTCACTCAGTGCCATTGACGAGATAACTCGTCATTTCAAATCCAAACGCTCAGTGCCATTGACGAGACATTAGCGGGTTTTTTCATGGAGATTACTAGAAAACACCCTGGCGGAGGTCCCTCATCAATATCTAAGCTGTGGGGTGTTGCAGTGACCAACTGTGCACTGAAGATGGCAGCAGTGCACCTTTAGATGAGAGATTAGCCACTGATGCTACCCAGCAAAGCAGGAAGAAGCAGGAACGAGTGAGATTACGGCGCTACAGAGTGATATTGTGATGTATCCATTAGCTCACAGCTCCACATACTAACACAGAACATGTGTGGACCTGAGTGGATTATTGATAATGTTGAGATGGTGAGATAAAACCATCAACTAACCGGGCCAAACGGGTCATCCCTGCGTGTCCGGGGGGGGGGTACAAAATACCCCCAGCCTGTCAGCTAGATCGCAAAATAATAGGTGACACGTAGGAGGTAGCAGCACACCTTTGGATGAGAGATCATCCGTGCTCAGCAGAGCTAAGAGGAAAAGGAGGAAAGGCATTTACGAGACAGAAAATGGCGCTACGTACGAGGGTTGACGTTCCCAGCAGCGCACACTCAACCGGAGCATGTGTGGAACTCATGGATAGTGTGGCGATGGTGAGATAAAACAATAAAAAAAAAAACGGGGGAACGCAGTGACACTGCATGTCCGAGAGGAAGAGGAAGTTGCGTGTGTGTGCAGAATGACGGGAGAGAAACTTGGACGAACGCCAAAATACAGTAAGAAATACATTCAACTCTGACTCAGATAAATAATAATAATTTTTCTATCAAAAACCTGGTCTCAGTGTTTTTTTTTTTTTGTTTTATATAAGGAAACAATGTTCAGATGTTAGAGTTGTCACCAAAGCAAAAAAATAGCTTTAAAGTCACTGACGGGGTTTTTTTTTTTTTTTAGAAAAAGGCTGTTTTCTCAGCTTTTTGCTCTGAAACTGAAGATTTGTGTAAAACTTGCTCTATTCAACGGCTGATTCCAAAAGAACGAAACGAGCCAGAAACAAATAATTTTTTTTGATGAAAGTAGAGGCTTCAATCTTTCAGAATATGGTGTCAGATTTCAGATAGTCATAGTAACAATACGGCTGGCACTGAGGGGGGTAGAAAATCTGAAAATGGCTGGCACTGAATGAGTTAATTAATACTTTTCTACAAGTCAGAGCTCAGATTGAACAAACATGGATCAGAATCTGTTTACATGCGTCTCTACTGACCATCACACCAAGTGTTCCAAAGTTCAAAGTAAAGTCCAAAGACAGGAGATACCATTTTTCTTTTGTCGATTTTTTTAAAAAGAAAAGGGTTTCTTAACCCCTGTTTTTCTTTCGTCTTTCTTGGTTATTGGCATGTTGTAACCAACTTGAATAGGTGCATATCACCACCTGCTGTACATGTTTTATTTCATTACTTTCAACCTGCACCTTAACCCCCTCTCATGTAGTACTTGTTTTTAAGATAAATTGTTTTGTTTTATTTAAAGTGTAAGCACACCCTAAAAAGGTTCAGTCCGCGACTCACAGACCCCTCTCTCCCCTTCCTCCCCGCTGCTCTCTTGCCCTGCCTCCAAACTTTCCAAAGTCCCTCCCTCATATACCATATACCATTTTTTTTAAATGGTATATGGTAAATGGACTTGATTTATATAGCGCTTTATCACCACACTGAAGCAGTCTCAAAGCGTTTTACATATCAGCTCATTCACCCAATCACTCTCACATTCACACCAGTGGGACAGGACTGCCATGCAAGGCGCTAGTCGACCACTGGGAGCAACTTAGGGTTCAGTGTCTTGCCAAAGGACACTTCGACACTGTGAGCTCTTCCACACAACTTGCTGCAGCTGTCATGCGTAATTTAATGAAACCCTTGAAGAATCTTCTTAGAAACTACAGGCTGACGCAGCTGAGCCACACACGCACTGCACTTTTTTTATGAAATACAACAAGAAACAGACACTCAGTGCGTGAAGTCAATAAAACTGGTTAAAGCCAAAAGACCCGCAAACCTGAGTGACTGAGCAGAGACAGTGCTGTTGTGTGCGTCACTGAGCAGAGGATGTGTGTGTGTAGGGGAGGGGCACTCTGATTATCGTGCAGAACACAGACACAGTCAGCACCAATGAGGATTTTCATTCAATCCGAGCACAGATATTGACTCGTGTTACTCGGCAAAAGTGCTTTATCCATCCCGAATATTTGTTTCAGCTGAGTGTCCGGCTCAACCCTCGTTCATACTCTAAACCAGGGGTCTGTAACCCTTGGCACCCATGCCACAGGTGGCACGCCATGGCATAAACACTGGTATTCTGGCACTGCGCACTCAGTGCGATGACGATCCCAGCTTTTCTCTTCTTCTTTGGTTTTCCTGACTTTTGAGTGACTGCTCCCGCCGATATTCTCTGTAGCGCAAGCTGCGATCCCGCTAGTCATGCGCAAAACATTTGGCTCTGAGCCAAGTCTCTGTAGTGAATCAGAAAATTGGACTGAATTGTCATCATTCCAGATCCTCCGTAGCCCGTTGAAAACTTCTCAGAGCAGCAGTACAGAGGTGCTGTGGTTCCCCATACAGCCTTCTAGCTTCCTCTGCCACCGACAAACACCACTCTTTTCCAGCTGCTACAGCTGCTGCAAAGCCGATTCAACGTCAACCTATTCGATGACGGATGCTCCGCAGCGGCCAGCCGCGACCCGTCACCCGGTCAGTGCAATGCTGCGTTTAATTATCATCCGGTAACACTAAATTTGGAAAATTTTAATTAGGTTTTGGATTGGGCTGGATGGGCAGCACTCTATGCATGGCAGGAACCACATTGTGAATAGTCGTTTATACTAGTTTGTTTATTATGTAAGTATTATAATATTGAAGTAAATAGTTTGTTTAAAATTGAGGTATTATAATGTTAATGTAAATGGTGTTCTTTCAGAATTGTTGATTAAAAACACATTTTGAAGTGTACTTTTGCTTTCTTTTTAATTTCTATCAATGCATCTTAACAGCTATGTGTTCACATCAAGGTTATATATTTTGTTCATACAAGAATATATAGTTTCCTCATATTGATTCTCTGTGAGACCTTTAATGCCTTAAATTAATTTCAGAGGTGAGGTTTCTTGGATTATTTATTTCTGGTTAAAAATGAAGCTGACAGATGTTTCTCTCCCCATTCTTCCATATTTATTATACACATGTTAATACAGTAGGAAGTTTGCTCTATAGAAGTATGTGGTTGGCTCTTAAAATAGTCGTTTGGGTGTGCTGGTGCAATATGTCTAGCCATGGAACAGCTCCTGCAGAGAAGTACGATGTGAAGACCTCTCGTCCATAGCTGTTAGCTGTGGTCCTGAAGGAGTCACCTGTGGCCAGATACCTGCACAGTTAACAACATAGAAAAGCTCAGATCATTGATAATCAGATATATATAATGTGGGTGTGTGTGTACGTGTGCATAAAGGTGGAGAGATTAGAGAGAGAACAGGCCTTTTCTCTCAGAATGTGTTGCCAGATGACAATAATTAACAGTAGTAAATAATAATGATTTATGAATTATTAATAATATATGAGTTAAAAACAAAAAATATTGTTAATGAAACAAGCCTTATCTCCCAGAATAGGTTTCCAGAGAACAAAAAATAACAATAGTAAATAATTTATTATAATGATTAACTTTTTTTTTAATTGTAATATATTTATGATAAAAACAATAATAAAGCAGGCCTTATCTCCCAGAATAGGTATCTCCAGAAACAATAATGTTAATAATTCTGCTTTTAAATTCCCTTGGGATTAATAAAGTATCTATCTATCTTTATTGTGTATTTGAGAGATGTGTCTGATGAATCATGGCATCTTCAGTTGCTTATGAAACTTACCGGAGACAGACAGACAGTCGTTTGGCTGCAGAGATGGAGCTCCTGTAGTTGGTATCCTGCTGGAACATCTGTGGGCCAATCAGACCCAGCAGGTCGTGGAATCGGGCGCTGGTCATCCACAGGTACCGCTGGAAGCAGTCATCATCCAGGTGTAGCTCCTGAAGCAGGCAGTGAAGCTCACCGAGTTGGATGTGGCGCTGGTTAACCTGGTGAAGCCAGGAAAGCCAACGTTTCTTCCCCTTCCGAGGGTAAGGAGCAGTGAATTGAAGGGGTCCTCCATAGTTGATGGTGGAAACAAACAGAGCCTGGCTGTCGCCTTTTTGGCAGTCTGATGGGCGGAGCTTCGCTTCAGACGCGAATATGAAGCTAATAAAGAAACATTTTTTGATCCCGCGAATCCTGCGGAAGGTTTCGCCCAACAGACGCGAACGATCCCGCAGAAAACGCGTTTGGTCTAAACGCAGCATAACAGGTCCACACTAATCTGTAATATATTGTCGTTCACAATATATTGTCAAAAACATTCTCACGGGTAAGAATATGTCATCTCACGATAGAAATGATAAATACCCATGTCGGAAATTAGCAGGGCCACGGGCCATTTTCCCTCAATTTAGCCAAGAATACCCATAAAAACCTTATTCCAGGGGCCAAAATTCTCTACAAGTTTCTTGTCAACAACTTATTATTCTCTGGAGGCAAGCGCTGTTCGTGGCAGCTCCGCAGCGGAGCCTCCACGGTGTACACCACCGCCGCTCCCGCCCCCTATTTGTTTATGGTCAGATTTAACACTTGTATGGAAGAATAAAAGCTAAACATATCACACGTTGTGTGAAATAAATTTTAGCATAAATAATAATGTCACTATGCATCCGTCCCAACTTGTGAAACGCTATATTTTTTAATTATATTTCACGTGTTCACAAGACAAAGCTGGTCCCATTAGACTAATGTAACTATTGATATTATTACACCAAAGATTACTGAATGATTAAATCATCAGCTTGATCTGGTTTAATTACAGGAAATCAGAGTTATTTATTAACCATAACTTTATGTAACTCATTATCAAATAAATGAAACAAGATTCAGCAACAGTGCAAACACTAATGAAGTTATTTGTGCTTTTCATGTGCTTTTTTTAGAAAATGATTTCATTTTTAGTGAGGAAATAAATAAATGACATACAATAACACTAATAGAGTGACCCACATGCACTAATATATTCCATAAAATATCAACTCATGAACTCTTTGAGTCAGCAGATATTGTAGCCTTTTTAAATGTGTCTAGTGTTGATGTATTCAGATTTATTTGTGTTTGTAAGGAACCTGTTTACATTTTAAGTTGGGGATTGTTTTATTTATTTATAGTTTTTTTATTTATCATGATTTTTATTGTTATCGTGATAAATACCAGAAATTATGGGACTATTTTTTTTTTAGTCCACATTGCCCATCCCTTGTCCACACAAATACATAGTCCTCTCTTTCCTCCAACTTCACTCATTATTGGCGATTCAATAACTAGGAACATCAGATTATTTAATGCCATTACACACTGTATTACAAGTGCTACAGTTCACACTATTTAAGATAAACTTAACCAAATGCTACCCACGCTGCCAGCAACTGTTACTAAAATAGTGGTACGTGTAGGAACAAACAACACCACTCGACGTAAATCGGTGCTGACCATGAGCAAGTTTAACCTCTTTAACGTATTAGAGATGTGTGGAAAATCTGTGTTCATCTCTGGTCCCCTTCCTACGCTAAATCAAGGTTTAGAATGCTTTAGCCGTCTCCTACAGCAGCTCGACCTCTTATAATCCTCCATAATTTCACTTTTATTAATAACTACAACTTTTTTTGGAAACATGCTGATCTATTCCAAAAGTATGGTCTCCATATGGACTATTAAATATCAGATCCCTCTCATCTGAATCTCTGTTAGTGAGTGATCCTATAACTGACCATCAATTAGGTTTGTTATGCCTCACTGAGACCTTGTACAAAAATAAAGATTATGTTGCTCTTAATGAAGCCAGCCCTCCCAGCTATGATAATCACCTCGTTCCCCTTGAGAGTGGTCAGGGAGGGGGAGTGGCAGCAGTTTTTTTTTACTGTAGCTTGTCAGTCACCCCAAAAACTAAACTTAACTGCAATTCATTTGAAAGCCTCTCACTTGGAATCCGTAATCCCAAAAGTAAAACACGGGGACACTCTATTCTATCTCACTGTCCCGCTCTGTTCTCGTCTTTCTGTCCACTAACCCCAACCAGTCGAAGCAAATGGCTGCTACCTCTGAGCCCAGTTCTGCTGGAGATTTCTTCCTGTTAAAAGGGTGTTGTAGCTGATGCTTGTTAATGTGGATTTGTTGGGTTTTTTCTTAAGAATTTTATATTTTGATAGTGCTTCGAGATGACTATTGTTGTAATTTGTGCTATATAAATAATGTTTAATTTAATTCAATGTGTAACATGAACTAACACACACAAAAATGGGATGTTTCTGAAAAATCTGAATTGTGGAGTAGCACTTGCTGTCTGAACAGAGCCAATGATAGTGGAAGCATTATTTGACTGGTCTGATGAGGTGGTCAGTTTATAATTTGGCATAAACAGCATAAAATAATGTATTAATTCTGCCTTGGATGAAGTTCATTTCAGGCTGCTAGGTGGTGAAAATATGTGCAGGAGATTTTGGAACTTTGGATTTCGTTCTTACTATCATCTGAAGCACAGTTTAAACAACACAGCCACAATATCTTTGCTTACCATATCCTTCCCTGTATGAGCAAATATTTCTGTCATTCCACAATTAGTCTTCATCCAATAGAGCACTATTGAAATGTGTTGGACAACATCTCTGAATAAGATTGTGAGCTTAGTTGAATTTGTTGTGGCAATGACTTTTACAGTTCCTCAACTTAGAACAAAGTAGAACCTGGT
Organism: Gouania willdenowi; assembly: GCF_900634775.1. Lineage (NCBI taxonomy): Eukaryota > Metazoa > Chordata > Actinopteri > Blenniiformes > Gobiesocidae > Gouania > Gouania willdenowi. The sequence continues at coordinate 34,864,758 of NC_041049.1, read as the reverse complement.
AGTAGAAAGGTGTACCATTCGAAGTCGCCACAGTTGTATGTGGGGCGATTCAATTACAGACTCCTGGGCCACGTGCAGCTCAAGTTTACACGGTTTTACACAGTCAGCACACAAGTTTACACAAGCTGCGTTAGCCTTCAGATTTAAAACATTTTGCCTTGACCATCTTTTTTTGGCTTTGAAATTTAAAACTAGTGAGAAAATTGTCAGTTAAACCTGACTGATGTTCGGCTTTAAAAACATGCAACTGTTTTCTTCTTAAGCCTTTTTTTTTAACTATATTCATGAGATGTGTTGGACACAGATCTAATAAAATGCATCACTGTAGCATGGAAGCTACTATAAGGCAAAGAAGAAATCCCTGCAGAGAGTGGTGAAGGCTGCACTGAAGACTGTTGAGGTAGCATCATAAAGGATCCTACTGATCCTCATCTACCTTCAGGAAGACTGCTGCAGAGCATTTAAAGCTTCATTCCTGAAGCTGTTACTGTTGAACTCTGGTGCAACTCTGTAGCCCTCATTCCTGCACAGTTGCACTAACACTTCTGCTGCTGTGATACACAGGAGTTTTTCTCTTTTTATTAATATATACACTACCGGTCAAAATTTTTAGAACACCACACTTTTTCCAGTTCTTTACTAAAAATTATTCAGTTTATTGTATCATTGCACTCTGAAATGAAAGCATAGAACAAATAAGCGATTTGAGTTGAAAAAGAAATCATGGAATCAATTTATAGACCAAAATGTACAGTGTTCCAACACTGCTAAGTATTTCAGTAAATTAGGGTGTTCTAAAACTTTTGGCAGTGTATATATACAGTGTATATATATATATATATATATAAGTATAATATTTAATATGTTTAAATTCTCATTTTGCTATTATGTTCCTTTCACTGCTCTGATCCACAAGCTCTTTAACCTCTGTTAACATTCATCTTTTTCAAAATACATCCAAAACAAATCTCATTTTTGTTGTATCCTTTTCAGTAGTGTGACAGTGTTCATCCATTATATTATAGATCACTTGGACAATTTTTTCAGTCAAGTTAATTTTTTCAGCTACTCTAAAATTGGAAGTGATGAAGACAAAAGTAATGGATTTTTCACTGTGGGATTTCTTTGAATTGTTAAACAGAACTAAGCTGGTGTCAGGTTTCCTGTAAAAATTATTAAACAGAAAATGAGTCATTGTCTTGTTTTTAAGTGTGTGTGATAGCATTCATGACTCCAACAGGAAGGGAAGAGCTCTATTTTTAAACTGGAACACTGATTTTGAAGACAGAGTTCAATGTATCAGAATACTCAGTGCAGGATCACTGGGCAGTGGAGGATAATGACCTAAAAATGTTTTCTTTTAAATCACGTGGTTGATTACCCGTGTGTGTAGAACGTTCTTCTGAGAAATGCATGCACTATAACAAGGAAGCAGGCCAGCAGAGGCAGTGTTAGGCTGGAGGCTCTGTTCTCGTAGGGAAACGCAGGTACATAGATGCATCCTTTGATGGAATCAGTATTCGTTAAAGGCTATGTGCTACCACAAAGCATAACTAGTTCAGGAATAGTTGAAGGGAAAGGACTTGTTTGAGAAGTTGACTTGGCCACTAAATTCCCAGAGCTATATATATATAAAAAAAAAAAAAAAAAAAACTAGATTCCCCAGAGCATATTGTAAATCCAGAAATGTAGGGTGGAAAGTGAGTGTGATCCATAGATGCGTAACCTTGCCAACATGTTGGTGCAGGTATGGCAAACTGTTAAAGGTGAGGTGGAGTTGATGCCTAAATGTGTCCCAATTGTTTTGGAAGAGAAACATATATTGAACATGAGAAGCAGAGTAGTATGAGAAGCAGTGCAACTATAAAAGCTTTCTTTGTTGTAGAAAACAGTTTTGACATTTCTTCAACCTGAAATAGTTAAAGCTCTGTTAGTTTGTAGCCCTGTTGTGTCTCTGATTGCTTGACATCTAAGTTTTCATATCGTCTCATTTTATTAGTCTTATTGTAACTCGTCCATCAACTATAATGAACAATTACTCAAAGAGATCACCAAGCCTAAGATTCTGCACAGCAGGTCTGAATCCTGTTGTCTTGGTGTTTTCAACCCACCTTGCCTCACACGTGAGATTTGTTTTAGTCTGAAGTGCTGTTTCAGATTAGCAGCTTTTCACTTAAACGACTACTCCATGACTGCTGTGGCACATTAAATCCTTTTTTTTGTTATTATTATATTAAAGGTTTCCCTGCATATGCTCTCACTGAGAACATTAGGCAAACAGAACCAATACATGTGATGTAAAGACGTTATTTTTGTTTTCTATAATGCCTTTTATGCTTGTTTACCCTGAGTTCATTGCACAGTAATATCATGAACTTTATATATTTGGGTTTAGCTTTGGATAACTTTAATAATTGTCTGTAGTGTGAAATCCATAGTTTTTTTTTTTTCTAAATTCTCTTTCTCTATATATGACTGTGGGACAGACATAAATTAGAATAAAATAAATTTAAATTAAAAAAACAACAAAACAAAACGACGGCATAAAAAAAACCACACAACAAATGTTGGGGGAAAAAAACACCTCTGACCTCATCCACCAATCAGGAGCAAGCATTTCCTCTACTAGTTGCTATGCATCCCCACTAATTAAATTAACTCTCAGCCTTATTTATTGAGTATTATTAATTTGATCTGTGGCTCTCAACCTGTTGATTGTTTGATGGGCGAGGCTCAAATGGCTCTTATGATGCTAAAGCATGCCGACCCCTGCCCTACATTATTCTAAAAGCCTGTATTTTCCTTATCAAAAATAGAGTAATATTTATTAAGTTTAAAAATATTATTTTTATTAATGAAAATGGATTAGTTACAGTTGTGTTTATGAATTTAGACAGTAATTGCACAGTTGTTTTAAATGTCTGGCTCTAAACCTAAATACCTCTAAACACTTAAAAAAAGGTTTTTTGAGCAATGCTTGAAGGCATTCTGTGGTCTGACTGTTAATTCTATTTGTATGGCGATTACAGAATGTTACATTATGGTATGGATTTTACAGAGACAAAACCAGAGGGTGGAGCAGCACTGTTATCAAGTTATGTAGATAACCCTATGTAGAACTAATTAAGTTACAATATAAGTGACAGGAATGATTGTATTCATTACATCTTTAACTGTATTTGAAAGTTTTTGTTCGAACACCCATTGAAGCAGAACCTAATTGGATTTAATGAAATACAACCTCAAAGCTGGTTAATCTTTTTTCTCTTCTCTGCTCTCTCACAGATCAGTCAGATGCTTGGGAATGAGATTAAGTTCACAGTGCGGGAACCCATCGGCCTGAGGTGAGACTTTATCACAATGTCTCAGTTCACAAATTGGCAGATTTCTGTAACTTTCAGAAATGTTTAATGTGATGTGTAATCTGAGGAAATGGTTGCGTGATTAATGTTGATGAAAGAACGCAGTATTTTAATGTACTGTTTTTGTAATCAGGATGTGGATTCTGGTCTCAGCAGTGGGTTTTACAACTATGGCTTTGATGGTAAGTAGAAATCTAAATCTAGTTTATACCTAGAAAAAGATAATATTTCCATTTTTATATTTTCGACGCACTTACACCTTCGGTATGGAGGAGCTGCTCCTATTTTAATGATTGACAGTTGGTGAAACTCATTTGTCCAAAGTCTTTTGTATCTGTGAGTGGAGCTTCTGTTAAATAGATATAACAAGTCAAATAGTCACAGCCATGGGTATTTAAAAAAGATTGTATAATGTCACACTTTTTTCATTTTGAAAGCACTCTTTAAGGTATTATACTCATGCACACATACATTTTACCACAGACTATTAAGTTCAAAATCTGAACCCTCCAAAACTTCAATAATGTATGGCTTAAATATATGAATTTAGAATATACTGCTTGACTATCAATCTTTATTTGTATAGCGTCAAATCATAACCAATGGTATCTCAAGACACTTTACAGTAGAGCAGTCTTAAGGACGGACTCTTCATTTTATGGATACACACATATGCATATATACGTATATACACATACATATGTATCCCACACCCAACATGAATTCATCATGGCGGCAAGGAAAACCTTCTGTTAAGCAGCAGGAACCTTGTGTGGATCCCATTCCTATGATGAACAGCCATCCACGTTATGCTGTGTTGAGTGTGTGCAGAGGAGAGGGTGGAGACAGAGTTGTTGAGACTCTGTAACTCCACACTGAGGATCTCACGGACCTGCAAGACAAAAGCCAGAAGGAGTACAGGAGCAAACACAAAAGGGAAGAAGCAGACATAGAGGGAGTGTTTGAGAGAGGAATGGGACCCTCTCCGGTCCCTCTCTAACCTAAATGACCTCTCTCTTAACGCCCTCTCCAACCTCTCTCCAACCGAGCATGCCAGATCCTTCCCCCCCGGCAGTCTATGCCTATTGCATCTTAATTATGAGCTATGAGCTGGTTCCTAACTAAAAGCTTTACCAAAGAGGAATGTTTTGAGCCTAACCTTAAAGGTAGAGAGGGTGTCTGCCCCCCGAACCGTAGTTGGTAGATGGTTCCAGAGAAGTGGGGCCTGATAACTGAAAGCTCTTCCTCCTATACTACTTTTAGAGACGAATGGAACAACGAGTAGGCCAGCATTTTGAGAGCGTAGTGTTCTGGGGGGATTGTATGGCACTACAAGCTCCTTGAGATAGACTGGTGCCTGTCCATTTAGGGCTTTATAAGTGAGAAGAAGAATCTTGAATTCTATTCTATATTTTATGGGAAGCCAATGCAGAGAGGCTAATACAGGAGTAATGTGATCTCTTCTCCTAGTTTTAGTCAGTACACGTGCTGCAGCATTTTGAACCAGCTGAAGTGTCTTAAGCGACTTGCTCGGGCAGCCTGCTAAAAGAGAGTTACAATAATCCAGTCTAGAGGTAACAAAAGCATGGACTAGTTTTTCGGCGTCGCCCTGAGACAGGATAGATCTGATTTTAGCAATGTTACGGAGATGAAAGAAGGCAGTTCTTGAAGTTTGTTTTATGTGAGAGTTGAAGGATAAATCCTGATCAAATAGAACCCCAAGGTTTCTAACAGTTGTGCTTTGTGCCAGAGTAATGCCATCTAGAGCAGTTAGGCTAGCATAGGTTTCTCTAAGGTGTCGTGGGCCCAGTACAATGACCTCAGTCTTGTCTGAGTTGAGAAGAAGAAAATTTTGGTCCATCCAGGCCCTAATGTCCTTTAGACAGGCCTCAAGTTTAGATAGCTGATTTGTCTCACCTGGCTTCATTGATACATACAGTTGGGTATCATCAGCATAGCAGTGAAAGTTAACAGAGTATTTTCTCATAACATTACCAAGGGGGATCATATAGATACAGAAGAGGATTGGACCTAGCACAGAGCCCTGAGGAACCCCGTAGCTTACTTTAGTGTACACAGAAGACTTATTATTCACGTGTACAAACTGGTACCTATCAGATAGGTAGGACTTAAACCAGTTTAGGGCAGTCCCTGTGATTCCAAGTAATTTCTCTAATCTCTCTAGTAGAATATAGTGATCTATAGTGTCAAAAGCTGCACTAAGATCTAATAAAACCAGCACTGAGAGTCGTCCTTCATCTGAAGCCCAGAGTAGATCATTAGTTACTTTAACTAAAGCAGTCTCTGTGCTGTGTTGAGCTCTAAAACCTGACTGGAAGTCCTCGAACAGGCTGTTGTTTTGAAGAAATTCACAGGCATGGGAGAGAGTTCAGGCAGACACATGCACAACAAAAACTAGAGGGGACTGGTGTATTACAAAGCTCAGGGTGTACATTATACAAAAAAAATTTTGGGAACCACTGCAGTTGCTATGTGGTCTTAAGACTATTCATCTGTCTATTAAAGCAATGAATTTCTGTCTGTTTGTCTGTGTGTGTGTGTGTCTGTGGCTCAAATATCTCTGGTGTTCAGGGACAGACAAACCTCATACTTTGAACATGTATGGATCTTGGTTCAAAGCTGTGCGACGTCAGATTTGTTGGTACTGTAATGCTACAGTTAACGAATAATTTCATAAAATTGTCTACCGCCAGCAAAGCAAAGCCACTAGAGCCAATCACTGTTGCGATCTAGAGTCACGTGTGCACCCAGAGCCAATCGCTGAAAAGCTTGAGTAGCTACATGAGCATGCACCAGACGTGCGCGCACATAGCCAAGCAGACACGGACCACTGATATACATTGCATTGTTTTATTATCTCATTTACACCAAAGAGTTGTTTGCTTTATGTGACAACTTTATTTCACTCGCATCTGTGCACAAAAGGGAAAACCTATGTGCGAAAGGCAAAAATGTTGAACTATTGGAGTGAAGCAGCTGAGCACTGACTTCTTTCTGAGTCTGCTGACTCATACATGTTATGTTTATTCATTCGCAGTTAAAGGGACACACACACACACACACTGAAGATAATCACCCCTGCACTAAGAAATGTTACAAATTTGTCTTTTATCAGATTCTACCTAAACAGCCGCATTGGTACAAACATGCAATTTATAATGGGCATGTCCCATAGAATTAAACCAGGGAAATAACACTACAGAGCACAGAGTATGTACACCTCTTTGTACATTTAACCTTCAAACACATACTCATTTGGCCATAATTGACAACTCTATTTAAGCTGCCACATGAATACATGCTTCCGACTGGTACTGTACTAGCTTCTGTAAAAACAGAGTGACTGAAAGACGTAATGTGATGGGTCACACACTCTTGATGCCACTAAACATTCCTGAGATAAACACTGAGTTGTTTTACATTTTCTTCTCATCTTTTTCCTTCATACTATCCACATTTTCTATAACTTCAGTGTTCAGGGTGTCTATAGCGAGACCATTTTCAAAACAGGAAGAGTTTATGACACACAAAAAGCTGTTGTGCAGATATGACAGTGCTGCATTGTGCTTCTGTGTTATTTTGCGCAGGCCCTGGTGTTTCCCAACCAACTCTATGAGCTGGTGTTTGAGGAGGAGCTTTCCAACACCAGCCTCTCAGTCCGCCTCTATGGCGGAGCACTGCTCAGTAAGTTATGTGATCTAATGCCCTTTTCGTCACATGCATTTTGGGAATGAGGGCATTTTATGACGTTAAAGTGCTGTCTTCATATTTGCTGTGTACACATAATAGAAACATGCTCTGCTTTTACTGTGTTAATGGCTTTTAAAGCATTCATTAGAATTCAGACTTACTCTGAGAGTAAATAGAGGATATAGAGCTCAGCCTCCATATTTTTTCCTTGTGTCTGCAAACACAGACACACACACACACCATTTTAATTCAGTTTTTAATCTAGAGTTCTCTATAGGGGCATGGTGTCAATACAGGGACCACTGGTCATAGTTTATGTGGCTTCCTGTTTAGGTCTGGTCAGTGGGACATTAAACACACTGTAGTTATTCTCCTCATTCAGTCTGTTTGTAAATAAAGCACCACTCTCCCTATCTTTGTGCCACATCATTGACAACAGGCAGACAGTAGTCATAAATATGGAGTTATGAAATTTCTGCTTCGCTATCTGCTCTCTGAGAAGGTGTATCTAATGTGAGTTTTAATGAGTCTAGTGTGAGACATCACTGCCAGTAAGATGGTTGCAGGTTCCATAATGGATCTGTGGAGAGGAACAACATGACTACCACTAGGAGCAGGTCACCCACTGATCATTAACTAATGAGAGAGGGGAATGCCACATACCAAGAAAGAGAGCGACTATGATATTATTTTCTCTGATGTTTATGCAGCAGAGTGCTGCTATAACACTATATGGTACTAATTTTGCTCAGTTTTTATTAAAAGCCTAATAAAAACTGCTCCTCAGGGATGGGTTAAATGCAGAGGACAAATTCCATGTACGTCACAACATTACATGGCCAATTAAAGGCGAAAGCCCCGATTTAATATTTTCTTGTATTTACTTACTGATAGACAGTAGAGGTGTAAAGAGTACTGATATATCCTGCTCAATTAGAAGTACTATAATTGATTAAAATTGTAGTCAAGTACATAAATACTCAAGTAAAAGTAAGAAGCAGCTCAATTAAATGGTACTCAAAGTACAAGTTACTAGTTACTTTCACTTTTTTACTTTTACTTTCAGAAATGTATTGAATTACTTCACTTATTTTAAAACAGATTTAAGTATCTAGTACCCATAAAAACAACTCAATTAAAGTAACGTGAGTACTTGTAATCCATTACTTTCACCTCTGCTGATAGGTGATCTGAAGGTTTACTATTGTTAAAGACCTGTTATGGACAACCCACGATCCTTAAAGAAAAAAGGATGTGAGGATAAAAACTTCTGACGGGTGTCAGTAGAGGTAACTTTACTTTAAAAAGAATGAAAGTGATAAAAGAAGTGCATGATAGAAATATCATGATGTGGCTCCAATAAAGGGTTAAATGTTGCCACTTCTAAAAGATTACTTTAAAATATGAACAACACAAGGCCCTGGTGGTATGGTGTACCTACTTGACATCTTAATGTGCCCAGTCTTGTCCCTTCTGATGGAAATCATGTGCATCATTTATGTCAGATCCTGGCTGTTTCTTACTCAGTAAGATTTTTCCCTTGCATAGGAACTTTATTTGAATTTACAGTTTACAGCAAATGGCATAAAAATATCCTTACTTGACTAAATTCAGTGGAACAAAAGGAAATAATTCTATGTGTGGTAAGAGTGGTTTTGTCCTCTCGGACTCTTGTGGTGGTAGGTTTGCTTCCCTCGAGCCGTGCGCGTAGTTTATGGGGGGCATTGCCCCTCCCCTAGTGGTCAAAAGTTTTCATTACAGTTTTCCCAATTCTTAATATAATTTACATAATATACAAATATTTTAAGTGCCAAAAAACTCCAGTGACCCATAGACTCATGCACCGAGAAAACAAGCGGCTGACAAAGTGAACGAGCAAACACCGCGATAACTGCACGCTTATCTGTATATAAAGCGGTGGATTGAGCGATTTTGTTCCAATCTACTCCCTCCTCCCCGACAAAATCAGCATCCACTGGCCGCCTTGAGTGTGCATGCATTCATTGTTCACTGAAGGCAGAATAACGTTGTTAGAGGTTTTTAATGACATAATCTACGTTGTTGAACTTTTAAATGCTTTTCCATCCTTTTATTCTATCCTACTTGTGTCTAACTTAATGATTTACAACTGCCATCTAGTGTGTCCCTCCATGTTAAAGCGTATCTTCCATATAAAATCAGAATCCTTTTTATTGTCATTGTACAAAGTAAAACGAAATTGCAAATGTCCCCACCCAACATTCAAGCACACTTAAAGATTTAAGCCAGAACAGACACAGTTATCATAAAAAACAACATAAGGTAAAAGCCTGCCAGAATAAAAGGTTCATCAGTATAAAAGTTAATCAGAATAAAAGTGCATTGGTATAAAAAGTTCATCAGTATAAAAGTGCATGGTATAAAATATACACGCACAAGTTCAGAAAGAGACAGTATTTCATTTCTTGTTATATAAGTAGTGATGCTGGTGTTTATTGTTTAGTGAGTGGATTGCTTTTGGGAAGAAACTGTTGATGAATCTGGTGGTATGTGATCAGATTGTCCTGTATCGCCTCCCAGAGGGCAGAAAGAAGGCGATACAGGACAATCAGACACATGTATCCAGTGGTGTATCATATACTGTATCATGTAGAACATCATAAATAATAACACTGCTTGATTTGAGCAACTTTACTCTCTCATTCTTTAAGTTACAAGAGGGTGCTGAACCTTTCAAGCTCCATTTTGGATTGCAGCAGTTCATGTTTTGTACTACATAAAAAATGAAGCAGAAAACGGCCGCCGGCCTGATTTTATCATGAATTTATAACATTAAACGATGCGTTGGGGCAATTTTTTGTAGTCAACATTATCAATTTCATGACTAATCGTTTTTGCATTATTGTTTATGTTACACACATTGTGGTTGGCACGAATCTCGAGACGTTTTATATATTTAATTCTATTTAGGAGCCTCATAGCTGAACACTCTGCCTCCTGTTCTACTTCTAGACACATTTGGAACTTGCAGTAGATCAGCAAACTGAGAGCGGAGTGTTCTGCCTGGACGATAGGGTACTAACTAACTATCAAATCACAACTCCACTATTTAAAGATGTTTTTCCACTACTTAGAACTAATATGGTGAATTGGATTAACACATCTCTAGTAACAAGTTATGTGCCATAGACTTTTAAAAGCTCTGTAATCAAACCTCTCCTTAAACAACCTACCCCTGATCGAAGTGATTTGTCCAATTATAGGCCAATATCCAACTTTCTTTTTGTTTCCAAAAATCTTGAAAAAGTCATTGCAGGTCAACTATGTGATCACCTACTTAGGAACAATTAATACGAGAGCTTCCAGTCAGGCCCATCACAGCACAGAGACTGCCTTAGTAAATGTAACCAATGATCTCCTTTTAGCCTCAGACAGAAAGTTTATCTCGTTTCTGGTTCTCTTAGATCTCAGTGCAGCTTTCGATACAGTGGATCATCATTTATTGCTGCACAGACTGGAAAGTGTTTTTAGGATTAAAGAAGCAGCACTAGGTTGGTTTAAATGCTACTTATCAGACAGAACCCACTTTGTTCATGGTAATAATCTCTCCTCAGCATTTCTCTCTGAGGTGTTTTGGACCAAATAAAATGACTTTGGGTTTACCCTGGTTAAGAAGGAGAATTTGATGAGGGTGCCCTTCAAATGACTCGCCAATCAGAACGGGCATGTAGGCGGGATGCTATACTTATAATAACAATAATAATAATGGCTTGGATTTATATAGTGCTTTCTTTGAGGAGACTCAAAGCGTGTTACAGAAACCATTATTCATTCACACCAGTCACTCACACAGTCATACCAGTGGTGGTAAGTTACAATGTAGCCACAGCTGCCCTGGGGCAGACTGACAGAGGCGTGGCTGCCATTTTGCGCCTACGGCCCCTCTGACCACCACCAACATACATGCACATTTCATACTCACTCATACAAGGCAATGTGGGTAAAGTGCCTTGCCTAAGGACACAACAACAATGACTCGGTTAGAGCGGGATTTGAACAGCCAATCCTTCGGTCACTGGACAACCCACTCTACCACTGAGCCACTGTCACCCAATATACAGTATATATTACTATACTTATGTTAGGTTTAACAGATTTCCGTGTTTGAACTGATAAGTTTATTTCTCCACATGAAGTTCTCCTCATCACTGCCCCTCGTCTGCATATCAGTCCATTCACAGCTTTTTATGGTTAGTTTTTACTGGAACCAGACTGATACACCGCTTCGTCAGTTCTTCTTTCTTTTGACAGGCCTGTTCTGAAATGCTTATTGCACAAGCAAATATATAGATTTATGTTTAAAAAAAAAAAGTGGGTCGCGATTTAATGACGGTGGCAAAATTGGGTCGCAGAGTGAGACCAGTTGAGAACCACTGACCTAGTGGAAGCTTATATAATGTAAATAGCATTGGTCCTAAAACTTAACCTTGTGGAACTCCACGATTAACTCTGCCGTGCGTTGAGGAGAGATTATTAACATGAACAGAGTGGGTTCTGTCTGATAAATGGGATTTAAACCAACCTAGTGCCGTTTTTTTAACCCCAAATTTACTTTCCAGTCTCTGCAGAAATAAATAATTATCCACTGCATCAAAGGCTGCACTGAGTACCAGATCTGAGACCAACCCTCTGAGGATAAAAGAAGATCATTGGTTACTTTTACTAAGGCAGTCTCTGTGCTGTGATGGGCTGTAAAATATGATCCAAAAAACAAGCTTTTTATTCTGGGTTTTTGATGAAGTGAGCAGCTATGTTTGGTGCTTTGCACTTTCAAAATATTTTTATATATATATATATATATATACATATATTAATCAAACTCAGTTTTTATGTGTTACTGTTTCAATATTATGTTTGTATTTTAATACAAAGAAGTGGAACAAACTGAAGTCAGCTCTTTAAAACATTTTTAATTCAAGTTAAAGGCTCTCTTTTTCTGTACTGTGTATGACTGTGAGGGAGATTTTTAATGTTTTTACTGCTGTTTTAATGTTCTTATTTATTTTAAAACTGTTGAATGTTTTCTGATGCACTTTTTAATCATGTAAAGCACACTGAATTGCCTTGTGTTTGAAATGCGCAATACAAATAAAGTTGCCTTGCCTTAATATTATACAAATATTGAATAATTGTTTAGTAATTTTTAATAGTAATAATAATATAACGTAGTTGATCATGAAGAGCTGTCGATGGTAAAAAGTAGCTCGCGAGCCCAAAAAGTAACCATTGAGGTCAGCTCAAATAGACCAATAGGAGTGAAACTACTGTATGTAAATTAGGTACTACATGATGGAGTTATTTCAGGAGCTGCTTTGTTTAAGAAAATATTGAGCACTCCTGCAGGGGGCATTAGCTTTTTTGGAATTGCTAGAATGTTATCAGTAAAGAAGTTCATGAAGAGCTCAACAAATTGTCAGAGTAGAAACACAAATTGATTAAAAATAACCTTATGTTTAATCGCTATACTTGCTCAAAGAGAATTAAAATGTTAAAGCCAACACTGGACCAGTGTCTATATTACAAATGTCAGCAGAACTATGGGGATTAGTGAAGAAACACGAGGATGTCTTTGGAGAAGAAGTTCCATTTAGAGGCCATGGATGGCTCTCATCTGCCACACAGATGGGGAACGCAGTCTCCTGCCAGCTATGATCAGCTTTGTAAGCATCACTGTTATGTGTGGGCGGGAAAGCCAATCAGAGGCAGAGCTGGGAGGGAAGTAATGGAGCTTTAGCCTTTTATCAGAATCAATGAGTTTCCACAGCTTCCTCATGTTGGTCCAGATGAACAGCTCTGTGCCTGAGCAGGATTCTGTCTATTCATCTTTAGATTTCTTTACACTGTCTTTTATTTTTCACAGGCCTCGCCCTCATCATGTGGAATGGCCTCTACACAGCAGAAAAGGTCATCATCCAGTGGACTCTTCTCAGTGAGGCCTGCTACTTTGCTGTGCAGTTTCTAGGTGAAGATCTTTCCTCATTAAAAATGTCTGCTTTAGTGTTGTCCACAGTGTAAAACATGTACATTTTGATTTTTGATAGGAATATAGGTAATTTATTATTATTTGTTCTGTTGCAAATGAACGCTGTCACAGCGCCATCTGGTGCATGCAGAAGGAAATCACAACTCACAAATTAGGAATGCTGAACACAGGGCTGTATGTTTCCCTAACACAGTTGTTCTCAAACGTTTTGGGTATTTCCCATTTGAACAAAGGTGAACTTTCAAGCCCCACCTGTGCCATTTTGTCCCCCAAATAATCAAAAATCACAAACTAAATTAAACAAATTACCTGCATAAAAAACTGCAGTATTCAGAAATACAGGAAATAACCAAACGTTGTTTGCGATCCGTGCCAAAAAGCTTAAAAAACACTGACGCTGTGAATCCTGGACAGTGATAGTTTTGTTTTTTGGTTTTGTTTTTTGATGACTCAGCCTGTCTATCCTGTGTGAGGGCACTGTCACACAAACTTTTTTGGTCCTTGTCACAAACATATCCATATTTCTTAGGCTAATGAAAGTTTATTGTGCTGCTCCACTTCACATGCCGACGTAAATCATTATTTTTGCACTTTTGGTCCACATTACATTTTGTTCTCAGTCACATATCTAATGCAGTCTGATCATTTAATGCTCTTTTACTTTCTGCTACATTTTTAGGCTATTCATTATCACTTTCTTTGTGTGTCGGTGTTTTGTTTAGTGTTAATGATCTTTATTGCTAATGAAGATAGGTTTCTAAGAAGATTGACATGAAATTGATGATTTCCTTCTGTTTGTCGAGCGAGTGAGGAAAAAGGTACAGATAGAGAAATGACTGCCACATGTTTGCTCATGGTTCTTGTTCAAAGCACTTTGTTGTACTTTCAAGTTGAAATATATTAAAACAGGTATTTTATATATGTTATTGTCACTTTTATTATTTCACAATTAAAATACCGTATTGTTTTATTGATTATGTTTGAGAGTTTTTAGTTCTTTTATAGATTTGGGTCATGGCTTGTTATTGAAGGGTGATGTTACGTGGGAATCACTGACCTAGTCTATTCTTTCTTTCAAGTCAACATTGTTCTGTCTTTTCAGTGACATCGTTCACCCTGATTGAGGTTGGTGCCCTTTCCAATGCTGCTGTGCTCCTCCTCCTCAGCCGGGTGTTCTTCATGGTTGTCACCATTACCTACTATTACCATCTGGGTCGCAAGCCTAAAAAGATCTGAGGCGATGGCATTCTGCCTGAAGGGAGGAGGACAGTTAAACACAAACATCACACACAGGGTTAAAGATTGAATCAATATCAGATCAGGGCTTGTAGTATTACTGAGCCAGTCAATTCCCCCAGCCTCCCCTACAGGGATAAACCCAACACAACCCCCTCCACTATTCACCAGATGAGGACAATGGTAAATTACAGACTCTACTTTAAGGACCAGAAACATTATGTTGATAGCGACCTACTGTTAGAAATAGGGACCAGCAGCCTGTTAGCTTTTCATTCTTATTCCTTTGGTCATAAATGGTCAGTACAGGTTAACTTCACATACTACAAAGTTTTTCACAGCTCAGTATTTATTTATTTTTTGCTTTTTCTTTGCTCCTGCTTTCACAGACCAAAGGTTTATGCTGTATTTTGTTTCCTCTGCCAACCTTTTTTGAGTATTTGAGCATTATTTTTTAACATTGTTAGACAGATTTTAGTCACAACTACTAACTAGGAATAGTGATCAGATTTACAAAAATCTCAAGTTCATTATCTTTTGCTCTTTTTCTAGAGGTCCTACCAAAGTGAATGAGACTGGTTTATAACTGAGTTTTCCACTGCTGAGATCACATGCATGGTTGATTGAAGCACATAAGAGCTGAATAAAGGAAGTTTAAACTGTTGTGCTTTCCAATGGGACCTTAAAGTTGGAGCGAAAGTCTTGGCTGGCTGTAGCACAGTTTTTCTCTTAACACAACATATCCTTAGCTTTGCCTTAAAACTACTTCAGAAAAACACCTACCGCACTGCGTCTTACTTCTTGTACATATTGTAAGTAAAGCTGTTTTGTGGCGTTCTTGTGAAACCAAACAGGAAACTTATTCAGTA
Organism: Gouania willdenowi; assembly: GCF_900634775.1. Lineage (NCBI taxonomy): Eukaryota > Metazoa > Chordata > Actinopteri > Blenniiformes > Gobiesocidae > Gouania > Gouania willdenowi. The sequence continues at coordinate 34,849,558 of NC_041049.1, read as the reverse complement.
TTTGTTTGATTAATTTTTAAGATAAATCCTCTTCTACATGTGTTATGTGTACCTAATGAAGTGACTTTTGTGTTTCATTGCATGATTCCACCAAAGTAAGTAGCTCAAACCGTGCAGCATTACTCATGCGACAGTGTTTAGAATGAAAGTCACAAACTGGTTCAAAAAAGTTCAACTCTTTATGTAGCTGTTACTTCCTGGTTCTGGATGAAATTTCCTGTGTGATAAAGCGATAAGATTTATACATACAGACCTTCTGTGACACACAAAAAACCTTACACTACAAAAGCATAGGATATGGGATTTATTGTTGGTGTTGATGGATTACTTTAGTTATGTGTTTTACATCCGGATAAACTTTAAAAGGTAAATCTTTGGAAGGACTGCCATCACAAGACGTTGTTTATATTTATCTTTAATAGCAGCTTCATAATAAGATGCTTTTGTGCTTTTCGATAATTGTACCCAAAGTTTGAGCATATTTTCTACCTCCCAGCTCTTAGCATTCCTTCAGGTAAAATAAATCCCAGAAATGTTAATATGTACAAAAATACAGACACAGGGGGGCTGTAACTCTGAGGTGGTCTGAACCTTTGAACATGTTGAATTCAGGCCTAGAAGGGAGCAGCCCTGAGGTCAGCATGATTGTGGGTTTGTAAGTACAGCCCTGACGGCAAGCTTGCTCCAGATGGAGACACATGGGTGAGGTCTCTGGTACCCTCCTAGACTAGTAATTATCCTTGTGCCTGTGTTTAAATAGATTCAGCTCCCCCCAGAGACATTGCACCCCCCCAATCTTTAGCCATACTCGGCACTAGAGGGAATGGTAATTATTGAGTTTAACAAAAAATGTTCATTTCCATCCAAACTCAAGACCTGAAGCCATCAGCTGTGTGAAACTCTAACAAGTTTGTGAAAAGATGGGTCATTTTATTGGGATAGGCTGAAGGTGAAAGCCAAAAAATGTTGTTTAATTTTCCCATGTAAAATAGTAATTATGCAGCTTTGGGTCTGTTCAAGTTGAAGAAACAGTAGGTTAAACTTGTTATTAATTTTTCCGAACTTCTGTAAAACTTTTTGACACAGTTTCGAATGTAGCATTGTGTTTTTATGTATATAGTATGTGCTCTATTGTTCCTCAGAAATGCAATGATAAGTATTTTTATTCCTTAGATTGAAATAAAGAAAACTGTTGTTTATATGAAGACTTGTATATCTGATCTTTTTTTTACAGAATTTTCCTACATTTCTTACAGTCCACTGGGATCTATTGCTGCTCCGCATTGTGTGTATGAAATTGAAGTTTACTTATTCAAAATAAATAAATATTCAAAATATTATTTATATCGTTCCAGTGAACATAGTTTTGTGATTTCAGTAACATTGTTTTTCTTAAAAGTCTATTTTGGCCCTAAGTCTTTGGCCTTTCTAGAGAGGATATTGCTTATGAAGTAAAATATTACAATTATATCCGGACTTTAAACGTGTAATATTGTTCCACTTACTGTACTTACTGAGTACAGTAAGTGGAAAAAGCCTACGTATGCTTACTAACAACATGCAAACATAAAAACAAAGACAAGAGTTTGAATGTTTTTTGGTATCTGGTTTTGGTTCACTTTTTAAACAATAATGTACAGATTCACACCTAATTAATTTTAAGATGGAAAAAAAGGGTTGACAACGTAGGGTAATTGCAGTCTGACAAATCTAATTCAAGCACAATCTGAGTCTTTGGTCTTTCTGTTTACTTTTTAAATTATGTACAGTATGTATTATTGTCTAGTGTTTCTTTTCACCTTTTTATAGTTTCTCACTCGGAGCCATTTAAACAAAAATTAATTTCTCGCTGGGATAATTAAAGTAATTCTGATAAATTACTTTACAATAGGGCCATTGCTTTTTTCCTCACAAGCAGTCTTTCACTTTCCATACAATTACTGATTTAGGTTTATTTTGCTAATTAGAAACAGTGGGATTGATGGAGGCTCCATCTTTTTTTCCACATCCTGCATTTCTGAGTCTGTAAGATGATGTATCTGATGCTCCTCTTTAGTCGCTCACTTACCTCACACATATGTCTCGGTCTGACAGTAAAGTAATGATTTTTTTAAGCTGTTGTTATTGACCATGGTTACTTCAGGTCTGCAAAAGTTATTCTCATTTGCTCAGAAAAGTCAATTCAATTACACTCCTTATAAACCCTTTCTGTCAAAAAAGTAATTTGTTCTGCACTCCTCTACCTAGCACCAAAAATGAGATGTGGGAATTTAGGGATGTTTGATGTTAGCGTTTGCCAATATCTGATGCAAAACTAAATTTTGGATATTAACTGACCAATACATACATAGATGCCCTCCGCCTGATTTTTGGTCACATTAAATGAAACTCTATGGAAATGACAGGTTAAGCTGACTTTTAATGTGAGGTCCACCTGGATGTATTCCACAAATAAACATTATCTGTGTAACATAAGAACACGTATTCAACTTTAGTAACGTGCCACATTCGTGCTAAATATGTATGTATAAAACACATTTGTTTTTCATCAGTGAAAAAATTGATTCCAAAGTCGACCGATATAACATTTTGTGGAAAACACTGGTCAATAATATTGCCCATCTCTAGTTTTATCTTGTTAGGGAATTTACAAATATTTCTAGTTTCTACAAATCTAAAGTCAGTAGTGGCTTCCTTTTTTCTGAAATGTTCAGGACCAGGATGTTATTTAGTCATTATCGCCACAGTTTCTTAACTTCCTGCCTATTGTCTATCCCAGTTTTTCTCAAATGGAGGTACGTGAATCCCTAGGGGTACGTGATGGCAGTACATGGGGTGCTTGAGAGAGACAGAGAGGGGACAATTAACAAATGAAAGCAATAAAAATATGGGGTTTTATAATTAAAATTTTTAGTTAAAAATGATAATACAAATTATTACCAGCAACTAACGAAATGACAACAAAAACACACAACATAAGAGAAAAAAACACAAGATCACTACAAAATACACAAAAATAACAGAACCAACACTAAAAAATCACACAGAGAATAATTTCAATAATACTAACAACACAGAAAAACACAAAATACTGTATACTGAAAAATAAAAAGAACTAACAACAACAAAATACACAAAATGATACAAAAAACACACACACACAAAAAAAAAAACCACTATGATGATTTAAATTATTAGAACATGAACTGAAAATAGAAAGGTCAGTCTTGGTCCCACATAAGGAGGCAGATGACCGGATCTGATAAAAACTATAGAAATAAATCTATTCAGGAAGCCTCAATACTGTTTTATTCTACCTGTTTACAAAATAAGATTATTTAAAATGTGTTATCACTCATCCATTCCATCATTATGCTCTATAGTTGTTGTTTCATAGTATTCTGAGCAAAATGTTGTAATCGGACAAATGGGGTACTTTGATTCATAAGTAAGAGAAAGGGGTTACTTGAGCCAAAACATTTTGAGCACCAATAGTCTAGGCCATAACATCAATGACATACAGTATGTCCTTCATAATCTAGGATGAAGGAATGCTTGTTGGCTAGAATGAGTGAAAAGAATGTTGTATGTAGCTTTTTAACTGATAAAAAAAAAAGATTTTAACCTCATTAACAACGCCAGGAAAAAAACTGACCTCACTCACTCTCACTCTCACTCTCTCTCCTGATAATTTCAAACTTAAATTTACTTGATTATGTGATGTGTGGTGTGCTCGTGTTGTACTTTGGATAAAAGCATCTGCTAAATGGGTGATGTGATGTGATGTAGGCTATAATTAAACCATTTAATTAGATGGCAAGCAGGTCTGTTAATAACTGACAATCCTATAGTCAAACAATCAAGCAACATACTTAGTACCAGGTGCAAAATTCTAAAATATCCTAAACTAGTTGAAATGCCTTGTATTGTTTGGTCCTTAGATGTGGGGAATTGGTTATTTTTTTTCTTTAGCTTTGTATTAGAATTCAGCACACACACATCCACATTCACATTATGTAATAGTATACGAATAGTACAGAAGTGGCCAATTCAAGGCTAACGGGCCAAAAACCAAGGCTGCTCCCTTGTGTCAACTGAATCAAAATTGTGTCTTTGACTAGATTCAAGATTGGAACGTATGGTTGCTTGGGATACATAGAAAGACAAATAAACAACCAATGGTGGACAGTTAAAATTTAAATTCATTTAAGTACTGTACTTAAGTACTAATTTTCAGTATCTGTACTTTTCACAAGCATTATTTTTGGAGGATACTTAAAGGCTGGCAGCCCAGATAGCCAACCATGCACCCCCACCCACAGCAATTTGTCCACTTTAGGGAATGATGACATGTCAACCCTCCCCCTATCAAAAATGTTTTAAACAGCATGTCATTTGAACTACCAGGTAGCTTCCATGTGGAAGCACAAAGACTTATCTAAGACAGACTTACCATCTGTTCTTTATAGTCATGGGTGGGTCTCCACAGAGAGAGGACTTCATCCTCTGTGGTATGAAGGTGAATGCCAATCATCAAATTTGGAAAACATTGTGCAGGACCACCAAGATGAAAACTCGAACTTTAAAATATCTGGTGCTGAGAGTGAAACTGACTTTGATTTTGATTCTTCTTCTTTACCTTTTGTCTGTTCCCTACATCCATAAATCCTCTTTGCCAGGCAGTTCCAACCTCAGCATCCTTCTACCGATATATTCTCGGTTCCTTCTCTGTTCATGTCCAAACCATCTCAGTCTGTCCTCTATGACTTCATCTCAAAACATCTAACATGTGTAGTCCCTCTGATGTACTTATTCCTGATCCTATCTATCAGAGAGAAGCTGAACATCATGTGTGCTCCTGTTCCTCAGTTCACTGTTTCTAAACCAAACAACATGGCTACTCTCACTGTGTCTTTACATCTCAAATCACACTTTTCTCCACCTGTCCATTTTTTTTGCACACACTTTGTAACCTCTTTTTCCACACTCTCCATTGTTTTGCCCTTGTTTATCTCTACTTCCTGTAACATCAGCGCTCCACTTGGTTCCTCTCATTCAAACACATGGATTCTGTCTTCATTCCTCTCCTTTCCAGGGTGGACCTCCATCTCTCTGGATATTCCTGCTCCGTACTCTCACCACAGATCACAATGTCATCTACAAACATGTTGATATGTCTCAACTCCTCCCTGAAAACCACACAACACTCTCCTCTGCCTTTGTGCTCTTCATCTTCCTCACCATCAGAGTCATCCTCCTCACCACCACCCTCTGCTGTCTGGATGTAGTCCACCTGTGTGCTCCTACTTCCACTCTTATAGCTCACACTGTGTTCCTGCCTCTTTGAAAAGAAAGTGTTCACTAGAGCCACTTCCATCCTTTTTGCTGAAAGGTCTACCACCATCTTTTCTTGTGTGTTTCTATCCTGATACCAAACCTGCCCATCACCTCCTCATCAGAACTGTTACCTTCACCAACATCTCCATCAAAATCTGCACCAATCGACACACTCTCATCTCATTCTCTTACCAATTTTTGTATGGAAAAAGAAGAAGTAACAGGTTGATTAGAAGACAAACCTAGTCACTGCTCAGTGACATTCATCTGTCCTGGCCTGTTTTATTTTCAGACTCTGTCCCTCATCATGATCATCTAAAGGAAATGCATAATAAGGCATTCATTTAATGTTAACGGTTAGTAACAGCAAGTTTTACAATGAGGCAAATGAAGCAAACGTAATAGGCAGAGTTAGTTAATTAGTTACCGCCAGTGTTGTGCAAGTTACTGAAAAAACGTAACTAGTTACTGTTACTAGTTTCTTCATTCACAAAGTAACTCAGTTACTATTTTGATTACCTACACCAAAAACTAATGAGTTACTGGGAAAAGTAACTTTTAAGTTACTTAGAATTAAAAACTGTATTAGTTTTTTGGACATTTGTGTGCGTACAGCTTTATATCAGAGCTGTATCAGAAAATAATCCACTGTTGATCAACTCTGCGGTGGAGGAATAGTGGTTAAGGAAGCTGGCTTGTAATTAGAGGGTCAGTGGTTTGAATCCAGCCTAGCCCATCTTGGATAAAAGCCTCGGATAAATTAAATACTATTGTATCCAACCCTACAGTTATTTACATTCACAGTACTAAACTCTGCTCAGTATTAGTCTTTATGAACACCAGTCTGACTGAAACACAAAGTATTTTTTCAATGCCAGTTCATTTACCTGAGACCAGCAGAAACTGAAAATGTTACAAGGAATTCTGAAATAAATAACACAGAACAACCTGAATATTATTCAGAATCAAAAATTAAAGTGCCTTCAGCATCATAAAAACTATTGTGTTTAGCCCTTAGAATGTTCCCTTACAGCTTAAGTACAAAAACTATCAACAACGTACAACATAAACGCAAAAAACCTTTTAAAATAAATGTTCAGAATACATTTTGACCAACTCTGCTTAGCAAAAATGGCTATAAAACAACCATAAATTATGTGGATATAAATTGGGACGTTTCTAGACCCCTTGGGGGCCCTAGGCAAGAAGGACTATGGGGCCTCCCGGCAGTCCAGGACAACGGATCAGTAAAGAAATACTTTATTAAATAATTAACATCTAAAATAAATAATATAGCTATCATATAGCTAAATGCAAACTTTACAAACAATATATACAGTAAATGCCAGAAAAACAAACACAACTGAAATGTGCAAAATTTTAAGTGTGATAAAAAGGCTACCAAGCAAAAAACATGAAATTGAAGTGGAAAATAAGAGTACACTAACCATTTCTCATTGTCATTTAGTAATTTTCTTTGGTGAATCTCCTGAGGTGGGTTTTCTGAACTTTGGGGAAGTCCACGTTATGTTATTTGGAGTGATTCTTTTCTCACAATTTGACACCAAGCATTGTCATCGATAGCTTTTGGCCACAGAGCAGGATCATCTGATATAATTTGATTTGCTATTATTTGAGTACCTTCTGTTCTGGTGATGTGGTGTGATGAGGGTGGTGAGGAGATGGTGATGGAATGCTGCTGCTGCATGAAGGTGCCATCATGTCCTACTCTTCTTCTTCAAGACCCTACTCATGATCTGAGGTTGATATTGCTAGAAAGAAAATAGTATAAGAAGCAATTGTTTAAGACAAATATTTGTGTGGTCATATTAAATCAGATAGCTCCCATTATATATTTTAAACTTTAAAATGTATTTTAAAAAGTTAAAACTAAATGAGTTCCTACTGTCATGTAGAGAGGTCTGCTGTTTCTGCTGCTGCTGATGTTGATGTTGTGGTGATGGTCCAAAAAATTTCAACAAAGCACCTCGAGGAAGAAAAAAGAAAAGAGCACCATGTATTTGTTTGTCTTACATAAAGTAAAGTAAAGAAATGTACATGCTACACAAACACTAAACATTTGAGATATGAATGGAATAATTAATGAACATTAATTTGCAGTAACAACTTTAATGCTTCATTTTAACATTTAATTTAATGTAACATTTAGGCTATAGCAGAACATTTATGGATGTATCAGTTTTACCATTTGACAACAAACACTTGCCAATATCATTGGCAGCAAAGGACTAACTTATTGTGTGTCTATGAATGTACAGTATGTACACAGCCATTGGCAACAAGACTTATGATGTGTAAGCAAAGCTGGACTACTTCCTAACATAAAACTGTTAAAATTAGTGTAAAGTAAGAATAAATATGTGTTCTAAGTTTGTCATACCACAGAAGTTTGTTGTTAACCACACTGTTAAATTTGAATAATTAATATAAACATATAAACACTTTATCAATGTGTTTAGAATAAAATGGCTGAATTCACTTTACACAGACTTAAATGTGTAGTTAACTCTCTGGTGCTGGGTGGATGACTGGGATAATGTAACACACATAGTTTACACATTCTCACTTACCACTATCACATTTTTTCTTTTCATCCTCTTCTTGTTTTTTTCTTCTTTTCATGAGCCCTGTGGGATATGTCCGCTTCATTTTATCAGTGTGTGTTTGAAAACAACAGCACGTTGATGCAGGGACCGGTAGTAGTGGGGCCTCATTAGGGAGGTTCCCAACGTATCACTGTAATGTGTTCGGGGGGTTTCAAGTTGTGTCACTGATATCTGCCGTCTGTCGGGGGCCCCTACTAGTAACTAACCAGACTACGCAGAAAGGGCCCCGTGCAGGGGATTTTTGATGTTGCTGCAGCGTCTCAAAGCAGTTACATTATTTTGTCATTGAAATTGACTGTCAGCCATCCCTCAGGGGCCCCTTCAGCTCGGGGCCCTTGCCTGTGTTGCCTACCCTGTTGCAACGCCTCTCGATACAAAGCACAAAACCGCTGCTCCAAAATTAAAACTGAGCAATTTTTCAACCTTAACAAATATAAAGTGCAGATTTTGCTGTTGTATATGTTTATAAAAATAAATATATAGAAAAGAGTTACACAATACAATACATATGACATGGTATCAGTCTAACAAGGTGCCTGATAGCAGCGACTCCACAGGAGGGACAGGCTGCATATCTTAAACAATATATCATGCTATAGCTTTGCTATCTGGCCTTGCCTAACAGTCTGGTTAAAATCTAGCCGCTGTTGTTTGTGCGTCCACCAATGCAGGGTTAGCTTAGAGATGTATGTATTTTTTGGAGGCAGATTGGTAAAATAATGCACATTTTCATTCTGAGAGGCTTTTTTTGCTCTTGTATTGACTTGCCATGATTAGCGCACGTTATAGTGAACAGAGATACACCGACAATGCTTCCTCTTCTTCTGTTTTACGGTGGTTTGAGGTCTTGAAAACAAAAACTGTTTTATGTCATTAAATCTTAGATGCATGAGTGACTGGACCCTCACTCTTCCATAAGTGGGTCAAAAGTGACCCAGAATAGAATCAATGCATTTTTGTGCCATTTTTGTTAAGACTTATAATTTATATTATATGTTTAAGTTGTAGCATTTTGAACGATAATACTTGAAAACAAAGAAAATTGATGCTGTGATCATTGCACACAGGTACATTGTATTTGCCACAGCTGTTGTTGACTTTGTGATCTTTGTGATTTGGGCAGATCTGACACCTTTTTGTGTTTTGTTGGCCTTGTCTGCCTCTTTATTGTGGCTGGGTTGTGACTTTTGTTACTCCACACCTTCCCATTGCCTCAATGATCAGGGTTTGCAGTTGGGGGCAGTCTTCCAGACAACTCCTCATGTGTGGTGTCACCAGCTCCTTTGAGAGCTCATTGAGGAAGAGCCGTCGTGCATTGGTGATACCACTCTTGAAATCAGGATGCTGAGTGGTGAAGAAGGTGTAGACATTCAGGGTGGCAATGTCAGCATGTTGTACCACAGCACCATGGGCCACCTCTGTGTTTGGTGCTTGCAGGTGTAGGTGCCAACCATTTGGTCCATGGTGTCTACACCTCATTTGGACTTGTTGAAGAATGTGATCACTTCTGGTTTTTTCTTTCTGCTATTTTCATCAACCACTTTCTCGTGGTGCATCGTGCTCAGGAGCACAGCAGCCATTCCTTTCTTTCTGACATAGTTGACCATGGTAATGTTGGCATTAAATCCAAACTCTGTGCTGTGAACTTCCCTGGACTTGGATGCCTTCATCAGAGGATACTCACACATACAGTAATGTTAGCTCGCTTAGTTCACTAATGTTAGCTAACTATAAATTAGGCTAATACATTCATACATGTTGATAACACATACTCTTCCACACACGCACACACACATGAATGTGTAAGTATGTTGTTGAAAATGAAAATCATTGTTGAAAAATGATAATACTTACATATAAAATCCATACCTGTCAAGTTTTGGATTTGAAAATAAGGGAAATTTTCTGGAGCCCACTACGAGTCGTCCCACCCGCCCAAACAATCTCCAGTATCCCTTATATTTTAAGATAGATGTACAAGAAATCTAAAATAGCCACTTGTCAACCACTTACTAAATACAATTATGTGATTATTAACATTGAAATGCTGTGAACATTCCTACTAGGGCTGGGCATATCTCAAAATATTTTCTCAAAATGGTAACGTATGATATGAATTTAGATAATTTTATCAAATAAAGTCTGACTAGAAAGACAATTCTGGGTTAAATTTGCTAATGCAAAATGCTACACAGACACATTTATTAACAAACAGCTGATCAATATGTGCACTCAGAAATTAATCGACTCCTAAAACTAGTATTTTGATACAATATAAACTATAATATATACATATATATTTATATATAGATATATGAAATATTATTGTTTTCTATATCGCCAAAATAAAAAACTCGATACATCTTGAATCTCGATATATTGCCCAGCCCTAATTCCTAAATTATAAAACAGCCTAAATAAAAACATTAATGTGTATATGAAGCACATGTGTTTATTTAATATACTTACAGTTTATATACAAGTCAACAAGTTGCATATTTACTGTTAATTTCACGTTGCTTGTCTTTAAGTTAGACATTAACATTTTATTTTCATTATATATTTTCTATTAATTTATCATATTCACTCATGTGGTTCTCTGGTATTCACTAATGACTTATTAGACACATTTGTTGCTGACTTGACATTATTTAACACTTTTTGAAAGCGGTGTATATTTGTGGCGTTTGCTGATTTTTCATGGTGACTTACGTTGTTCCTTCCGCTTTGGTAGATGTTAAAATCTCAGTTATTAATCTAACAGAACGTGTAACTGTGTCCCATCCTGCTGCTCTTTATGAAGGTAAACTCTCTGTCACATTTCACAACGTATTTACACCAGTTCGTAGTTTTTTTCGCCGGAACATCTTCATTCATCATCTCTCTTTTGAGTTATTTGCGGGTTTGTTGCCGCTGTCAGCACTAATCTCAGAATCAGAATCAACTTTATTGGCCATGTAATGTATGTTATACACACGAGGACTTTGACTTTGTGAACTGTGCTCTCTCTAATAGTGTAAACATTAAATAACAATCAACTAGAAAAAAATATAAACAGTAGTTAGACTAATCGTGAGAACTGCCACCCAGGCTACTTCAGATGGCAGTTCTCGCGAGGCTAGTGACGGCGTTCAGTTTAGTGAGGCATCTTTTAATTATTATTACATTAAAATACAGGATATTTACAGGAAAATACTAATACGGGAAGAAGGCGGGAAAGAGGGGTAAAATATGGGAGTTTCCCGGCCAAAACGGGGTACTTGCAGTGGCGGCTGCTGGTCTTTCATGCAGGGGAAGCTCATTTTCTGCCTACTTCAGAAAATGTATCTGTTTATTTAAATGTGAATTCTAGTAGAATTCACATTTTGTTGTCAACAACTATTTGTAGATTATCACACACGCACACGCACGCGCTTAGCTGCTGCGCGCTGGAGTGTGAGTGTTTGGTCAAAAGTCTCACAACACAAGCAGTAACAGTCTCCACAAACACCAAAAACAGACACTAGGTTTGTCAGAAGTTGATGAAAACAAAGACAAATTCGCTATGAGAGGATCAGCAAAGTCTCCGTGTCAACACAGAGCAACGGACTGAAATATTTGAAAAACCCGCCTGTGTGCTTACAACGTCATACTCTCTGATTGGCTCATTTCGCTGTCAATCAAAATTGAATTAGCCTGAGACAGATCATCCAATCATCATCCATTATTCCAGCGTCCGGAACAGACAGATCCAGCCCACTGCTCCATAGACCTCCTGTGAAGCCCGGCGTCCGATGGGCGGGACTAAGTGCGTCATAACCGAGCATTTATCCAATGAGCGTCTAGTTTGACTGCAGTGGATCAACCCCTAAATCGTCTCCCATTGAAGTCAATTGAAGCTGAACTTCACCACTGTTTATTAACACTGTGACGCTGCGGTAATGAATGAAGAACGTCACGCTGTCACTGTCAGTTTCCTGTTATAAGAAGCTGATTCTGAACTAAACATACATGTGTTCTGTCATATATTTAGTCAATGAAATGTACACACAACACTACATATTTGACCACTGATTTTAGGGGAAGCTGAGGTTCCCTTGTAGTCTTAAAGCATCCGCCACTGCTTGACAGATATGATAAAGTGTACGGTCCAAAATAAATAGATTCCTTGCAGCTAGAGTTGATTAGAATCAACGGCATTCACGGGCCGTGCCCCGCCAGCTGACCTACTGTGACCCCCCTCAACCCCACCCTTCCCGCACTACAGGGGGAGCTTTTTATTACTCAAAGAGATCTGATTTGCTATCGCAACTGACTGTGTTCATTCACTGACAGCACGTAGTCTGCTCTGTTTATTCACGTGATGTCACTCACATTGCAGCATCGCGAAAGCACAAAATTCAGATGCAGGAAGTGAAGTAGCTTGAGAATGTGCCGTCTGCTCCAATTGTTCTAACTGAGAAAAGTAAAATAGATTTTATAGAGTACCGGCGTATGCTACTTAGAGCGTTCTTATGCCCCCCGCAGTTTTCTTAACACCGCCCTTTTTAATACTGTCTGGCGCTGACTCTGTACTGAGGATAAAATACTACACTACACTACCCCCTGCTGTACTGAGCAGAACACCTTCACTGGCTCTCCAATGATAAAAACATAACCAGTGCTATTCATTCCACCTGCCATTGGTCATAATGTTCTGGCTGATGAGATGACTTTATGTCCTAGGTTCCTAAAGTGTTGTACGGGTAACCCCAGGGGTAGGCAAATTGCCATAGGGCAGGGGTCTGCAACCTGCGGCTCTGGAGCCACATGTGGCTCTTTGACTCTTTTGCAATGGCTCCTTGTAGCGTTTAAAAAAATACGGTATTGATGATTAATGACAATAACTTAAAATAAAATTATGATAAAAGAATTGGTTACCCTAAAAATTAATCACATTGTGCAATAACTTTGCCACCATCCTACTTCACCTCCTGCAACATCTACAGACCATCAACTTTCCTGCACCTGTGGCTAACCTTAAGTTTTAAATCCCTGGTAAGATAACTAAACCAACAAAAACACTATTTTGGAAGAAAATAGAGATTTTAATTGTGTGGGAAAAGATTTATTTAATTGCCAACATGTCGGCTTAATGAATGCATGCTTGATTTGTTGCAAGAAATTAGCTATTAGCATGTGTTGACCGACATGATCTCTCACGTCATCAAATTCAAGTTATTTTTTTTTAGCCCTTCAAATCCATTAACTCATACAAGTATTTGATATTATTTTAACTGTATAGAATAATAACACTGTATTGTCTTTATTGAGAATGTTTTTTTTTTTTTTTTGGCTCCAGGAGGACTTTAATCCAGGCGAGATTAGGCAAAATGGCTCTTTTGAGAGTAAAGGTTGCAGACCCCTGCCATAGGGGTTGCGTGAAAAAAAAAAAATCAATAAAAACAGCTTGACAACAGTGGAAACTACAATAAAAATAGAGCAGCAGTCAGGAGCCTTCATGCATTGCCACAAATGACACATTGGTCTCTGTAATTCTGCCCTCTAGTGGTGACAGAAAAAAACTAATCAAAGAAGCACAAATATGATGAGAGCTACATCGCTTTGCGAAAGGGGATTTTCAGCTTTGACAAACATGAAAACATCCATTTTCTTCCGCTTTTATCCGTTCTCGGGGGACCCCGAGGGGACACCAGGCCAGCTCAGAGACATAGTCCCTCCAGTTTGTCCTGGGACTTCCACGAGGCCTCTTCCCAATAGGACATGCCAGAAACACCTCCCGAGGGAGGCGACCAGGAGGCATGAAAACAAAATACAGAAAAACACTCGGACTCTCTCAAACATTGCAGAGTTCTGCACATCTTCACTTTTCTCATTAAAGTTGTATTTCACAGTTTGGTAAATGAGCTTGATTTATATCACACTTTATCCCTACACTGAAGTAGTTCCAAAGTGCTTTACATATCAGTTCATTCACATTCACACACCAATTAAGACTGAGCTGCCATGCAATGTGCTAATCGACCAGTGAGAGCAACCTAGGGTTCAGTGTCATGCCCAAGGACACTTCAACAGATATAGACTGGGATGGAACCCCAACCTCTTGATCAGAACACGACCCTTCTACTACCTGAGCCACGGTCGCCCAAGTTTAAAAAAAAAAAAAAAAAGAGAGCGATTGTTATTCAATGAAAATACCAGTAGGATAATTAATTAAAACAATTGTGATAATTCTGAACATTTTATTGATTATTCCTTTCTTTTTAAACTATATTATTTCTCAACAGGATAGGTAAAATTCAGAGACACATTTCACTGTAGGGATACATTATACATGATATTACATTATTATATTTAACTGGATCCTGTAGAAACATTCTCTCATTTTATCTGCATTACTCTGTATGTTCAGCAAAATGACAATAAAGCTTTTATGATTAGATTATGTTTTTTAGTGTACAGGAGTAGGAGAGACATGGCTTCAGGTTACGGATCTGGGAAAAATGTAGGAAGCACTGGTTTTAGTGATGCGGGAAGGAGGGGGTTAAACCCACAGTGGGGGTGTGGACATGTACACTCAGAGGAGCCCACATACACGGATAGACCGAGCACCGCTGAGCCCCTGTGAAGACCAGCTGACGGTAAGAAAACCTTCGTCAGAAACAAGGAAAGGCTGGAAAACGCCTGAGCAGTGAGTCACTTGTGTGGCTGTGGCTTTAGGAAACTTTGTCCTCTCCTAGTTTGTTCCTCTTTCACTCTTTCTGTCACAAACCTACCTGTAATTCACGTGTATCAGAGACGGACTAAAGGCGCACACAGTAAACACTTTAATATAGGTTATTAGCCGATGCCTAACTAAAACTAACGCGTTTTATAATGAATATAAGTTTACTGTACAACAACTGTACCTTCATTTAATTTAACATAACAATATAATACGACTGTTCTTCTCTAATTTATATCAATAGACCTGCTTCTTTTTTGTTATGTTTTACGTAATAGTCCCACATATAACCTGTTTACACTATAGACCTACTCAGTAGTATTGATGCAGGACTAATTAGCTATGCACCAAACGGCTGATTAAAAAGTGACCTAAACTGGACAAATAAGGGCGCTGCGTACGGATAGAATGTATTAATTAATACATATATTAATATGGAAACCGTATGGATAGCCACAGCCTTAAAGGCACACTGCGGACTTTTTGACCTAAAGACTTGACCCATATTAGATATTTTAAAATGATTCCTCAGGCCAATATACAGCACTTGACAGTATCAATGCTCCGAGTGGGGTTTCCCTCTTGAAATACCGACCATGTACGTTTTGAGAGATAGAGCGTCTTTGACCAGGGGGTTGGGTTAATGGTGCACTAATTGCAGCAGTAGTTCAGTCAAAGGGGGTCGGAGCGACCCGGCTTACATGGGGTCGCCCGACTGCCCCAACTCTGACCACCGCGCCAACGCAGTGAGGAGGGCTGAGCGCTGGGCCTCCAGCAGCTGGGAGAGGAGGGCGGCTGCTCCTCTGTACTTATCGTACTTTTTTGATTGATCTGACAGCATTGATAACTTTGGTTGTGGTTGTTAAATGGTTTATATGCTTCAATTGCAAAAATTGTAGTGTTCTAATGACGTGCAGCCTGAGTGATAACTAGGGCTGGCATTAACGATTATTTTTTAAACGTTTAATCTAGCGATTATTTTTTTTCGATGCATCGATTAATCTTTCGATTAATTTTACCAGTTTGATTTGACTCGATTCAATTATCTCCCCATTAATTGACTAAAAGTAATTCATACATGTTGATTTACATATCTAAAATGAAAAGAAAAAAACATTAATTCCTTAACATTTCAATATATGTTTATTGCTCCTCAACTCAAAATTCCAAAAGGCAGTGGGAGCCGGCAGCCTGTCATGGGGTTCTGAACCAACAGAAGTGTGTGTGTGTTCGTCTTGCTGTTGCTGTTACTGCTGCTGATGTCACGGCGGGTGTTTCCTCCTTGTCCCGTCGACGCTCTGCCGTCCGGTCACACCCGGGATAAAGGACGAGGGTTACGGGGAACAGCTACCTTCAACAAACGAGTGTGTGCCTTCACTGCCTTGCACTTTTGAAACTCGGAGGAGCCACTTATTTTCCGGTGCCTCCATTTTTGTTTTGGTCAGACAATGCATCAGTGCGCATATTTTGCGTCAACGTATTTTTTTCCGTCGACGTCATCGATTACATTGACACGTTGTCCCAGCCCTAATGATAACATAAACATACGAGTTGTGTATTCATATGAAGACATCGTAACATCTCGGCTGGCGGGCCTACAAGAGATGCATGTATATTATATACCAGGGGTCCCCAACTAAATTGGCAAGAGGTCCACTAACCCGATCAGCCCAGTCGACGAGGGTCCGGACATCCAAAAACACCCAACAATAATTCAGTTTTCTGTCCTTTTATTAAATTGTTACTTTGTCAACAAGTTGACAATAAAACTATCTTTAAATTTATTCAACTGATTTTGTTGAAATTCATTCAAGTATGTTATTTCCTTTTAGTACAAATAAAACCTTTCAACATTAATAACAGCAACAGGAAGCATAAAAATAAATACTGAATGTCTTAATACATTAGGTGCAAATGAATTACCATCATAACCCCTCAGAAAAAAAATACATTCAGTGTTGTGAACAGCTGCTAATGCACATAAACTTGCAAACATTGTATTTCAAAAGTGCAAATAGGAAACAAATGTTGCACCTCATAATGCATTATATATAAAAATGTAAAACAATACTTCTGTTAGTGCAACAAAAAAAAGTTAACATTTTGTAAACAAGCAAGTTTGTGAACTCTCTTAAATCAAAAGGAATGGAGTCAAAGCAATTCTCAGACATGTATGCACATGTAATGGTCAGTTGTGAGCGGTACTTATTCTTAATGATGTTTAGTGTAGAAAAGGCTATAGGTAGAGCCAAACAATGTTAATGTGTACACTGCCACTTTATTAAGTACAGGAAACTTTGCCTTTGGCACAGTCTGCAGCCAAAATGGATTCACATTGCTCTCTTAACACTACATCAGTCAGAAAATCTAATAGCTCCAATTGAAGGGCCTGTGCATTAGACCATTTGTACACATGCATTGCCTCCTTTCAGAAATAGATAACATTCTTAACAAAAAATGGACTCCTTACAAAAAGCATCAGCTGATCTCCCAATGTAAAGCCATCAAAATGAGCCCTAAAGTTTTCAATCAACTTTTGGATGAAGTCAGAATGAGCAGTGACATTGCTCTCCTGTATCTTCTTCAGTGAAGGAAAATGTGTACAGTCCTGATCAAGATCCATTTTCAGAATGTCCAGTTTCCTCTGAAAAGACTGGACAGCAGCCACCAAGTCACACACAGAATTGTCTTTCCCTTGAAGTTTCAGGTTGAGGTCATTTAAGTGCCCTGTGATGTCAACCAGAAAGGCCAGTGTGTTCATGTTACTTTCCTCTTCTAAAAAGTGCAAAAACATCTGAGACTTGTGACTCTTTTGTTGCACAAGGAAATCTTTAATTTCATTTCTTATCTTCCAAAAGCGTGCCAGCACTTTTCCTTTACTCAACCATCTGATACTGGAGTGCAAGAGCAGGTCATTGGCAGGAGCATCTACTTCTGCTAAGAACTCCCTGAGCAGACGAGATGAGCTGATGAAGCCCTAAGAAAGTTAACTAGTTTGGTGATGGTGTTCATAGCTTCTGCATGGTGCTCTGTAAAATGTTGAGCAGAGAACAGACGTGTGGATAATGCAGTGATATGACAAGAGCTCTGGGTTGTCCTCTTTTAGTAGACTGACTGCACCCTTTTCTCTTCCCATCATAGACGGTGCCCCATCAGTGGTGATGGAGACAAATTTTTTTACATCAATTCTCCTCTGTCAGCATTTACTTTATGGCCAAATATACAGTATGTCCTCTCCCCTGGTATGCGTTTTCAAAGCTGTGACTCCTAAAATGTCCTCTGCAAATATTTTAGTTTCTTGATGATAGAATCGGACATACACCAGAGCGTTGTCACTCACGTCAGTTGATTCATCAGCAGCTAACACAATGCACGGGGCACTTTGAATGGTGCTGTCAAGCTGGGACTGCACATCCTCCGACAGTAGCTCAGCTCTTCTAGTTGTTGTTGTGGATGATAAGGGAGTCTGACGAACCTTTTGTTTTAGCTGCTGTCCTTCTTTACACTTAAACAGCGTGTCTGCCATCGCCTCCATACACTCTTTCACCATTCCGGAGTCAGTAAAAGGCTTTTTATGTTTGCCCAAAATCCATTGTACATGAAGTGAGCACTCGTAGGCTTGTTGCTGTGCTGTAAGGGACTGCACTATTACCCGTGTTGCATGCTAATACTGTCTTTTCAGCTCACCAATTTTCCTCGTCCTCGCGGGTGATCCTAGCTTGTAATTTTCGTTGAAAGTTTTGTCTTGTCTCGAAATGCTGCTTGATGTTTCCACTTTTAACAAGAGCAAAAGACTCAACAAATAAATACTCGGTGAAGGCAAAATGAAAGCATACGCCTCAGTCCACTCATCTCGAAAGATGCGGTTTTCTGAGTCCACTTTTCTAATTTTTGACAATGCCATAATCCATTCACGTATCTCATAGTAATGTGTATACAAGCCAAAAAGTGATCTCTCCAGACCCCGGCTCTTGCAAAGGACCCAACACTGACATAGCTGCCCTCGCGCACGCCTGTTCAAAAATAACTTTCGATAAAATTTAATTTATATATTTTATTTCAGTACTTTTAAACAAAAATGTTTGGAGGTCCGGATAAAAAGGTCTTGGGGTCCAGACCTGGACCCCGGTCCGCCAGTTGGGGACCGCTGTTATATACACTTACCTGTGATTAAATGATTGCTACAGACTTTATAGTGTCGCTTTTCTGAGTCAGGTCGGAAACCTTTCCTGTTGATGATGGCTAGCCAGACATTCTGTTTGTTCTCCTTGACTAGTTATTATTTTAGGAATTAGGGATGTAACGATTAATCGTAAGGCAGTTAAAAATCGATTCATAGGTACCACGGTTCACATCGATGCTCTGAAAATTGAATCGCAGTACTTTTTTTAACCAGCAGAGGGCTCTGTATATATTTATCCTTCCAGAAGCGGACGTGACGGGCGGAACTGCTACTATTTTCTTTCTGGCCGCCATTTACTGTTAAACATGCTCATAAATGATTCTTTACTCCTTTAGCACCGAAAGAATATCTGTAATATTATGTGAATATCTGTAAAAGTCAGGTTTTTCTATTAACTCTGTCTGCTAGCATAGCTTCTCTTCTTCACTGGTGGAATAACTGCATGCCAACCGACCACTGGGTTACCAGCGCCCTCTGCTGGTCTAAACAAATATCTGCCGTAAATACAGTAAAATGACTGTTTTTTTTTAAAAGTCTAATTGTTAAGGCAGTAAATACATTTTCAGTTGCAGTTTTAAAAAGAAAAAGAACTATTATGCAGTTTTGAATTGTTTATTATAGAACCAGAATTTAAATTAATAGGCTTCTTCATTTGTATTATTCCTTTATTTATTTCATTCAAGATTTATTTTTAGTTAAATTGCATCATTTTGAATAGTTTATCAAGGGATTCTTTTGACAATGAAAAATAAAAGGAAAATAGTACAGTATTTTCCCCAAAAAAATAAAAGAATATTTTTCAGTCATTTGTCAACATTCCCATTTTGTAAAATAAATCGTGAGAAAATTGTATCGTGAACCTTGCTTTGGTTTGGTTGATAGACTAGCCAGTAGTTTCAAATGTTTTTTTTCTTCCTTCAGATGCACTGAGGAAATTTCACAATGTTATCAATGACTACTCTGGCTGGAAAACCAGGTGAATAAACTTAAGCTGGACTGAAGAATGGATGGTACTTTTTAGCTTGTGTTAGTTAATGCTGCTTAATAATTTACCACCAGCAAATGAATTTTTTTTTTTTACTAAATAGTTTATTTGTGCAATACCTCTACAAACTGCAATTGTTTAAGTTGATGTGTGTTCATTTCTGCAATTTTATTATTGTAATGTTAAATCTGGAAGTTTTGGATCTTTTCACAAAATGTGAATGTCAATCGCAAAACATTTTTAGTCATAAGTATTTAAAGGAGAAGTATTATGAAAAAAATCACTTTATAATGGTTTTGCCACAGTGATATACATTCCATTAGCTTCATTCAGAGGGTCCAAGTTGAAAAAGTTCTGTTTCCTCCCTCATTTTTTATTCCACACATTGTAAAAAGTAAGCTCCAAACGGGTGATTTGGATTTTTCTCGCCTAGTGACTCATAAGGCAAAAACTCCTCCTCTTGACAATCCTGGGTCCTCCTACCCTACATAAGAATGTGAGCTCCTTGTTCAACATCCCACAGTGATGATCCATTGCTCCATTAACCATTGGGCCATCACTGCCCTTTATCCACAGTTAATGTACTGTATTTACATTCAGTATATAGTAGGGATGTAACGATTCACTCAACTCCCGATACGATTCGATTCACGATACTGGGTTCACAATACGATTCTCTCACGATTTATTTTACAAAATGGGAATGTAGACAAATATTCCTTTATTTTTTGGAAATACTGTACTATTTTCCTTTTATATTTAATTGTCAAAAGAATCCCTTTATAAACTATTCAAAACAATGCAATTTAACTAAAAATAAGTCTTGAATGAAATAAATAAAGGAATAATACAAATGAAGAAGAAGCCTATTAATTTAAATTCTGGTTCTATAGTAAACAATGCAAAACTACATAATAGTTCCTTTTCTTTTTAGAAGTGCAACTGAAAATGTATTTTGTGCCTTAACAATTGGACTTAAAAAAAAAAAAAACAGTCTGCACTGTATTTACGTCATTTGGTTGGACCAGCAGAGGGCGCTGGTAACCCAGTGGTCGGTTGGCATGCAGATATCCTTGCAGTGAAGAAGAGAAGCGATGCTAGCAGACAGAGCTAATAGAAAAATGTGACTTTTACAGATATTCACGTAATATTACAGATATTCTTTCGGTGCTAAAGGGGTAAAGAATCATTTATGAACATGTTTAAGAGTAGATGGCAGCCAGAAAGAAAGTGGTGGCAGATTCCTTCTTAGACGAGAGGATATATAGCCTCTGCTGTTTAAAAAAAAACTGCAATTCACTTTTCAGAGCATCGATATGAATCGCAATATCTATGAATCGATTTTTAACTGCCTTACGATTAATCGTTACATCCCTATTATATAGATTATTCAGTATGTAGGTAATCTGAAGCACAGCGTGGGCGCTCACACTCACTTTAATTTTTAGCAGCCATTATATTGCCTCGTATTGCCTTTGACATGATCTGGCGAGGTGTTTGTGACCCAGCGGTCAACTGTCACCTGAAATCGACTATTCCTGTGGTTAGAAGAGAGGAGGAGGAGAAGGAAGCGATGTAGCTCTGAGTGTTTGAAACAGCTGACTGACTCAACTGCTGCTGCCGCACACATCCAAGCAGCGTTTGTTGGACTCACAATTACAATAACTGCTTAAATAGCCATGTGTTTTACTGTAATTTGCAGTGTGTGGATTGCAAAAGATGACCACTATGGCAATCAACTGCTGGAATCCCGCACACCAAACACAGACACAGTATAATATTAGTGCAAGCCAAGCCCTCCCCAAGTGTGAGATGTAGAGTCTGCTTCTACAGACTCGCCCACTCATGCAAATGCTTGAAGGCCCTAATACAGCCGTTTTTAGAAGCGGTCTGAAAGGGACTTTTCAGAGGCTAAAAATCTGGAAAACAGCAGAGTTTGGGAAAATAAACCTCAAATACTATGTTGTTGGGGTTCTTAGAACAATTAGAGATGGGTGAAAATTAACATAATACTGGACCTTTAAATTTAAAAAAAAAAAAAAAAAAAAGTTGGTGAGCCAAACCACCACTAGAAGACACTTTTAATGCATCTTTTTTTGTAGCAAAGTTAGTGTGCACTTAAGTCTTCAAGCTGCAGCTTTTTAATTTAGGTTAAGCCTTTTATATTTATCTTGTTTTAATGTGCAATGCCTCTAATAATATTAATAATTTGTATTTTGAACCTGTTACTAAGATGTATATTTAAATGAGCTTTTATTTACTTGTTTGTGTTCTTTTATATGTCTATGTGAAATCATTTTATCAAAATAAAAAAAAAAATGTCAAAGTAATTTTGCTCATGTTTTCTCCTTGTGAAGACCACTATGCCAGTGTTATAAATTATTCTGATAATAATAATATTCTAACAATATTGTAAATATTAATTACATGGCATAAGAAATGCCATATAAGGGCGAGGGGTCCAGCTGTAGACCTGCCTACTCAGCTCCAGTAGCTCAGTGAGCTCCGGAAGTGACGTCAAGATATGAATTATAAGAAATAGAAAATAAAACCGATAGCATAGCCACGTTGGCTAGACACTTCCAGAAGGTTTTTCTGCATTTGAATACCTTTGTTAACCGGATTCCTCAGCAGTGGTACATTGAAACAACATCAACAACATATAAATTGATCAGCATTGTATGTAGCGTTATGTATAGTATCTTAAAATATCTTATTTTTTTTGTGATTATGTGAATAGTGATTGAAGTGAATTTTACAGTCCAAAGCTAATTGTTTTATGAAACGATATGGTGGTTTTATGTTAGATAGGCAATTTGTGTTCATGTTTTACGTATTTTCGTATTAAATTTTTTTTGCAAGTTTAAGCTTTTATTAGGATGGTGTCTCGGGCTCTTAATTCATGCACATCCGCAATAAAACTACACTAGAAATAATTTACCGAATGCAGAATCACATGGCTTGAGAATCACTGTAGTAAAAGTAGACCTCAAGAAATATAGTCACTGCTATATACTGTATATCATAAATCTAACATTGAGGATATCAGTAAAATATGAAATGTTCATTTTGTTACAGTTGTGCATAGGCTTAGTGTTATTAACCTATTACGTATACAATGCCCGAAACAAATACATTTACATTTGAACCACTGAAACTTACCTTGGCGAGCACTAACAGTAAATGTTACAAAGATCTTTGAGGACAATTTTGTTCCAAAGAAGTATCAAACCAGTAATGTTGAAGTTACATATAAGTAACGTTGAGAGTAATTTGCTAACTAAAGACACAAATAAGTGGTTGACGAAAGGCAATATTTAGTAATGTCTATAAAAAGAACAAATTAAGTTATGTAAGATCAACACAAATAACAATATTAAACAAATACAATGGGCTGTAAACATGATGACACTTAAGGAAGACATCTGTTTTAAGTGACTTTATTTAATTCAATTTCAATTCAACTTCATTTCAGTCAGGACCGCTTTAGTCAAAATAAATGATTTATTTACAATTAATGTGCATTAGGATTTGTATAGCGCCTTTGAGCGCTTTACATGGATATGCATGCAATCGTATATTTTGCGGTATGGGTCTGTTCCGGCACCTCCTTGCCCTTTCCACGAGCTTACGTGGAAAGCCGGAGGTAGGGAGAGCACTCATCCCTAACCTTCCCTGAGCCCTTGCTAAAGGCTAAAGTAAGGAGAGCGGTTAGCAGAAACCCCTGGAACAGATCAGAGCATATGTTAATGACAAAAAATGACACCCAGTTAGTTGGATACATACCGACCTGGAGGAGTTGGGGTGGAGGTGGGTTACGAGATGCTTGCTGAGGTGGTAAGAGGCAGCTGTCACGGTTTTAGTAGTGCCTCCTGTGTGGCACTCCACGTTACTAAACCAAATAACGTCTATAGACGTGAATGGCACTCAATGAGTTATAGCTCTATTGATTGGATCCAGTATATTCCCTTCATAATGTTTGTGGCAGTTTTGAGTGAAGTCAATTGAGATGGAGTCAATTGAGGACACAGGGTTCATTTGGTGAAAGCGTTTTTTGGGGCAAACCAGGGATTCATGGTTTCAGTGTGTTTGTCCAATGAATCTGTAGTTGTTCTCTGCTCAGGGTTTTTGCATGCTATTGATAGCGCTAGCCATAACAATGACGGAGCCTCTGAGAAGAGGCCTTGGTAAATGTTATCAGGACGATAGTATCTGGCCTGCTTAGGGCAGTTTGACCAGATCTGATCAGGAGAGATTCCGTAATCACATATCAGGCATTAGCAAGCAAGCTTTAAATGCTACATCTCCAAACTACACAAGCACTTCCTTAAACATTAAACATCTCACATCTTGTGTTTTAGAATCAAGCTGTTCTTGCTACAAGCTAAGGTACAGCTACTTACTGCTGAGAAAGCTGCAAAGTCTAACTGATTTTTATGTGTTTTTGGTCAATGACAGATAAAATTAGTTAGATTTTCTGTTTGTTGTGTATACAGTTGCTCCCCCACAGCCTAGGAGTCGATGTAGGTCAGCAGGCCTACTACTGCTGCTAATTACACCAGCCCACAACTAACTGGCGACTAAGCCTGGAACAATAACAAATTTTGCTTTACAATGTATTGTCCCCAAATTATTGCCGATAAGCAATATTATTGCCTACATCTTTTTTAGACCAAATTAACCAATAATGTAATGTATCATAATAATGCAAGTATACTCTTTCAAATGCAGTAAACTTTTATTTCTCAAAGGTTTTTATTTTATTACCATTGTAATACCATACAATTGGAATGTCAAGAACTTCAAAAGATCCTACATAAATAAAACAAAACCATTAAACCAAAATGAACTGTCACTTTTTGTAAAAAAAATTGCACTTGAATCTAAATCACAACCAAAAACAGTAAAATAGTTCCTGACACTGTTAAGAAAGAAACACTGCAATATAAAACCACACACAACCAAAAGAATAAGTAAAATGGCTTATTAAGTCTCGACTGTTTTTCAAACATAAAAATAATACAATATTAACATAAAAAAATTAAGTGAAACCTGATCTGTTCAGGTTAAATGAGCAGTGGTGGAACCTGATACTTATCATTTTAATATGATGGTTATCATGAGGCTTCTGCATGGCTAACGCTGTCATGTGCTGCTGCAGCAAATGCTGTCTGAAGGGCCTGGTGGTCGACGGTCATCAACACAGCGAGCGACTCCTTTAGGATGTCTTCGTCTGTGCTAAAGCCAAAGTCTTTACACACGCTGGATCCCAATGGTGGATTGATCATTTTCCCGTTAGCCGGCTTCTCCTTCATGCTGTTTGTTGTCTGCTGGTGTGTGTTAAAATTATGTCATAGACAGTCGACTGTAACGTCTTTATTAATAAATTGCTTTAAAAACACATCCATATAAAGTCTGCTGTGATTCTCCTTGGGAGGAACAGACTCCATGGAGCTTCCTCTGACTCAGTAGGAGTCAGAGGAAGCGCGATACGCTTTCAGTCCGTGCGCAGTCCGCCTCACATACAGAGTCAGAGGAAGAGTGATAACAGACAGGATAAATCGCTTGTAAACCTATGAGAAACATTATACAAGGTGGAGAGAACAGACACAATTAATTTGCAGTGTGGATGTGGAGTGTCTGTCTGCTCTGATCAGCTGGGCTTGCTGCAGCACGACTGTTTGTGTGGGGAGCAGCTGTGAGCCACTTACTGTCCTTACAGCAGCTAGTGATACGTGCTTTCATGTCTCTAAAATGTCAGAAAGTCCCTACATTTGTTACTAGTCTCTAGAGTTCCACAGGGTGTGCGTTCACGCAAGCGTTCACAACAAGACTGGTAAGGGACTTTTAAGTTATGTTCAGGAGAGGAGGGGGGAGCGTCCCACGATTCTACATACTGCAGCGTTAAGTATTTACTGTCTTTTAGTTTTAAAGGATTCAGTAATCTGTGCATAATTGAATAGCATCAGTTTACCTTAGGTAAAAAACCACCTGTGGGTTTCTGTCTACTGCTGTCCTTTTCAGTTTTGATTTATCTACTTCATAACTTTTGGCCGGTTGGCTGAGTCTCTTCTGCTCATTGGAGGTTGTACAGATTGGCACACTAGTGCCGTGCCACCAATGTGATGAGAAGCTGAATTGTTCCCATTATTGGTATATGTGATATCTGTGTCATTTATGAAGCCCCGCGGCCCTCGCTGCCCACAAGTCCTATGGTTAAGAAAGAAACACTGGTCTAAATAATTTAGGTTTGTTAGCCCAGATGTTTCATGATGAAAAGTTTCCTGGCAAACTACTGCAGCAAAAAAATGCAATAGGTTTTTTCTTACTGCAGTCTCATTGATACCAAATGAAAAATCCTTTTTCTTCCCACGTATCACTATATAGGTTAGCGGAACAGATGATTGCACTTCTTACAATTTAGAGAGCAGATAAACAGAAATCTTAGTTCGTGCATGGTTACCAGTGTTAGTGGAGGTAAATTTAGAGCCATACAAGCTGGCTGTTTATCTTAGCCAAAGACAGATTTCTTCAACAAAAAAATAAATAAATTAATTCTTTGTGTGCTGAAGGATTAAAAAGCTGTGTTGTTGATGTGAGAGAAGAACTGTGGCGCTGCACTAGAGCTTTCTTTTGGGGCAGTGCAGGTTGGTTTGGTCCATTTCACACACAGCGAGACGTAACTGGGGTTACAGAGTTTAAAAGGTTTAGGCCACTCAGGGTCCTTTGTTTACATTTCAGCTCTGCACATAGTTTATACTCAAGTGTGAGCATCTTCTCTTCTTTTAAAGCATTATCATCTCAGATAATTTCTGAATAGTTTATTTGTCTTTGAGTTTTTTTTTTTTTGCTGAAGTTTGTATTGTAGTTAGTTAATATAAATGGTTGTGATGTAACCACTAGTGTACCCCCACCTAGTGCCTGAAGAAAGCTGGCGATAAGTACCAGCAGAGCCTTGTAACCCTGAAAAAGGAGTGAGCGGCTCAGAAAATGAATGGATGGAAGGATAGAACCACTGACCTTTTCATGTTAACATAGATTCATCATATGATTGCAGGGTATCCAGTGAGAATGAGTCTGCATTAACTGAAGCTGTGAGCTTTTGGTGGGGACGAGCTGATGGCAGCAGCCCCTGTTCAGGACAGTAACTACAGAATGATATGTGCTTTCATGTCAGAGAAAAATCTCAAGTAACACAAGATAAAGTCCATACACTTGTCACTAGTCTCTTTTGAGAAAAATGTCACTAAGAGCATTCTCAAAAAATACTGGCGAAAAACTGAAAAGCAAAAATGAGAAAACCAAGGCTGAAAATCAAAAGATAATTATTACCATTGCATTTATGGCTATGAGTGTGTACTAACCTCACAAAAAATTAAAGCAGTGCAATTGGACAAATTATTACCTTCGCCAAGCACGAAGCGCAGAGTGGAAGGTTTTGGTTTACTCTGCGTTTATCTGCCTGTCTGTCTGTTAGCAAGATAACTTGAAAGGTTATAGGGATGCACCGATTGATCGGCCGGCCGATCATTGTAATGGTCCTTTAGTGTTTTTTTGTTGTGCTTGTATATTTTGTTGTTCTTTTGTGTATTTTTCTTTCTATCCTGTCATTTTTGTGTTGTCCTCTTTGGTGTGTTTTGAGTGAATTAGTGTGTAGTTGTTGTTGTTGTTGTTGTTGTTGTGTTTTTTCATTTGTTTCTATAATTTGTGTGTATTTTTCTCAGATTATGATGATTAAACACTCATTATCAGTTAATCTAACAGTGTATATAAAATCAATGTAGGACTACAATATAGGGTGGAAATCACAATGTGGGTGGAAATGAGCTGCATGGCGGAGGTCTGCGTTCTCCAAGTGCTTTTCTAGTTATTAATGCTTCTAGTCCAGCAGCCACAAGGGTGAACCTGGTTTTGTCAGATAAAGTTTTTTCTCTCTTTTTTCAGATTGTTTCGGGCATGCTTATCACGAATCAGGGGGATGACAGTTGATACCGTTTGGGAAACTTTTTATAGTAACCCCTTCATGTCCGACACACTAAAATCATCGGTTTTCAGCCTTGGTTTTCTTATTTTCGGTTTCGGCCTAGAATTTATATTTTGTGCATCCCGAGTGATAACCTGTTTTATTTCCCCTGCCTGTTTGTTCCGGCACAGAGAGATTTTTCTTTGAATTTGTTTGGACTTTTGACAACACAGCAATCGCTGTCATGATGGACTCATGTAGGTGACATCTGACAAAAAAATTAACACTGTTAGAATGCTCCTCAGGAGGCTATAACGACAGATTTACAGCACTCACATTTGCACGTCACTGTTCTTCACCACAGGCATGCACGGGTGTGTGAGGCAGTAGTTAGCATGCATTAAACTTCAGACAACAATTTAAAAATGAAGCGTTGGTTAATACAGACCAAAGACAAAACAGAAAGGCCAGTGGAGAGAGCAACAGAGGAGAGCGGAGAGAAATACAGCGGGTACCCAGGTGCCATGTGCTCTGGAGACTGGCTAAATGGATTTCACAACACAATAAGTGCAATATACACAACTCTAACATCATATCTCACTCCCACTTCTTCCCCACCCTTTACATTTCCTACCCTGACTTCCTCTTCTCTGTTCCTGTCTTTCTGTTTATCACCATTTTATATCACCATTTCAACCTCTATAATAAATGTTAAATTCTTCATCTCTTTCAGAAACACAACCATGGGGAAAGGATGCATCACAGTCACAAAGTATTTTCTGTTCCTCTTCAACCTCCTCTTCTTCGTAAGTATTGACATTTCCTCATCAGCGCCTGCAACAGCTGCTGGCTTCTAGTGTTCACAACGTCTGAGTTATGAAGTAGCAGGAGCAGTTTGATGGCTGTCAAGCTTTTACTTCAATGCAAAGCATTCCTATTATTTGAGATCCATCAGTAAGTGTTACTTTGTTGAAGCTTGGGTAGACTTTATAGAGAGACCATGTCTAAACAGTAGCAGATGAGCCATGTTGGCTCTCTCCTCCATCGCTCTGCTCCCGACATTAAAAGTCCATGGGTTGCCAAAAGCTCAGACTCCGAAACCTGACAGTGGAGGTTGTCCAGACTTTTTCAATGAGTCTGTGCCTGTAAATGCAATCTAGAGCTTTGATGTAAACACACTTCTGGTGTCTAATAGGAAGCATGTGTGTGCATGTTGGTGTCCGTGTTTGTCCATATAAAGAGATTAGGCTTGGGGAAGTTAGGAAGTGGCGGGTTATTTATGTCTGCCCAAAGCTTACCAAGCTCTATAAATGAACTGCTCCTATTGAAGGTTCTAATCATCCTTATGGGGCTGCTTAGGGGTTAATGAATCAACTAAGCTGCTCTACAGATACAGTTCCCTTTGCACTACTTCTAAACAAGTGATTAATTTTTTGCGCAGTTATTTTAAACCTTAAAGCTACAGGACCAGTGCTCTTACATCAAGTAAGATACAAGTTACATGTTGCTTTTGTGTAGAAATGAAAACTATTCTAATACCAAGACACCTTTTTTCTAAGTGTGGGTGCTGGGATCAGACTGTTTTTCTTTTAGAATGACCCTGTCAATGACCATGTCTGATGCATCACATATGTGACAGCGTGGGAACATGAAAAAAATACTTCCTGTGTAAAAGAAATAGGCCTAGAAGAATAGAATGTTTGTTTAATACCATGCAGCCTCATTCCATCTTCTACCATTCACAGGTCTTTGGAGCGTTGATTATGGGCTTTGGACTGTGGGTCCTCTTCGATAACCAGAGCTTTATTGCTGTTCTGCGTAAGTTTTTACTCACGTGTCGATCACACCAGCTAAGTTGTTTCAAGTACAATTAACATCAAACAAAAATGTTGACTTGCAAAATTTCAAGTTCTTTTATTTCACGGTCTTTTTTTTTTTTTTTTTTTGCTTAACTCAAAATGAATAACTCATGGTATTAAAATCCTACTTTAAAGCTGCAGTATGTCAGGGTGTTTTAGCCTCATTTGGTCAAAAGTCCAGAATACTCTTCAAGCATATTGTAATTCAAAGTGTTCTGAGAGGACAGTGTATCTCTGTGTCTTCTCTCGACTCTGTATCCACTCTTTAGAGATCAAGGAGTGGGACGCTTTCTTTCAGCCAATCAGAGATCCTTTTACAAAGAGAGTGCTCCATGAGCTGTTTTGGGCGTTACTATTAGCTGCTCAACAAAAGCCGATGTGCTTTCACATCCTAGCGGGAGTGACTGTGCAATGACTGGCGTTTCGGCGGGAAAAGTCGTCTTGCGTTGATGATGTGTTGTTGCAATAGTAATCCTCACAGGTATACATTCCAGTTTGAGACCAGAAGGATATTTCATCGAAGTGTACTTAAAAGATGATACCTGGTTTACCAAAGCCCTCTATAGTCATGTGGGTTTTTTTCATTTAATCATTCTCTTCTCAGTTTGAAGAGCAGCGGTTCAGCCAAGCCAGTTGTCACTGTTTAGGTTAAGTGTGCACCTTCAGAAAACCCGCAAGGTAGATCACAGAGTTACTGATCTGAGAGAGACATAAGGAGGCATGTGTCACATGTTGTACTCTGAGGGGCGGATTCACAAAGATCTGAAATAAAGAGTGGTAATCCAGTTGCTTGCCTAAATCCTTTAGTGACGCAGTTTCCTCACCTGCTGCATGGAATTCACTAAAATTGCAGCAATCATTAGTGCACGAGCAGAACTGGTGCAGACTGCCCCTATTTAAATGAGCGTTTTGGTCATTTAATGTGGAGACATCATTGCGTACAAGCACACTGACATTTGAGGAAGTTAAATTTGAGGCAAATGGACTTCTCTGTCTGCTGCACAAACATTTAATAATGTAGAAAATGAAATAAACAAATATAATTTTTTTTTTTTTTTTTTTAAACAAAAAATTAAATAAAAATTAAAATGATTTTTTATAATAAATATAATTATAATGATTTTTTTTCCCACCTAATTTAATGTGGGTGCTCCATCAGGACCTGTTACTTTGCTCTGATCAGTCAATGAAAAATAAACAGATTTGGACAGAAATCGTCCTATTTATCTACCATTGATCTGAGTTAACGCAGCAAGTCTGTCAATCATTCTGTATTATTTGAAATTGATCTACTGACCATAATTCAGTAGGTCTGAGCAGCACTGTGTCACACACACTTTCATATGTGAACATTGCGCCATTAGTGATCACATTGTGTAAATAACTAACCCTGACATCAACACGACACGAGACTTTGACAGCAGGGCTTGAGACTGCGACCAAATTGGTGGCATCTGCGACAATTTTTTCAGTGTGTGCTAGGGATGTAACAATTCACTCAACTCCCGATACAATACAGCACGATAGGGGTGACCTCAGAATACTCATCTTAAGATGACCTTTTTTGGTACATGCTTTTTTCTGGAAGCTGGATAAGCTGTTGGCATCCCTGTTTATTGACTTAGTGTGTTCCCATCAGAACTTGTACTAGAGCCTATCAGAAACACAATCTCTTTATTTTGGTCTTCTTTTCATTTTAAAATCAGAAGGATACTTTCATTTTAGTAGACACTTCTTTAGAAACCTTTAGTAATGTGCAATGCCGACTCAAATATATCTTGCTAGTACTCATCAAAAGAAAACAGCCTCAGACAGGCCTCATGTTGGAGCTATGCCTGGTCTTCATTTAGCTAAATTTACAAAGTCAAAATGGGAGAATGGTATGTGAGCATATGTTTGGGGGGATTGTTCAAACTCTTGACAAACTCGAAGTTGATCACAAAGTTGATCTCTCTGTGTTTACTTTTGAAATCTAAAAGTCTTGACAGGGCGAATGTGTGACTCTAACCATGTATACAGAAGGCACTGCTCCATCAACCAATGGTGCCTTCTCTCACTCTCCAAGCCTCAACTGTTCTGTTCTTTTTGAAGGGAAAGTTCCATGAAAACCACTCCAAAGCTGTTTAAATAATCTTGCAAGGACCTACATGGAAAATTGCCACAGGACACAGCAACAGAAGCAGCACAGTAACACGGCAAACACTGGCAGGCTTTCTGTGCTGCAGGAAGTGTGTAGAGTACAGTGTCCAGTGCTGTGTAAGTTTGTTACAACTGCAGTGAAGAGTTTTTAAAAGGGAAAGTTTGATTGCAAGAGAGGTGATGACTGCTTTACAATCTAAAGAGGATCTAAATAACATGACTTGTTGAACATGCAGTTTTAATGTTCACTGAGTGTGAGTGGGCTGAATACCAAAAACACACACCTTAGGTCATTAAACTCCTTAAAATGATCAAAGGAATGTGTGTATATTTACAACTCAGTCTTATGGGTAGTAACTACCGGTTGTTTGTCCATTGCGCAAAACATAGCCATTTTAATGAAATGACTGTTTCGTCTGCCCAGTCTTTTCTACAGGGCTGAGTCAGTACCCAGTGAGTGACATAAAACATGATGGACATTTCTTCTTTTTCCTCTGGAAATTGCTATATACTGTATTAAGATGGCTTGTGGCTTTATCTTCCTTTTGATAACAAATATACTCTTAATTTGTATAGTATCCATTCAGTTTATGTATGCAATCCATTTATTTGTTTTGAGGTACATTTCTTTCTGCTTTTTCTTGTTGCTATGGTGTTGTTAAGGGCATATGCTATTGACAACAAACCAGAAGTAAGTTGACTCACAAACTATACATTATCATTATTAATTTTAATTTAGGTTGAGTATATTTACTAGGGCTGGGATTTTAATGCTTTAATTGCGATAAATTAATCACAGAAAAATAATGCACTGCAAAAAATAATGCAGGTAATTGCTTTTTTTGCACTCCAAACAGTCTCATTTCACGAGTTCCAGATATACTCATAACACTGATGCACAGACTCAAGAGATGGAAAAACTAGAGGATTAGTCCTTCCTGTGTTTTGTGGGCGTTACTTTCAGTTTATAATAACACCGGTTGGAAAACAAAAGCCCATTTGTGTGAAAATTGTGCAAAAAAGAGTTTGCAGATCATTGGAGCACTTCTAGGGTCTGTTAGCACCTTAATGCTAAACATGTACCAGCTAGCGCGGACAACAGTCCACATCCTAGGAGGCAGTGTTGCAATCCACACTCAAGATGACAGGCTTCAGAGCCAAAATGAAAACGTCCATGACTGACAAATGAACAAACTGTGTAATGATTCCCTTTATCAAATGTTTAATATTGATTTTTGTAAGTTTTGTTTGTATTTGAGGGACCTTTTTTAAAAATTAAAACGTATGTACACAGATGTTTATGGGTATGTCAATAACAAACTTGCAATCACCAATTTCAAACTTTTTGAGTAAAGTTTCCAGTTTTTTGAAATAAATATATTCCATTTATTTATCTATTGGACCCACACTATGTCATTATCAGTGTTATAAAGAATCCACAGCAGCCTTAACACATTAAACATCCTTTTGATGCCCCACAGAATGTATTCCACATAAAACTAATTCAACTTCATGGAAAACTTGCCATATTTATTTTTAATATGTCTCAAATAACTCTGTATTGGTGCCCTCTCTTTTTCTTCCTAATGCATGGCTTGTGGTGGTCACAAGTATGCATTAAAATTAATTGATTTCATTTTTGCAAGTTAAAACATACACTTTTGTCAAGAAAACATTGTAGTGCTGATCTAAAACAAATGCAGACATGGGAGGGCAAAAAAAAAAAAAAAAAAAAAATATATATATCGGCAGAATAAACAGTAGAAATGTCAACCCACAATACCTTTTATGACCAAAATCGGTTTATCATTTTGTTAGGCTGATAAGGTCGCTCTCTCTGAAACTTGTTTGCATCACATTTCTCCAATATTCGGCTTTGTACTACACTTGTTTCATATAGACCATGCACAAAAATCTGTTCGTATGTCCCATAACCATCAAAGAGTACATATGTACAGTATATTCTAAAATTTCTCATAATTTGTTTCTCAATTTTTTACTGATTTATGTGGAATTTTCCATCTTATTACTTCTCCAAGAAAAAATGTTTGCACGGAAACCTGGCAACAGCTGCTCCATTTGCAGACTACAGTGTGTGTCAGATGTGACTGTGTATGTGTACTGAAGTTTCTGGCGAATGCTAAAAATAAGATGTACAGTGCTTTTTGGACGCCCTATAAATGCTACCCTGCAGCCACATGAATATGCTGCACATGTTCATCGTAGTGCTTTGAGCTTTTGATTATTCTTAAACCACCACAACTTGTGAGGCAGCTGTAATATGTATAGAAATGTGCACTCATTTGTTTATTCTTTTTAACCTTTTCAGGCATAGTACAACCTGATCAATCAGAGATGTAGGGGGTGGTGCAGGACAAAACAAACATAGAAGATTAGGGTCTGTGAATATGAGAGTTGTCTGCACCAACCATTGTTTTTCCTCAGTGGTCTGAGTGCAGGGAGGACATATATCCATGCCCCGTGGGGAAATTATTGTTCCCTCTGCATCTGGATAGACGCATGCATCAAAGACCATAGCAAATTAATATCTGATATGATGTGGGAATCCACTACTTTGTGAGAGAGCCATCACACTGTGTTGATTGACACTAATACATTTTACATTGAAAATACAGCAGTATCTGATTGCTCTACCTGAGTTTCTTGGAGCATGAGCTCATTAATTCAACTGAAGTTGGAGCCTTTTCACAGAGCTCAGACTCAGGCTGCATCCATAGACTGGCTCTGACTCTGGTGCTTCTCCAGACCAGATAAGGATTCAAGGCAGGGCTCTACATTCACTTCATGTAGGGCAAGTAGGGCATCCAATCTATTGGCCGATGGCAAGTTAAGATGTTGTTAATCAACCAAACCATATATTACAGTGTAAATAGGTTGCTCATGAAATATTAAGCCATTTAGTCATCATTAATTATTTATTATAGATTATTTGATGTAATTGATAAAACAATATAATAAAAAAGATGACATTTCTTCTGCATTCCTTTTTATTTTGGTACTTATTTTAACAAAGGACAATATCTGTTTTGTGACATTTACATGTATTTTTTCTGCTTACTTTTTATTTATCAGTTGTTATTGTTGTTGTTTCGTGTATCTTCAGAGGAATCGTCACATACTATGAAGGTGGCATCATACATCCTCATCGGAGTGGGATCTCTCTCCATGGCTATGGGCTTCTTTGGCTGCATAGGAGCCATCTACGAAATACGTTGTCTGCTTGGTCTCGTGAGTTATTGAGATTTTAGTCTGGATTGCTATATTTTACAAGTGACAACTATGTAAAGATGATGACTGCTTACAAACAACCTTAATTAACACAATGCTGGTTGAAAAATATTTATGAGCTAGAAATTTTACCCCACGAAAGCTTTTGTCACAACAATTCTAACTAAAAAGTATATTTTTTCACAGCCTAAGATTCAGTAAATTCATACTCGGAGAAAGCAAAACTCTGCAGAGTTTAGAGGTGCAAAGTCACCAAACTGGTTCTTTCTTTTGACATTGTCTATCAACTCACCAAATTTCATTTAAATCCAATCAGAACATTTTGAGATATCCTACATTAACAGCCAGATGGACAGATGGACAAACACAGGTGAAAACATTACCTCCTTAGCAGAGGTAAATATCAAATATGGTTTTTGCATGTGATGATTAAGCGCCTTGCTGAAGGGCCACAGAGATGCAGATTAAAGTCAGGACAACCCCGCTCAAAGCATACCAATCCCCTTTCTGCTTTTACCTCCAATCTTTTCTCCTCACAAATTAACATAAAAAATACAAGCCTAATAGTGGGTAAAAAAGAATGGAATCTAGCATTTTTCTCATGGAAACAAGCCGACCAAAACAGGATGTTGTAAAATTTTGAAATTTATAACCCTCTGATGACCAAAGTCTGTGAAGTAAAGTTTTATTTATTTATTTATTTATTTATTTATTTAAATCTTTGTTACTGCCTTACTTTAAATCCAAAAGTTATTTGTTGAATTGGTAATGGGTCATGATGAATAGCGTTAGAGAGTTACTCATGCTTGGTATAGGTCCTCCACTAATAAATGCTCACACGCACTGTATAGACAAGAAGCAACATTTTATTCTAAAGACAGATTTGAAGGCGCATTTTTCAAATATAAATTAGGTATTATGTGTGACCTGCAATAATATTAGGACTGTTATGGACATGCCCTCCCCAACGGATTCATTTTGAGATTATGAAGCACACTGTTTATATTGGACGGCGATGATGGGTTACAAAGCGGAGGATGCACACAGTAGAGCTTTAATCGCGCCCAAAACAGAAGATCTGACCCAGCCTGAGCCCAACAGAATATGGCCCGAACCTGTCTGACCCAAATTAAGCCGATGCCTCTTAAAGCCCAAACCTGTTTCATCCCGACAGTATTCCCATCTGTGCCCGCGCAGGTAGAATGATCCCTTGCGAGTTATAAACATTAATAGCAGCTTCATGACGGTTGACGAACACTGTTGATATTGGACGGTGATTACGGTTACCAAGCGGAGGATCAATCAATCAATCAATCAATCAATCTTTTATTTGTGTAGCGCCAAATCATAACCAATGGTATCTCAAGACACTTTACAGTAGAGCAGTCTTAAGGACGGACTCTTCATTTTATGGATACACACATATGCATATATACGTATATACACATACATATGTATCCCACACCCAACATGAATTTATCATAGAGGAAAGGGTGGAGACAGAGTTGTTGAGACTCTGTAACTCCACACTGAGGATCCCACGGACCTGCAAGACAAAAGCCAGAAGGAGTACAGGAGCAAACACACAAGGGAAGAAGCAGACATAGAGGGAGTGTTTGAGAGAGGAATGGGACCCTCTCCGGTCTCTCTCTAACCTAAATGACCTCTCATCTTAACTATGAGCTATGAGCTGGTTCCTAACTAAAAGCTTTACCAAAGAGGAATGTTTAGAGCCTAACCTTAAAGGTAGAGAGGGTGTCTGCCCCCCGAACCGTGGTTGGTAGATGGTTCCATTGAAGTGGGGCCTGATAACTGAAAGCTCTTCCTCCTATACTACTTCTAGAGACAAATGGAACAACGAGTAGTCCAGCATTTTGAGAGCGTAGTGTTCTGGGGGGATTGTATGGCACTACAAGCTCCTTGAGATAGACTGGTGCCTGTCCATTTAGGGCTTTATAAGTGAGAAGAAGAATCTTGAATTCGATTCTATATTTTATGGGAAGCCAATGCAGAGAGGCTAATACAGGAGTAATGTGATCTCTTCTCCTAGTTTTAGTCAGTACACATGCTGCAGCATTTTGAACCAGCTGAAGTGTCTTAAGCGACTTGCTCAGGCAGCCTGCTAAAAGAGAATTACAATAATCCAGTCTAGAGGTAACAAAAGCATGGACTAGCTTTTCGGCGTCGCTCTGAGACAGGATAGGTCTGATTTTAGCAATGTTACGGAGATGAAAGAAGGCAGTTCTTGAAGTTTGTTTTATGTGAGAGTTGAAGGATAAATCCTGATCAAATAGAACCCCAAGGTGTCTAACAGTTGTGCTTCGTGCCAGAGTAATGCCATCTAGGGCAGTTAGGCTAGCATAGGTTTCTCTAAGGTGTCGTGGGCCCAGTACAATGACCTCAGTCTTGTCTGAGTTAAGAAGAAAAAAATTTTGGTCCATCCAGGCCCTAATGTCCTTTAGACAGGCCTCAAGTTTAGATAGCTGATTTGTCTCACCTGGCTTCATTGATACATACAGTTGGGTATCATCAGCATAGCAGTGAAAGTTAACAGAGTATTTTCTCATAACATTACCAAGGGGGATCATGTAGATACAGAAGAAGATTGGACCTAGCACAGAGCCCTGAGGAACCCCGTAGCTTACTTTAGTGTACACAGAAGACTTATTATTCACGTGTACAAACTGGTACCTATCAGATAGGTAGGACTTAAACCAGTTTAGGGCAGTCCCTGTGATTCCAAGTAATTTCTCTAATCTCTCTAGTAGAATATAGTGATCTATAGTGTCAAAAGCTGCACTAAGATCTAATAAAACCAGCACTGAGAGTCGTCCTTCATCTGAAGCCCAGAGTAGATCATTAGTTACTTTAACTAAAGCAGTCTCTGTACTGTGTTGAGCTCTAAAATCTGACTGGAAGTCCTCGAACAGGCTGTTGTTTTGAAGGAAGTCACAGAGCTGAGCCGCCACAACTTTCTCAAGAATCTTTGAAATAAAAGGAAGATTAGATATAGGCCTATAGTTTGCTAAAGTGCTGGAGTCAAGAGTAGGTTTTTTGAGAAGGGGTTTGATTACAGCTACTTTAAAGGACTGTGGCACGTAGCCTATTGATAGGGATATATTTATTGTCTCCAACAAAGATGGGCAGACAAGGGGAACAACTTCTTTAAACAGCTTAGTTGGGATCGGATCTGAAAGGCAGGTCGATGTTTTGGAGGATGAAATAATAGAGTTAAGTTCATGAAGTCCTATATGTGTGAAACAGTTTAGGTTAGGCCTATTTACATTTAATGGTACAGCAGGCCCAGGTGAAGGCAGGGAGTGTCTAATTTTATCTCTAATCTTGTGAATTTTATCGTTAAAAAATGTCATAAAGTCCTCACAGCTGAGGGCTAAAGGAATCATGGGCTCAATAGAGCTCTGACTTTGTGTTAGCCTGGCTACAGTGCTGAAAAGGTACCTCGGATTATTTTTATTTTCTTCAATTAGTGAGGAGTAGTATGTAGATCGACTATGTCGTAAGGCTGTCATGTATTTACTATGGCTTTCTTGCCAGAGTATTCGTGACTCCTCTGTTTTATTTGAGCGCCACATTCTCTCTAATTTACGGGTTGTTTGTTTGAGTGTGCGAGTTTCAGAGCTAAACCACGGAGCTTTCCTCTGACGTTTAATAGTTTTTTCCCTCAATGGTGCAATTGAGTCCAAGGTGGATTTTAGTAGACTAGCAGAGCTATCGACAAGCAGATCCAGTTGAGAGGGGTTATGGATGCACACAGGCAACATCAGGGGAAGCTACAGTAAGTGGCTGCAGGGGTCCTCGGGGTCCTCAGATAAAGACGGGAACATCCGAAAAAATGGCCTGTATTAATAGTGATGCAGCTGATGAATGTGTTTCCTGGTTATGCTGATTAAAAAGAGAGTTTAAACAACCCATGCAAACCTGTAAGTCCCATTTGTGTCCACGTGTGCAACAATTATTACGATGGCACTGATAAATAAAGGAAAAAACAACAGAATATCCCCCTACACTGGTTGAAACACACCCTAGGGGGCAACATCACTCTGTTGGGGTTCAAAATCACACCATAGGGGGCCTCTACACTCAACAGCGCTGGCGAGAACCCTGCTGATGTCTAAATTTGCGCACACAGAGCATCAAATAGTTTATTTTAGATTAAGAAGATGAAATTGGGGTTTAAACTGTTTAAACTGTGTATATGGCCTGCCTATCAATGCCGATCTTGTCAGATCTCAGAAGCTAAGCAAGGTCAGGCCTAGTTCGGACTTGGATGGGAGACCACTGAGAATTCCAGGTACCACAGTGGGGTAGGAGTTGCTAGTAGTATCTGTCATTGTGTCCTTAAGCAAGACACTTCACCCACGTTTCCTGGTATGAATGTGGTGTGTGCGTGATTGTGGG
The DNA here is from genome assembly GCF_900634775.1 of Gouania willdenowi. NCBI lineage: Eukaryota > Metazoa > Chordata > Actinopteri > Blenniiformes > Gobiesocidae > Gouania > Gouania willdenowi. The sequence continues at coordinate 34,810,094 of NC_041049.1, read as the reverse complement.
GGGTGGTCGAAGGTGCCGATGACGCACTATGGCAGCCTCAATTCTGTCAGTCTGCCCCAAGGAAACTGTGGCCACAATAGTAGCTTACCACCACTGTGTGTGGAGTGAAAGAATAATGCACATCACTGTAAAGTCCTTTTAGTGTGTATGAAAGGCAATATAAAACATCCGATGCATTATAATTATTATTAATAAACTGAGTACGTTGAAAATTAATTAGCTGCTTTATTCCATCAATGACACATTTCTTTATCCCTGACAGTACTTCACCTGCCTGCTGCTCATCCTCATCGCTCAGGTTACCGCTGGTGTGCTCATTTACTTCCAAAGAGATCGAGTAAGTCTGCTAGTTTTTCTTCCTTTATTCCTCAGCTTTTTTGCTGTTCACTCCCTACTTTTTTGCTGTACCCAGACCTGTACACAGATATAAAAAGCCTGTGGATAAGTGGAGGCTGTTTGCCCACCAGCCTCTATTCGTCTATGCATGTTGATGTATGTTTTTGACTGCACGTGTGTGTCTGTATTCTTGCTCCCTGTGTTTAAAGCTCACCACTGGCAGGGTGGCGGCATTTCCTAGAATAGGGTGAGGCTCTTGCTGGTCTCTTGTGAAGATCACAGTCTTTAGAAGCTGGTACTCCTCCCTGGTGTAACGCATATAAACACACACAGGCAAATGTTGAACATGTTGTTAACGTTGTTCTTTATATCTTTTTTCAGTTGAAACACGAGATGTCCAGTATCATTAAAGGCATGATAATCAACTACACAGGACAAAACAGAACCACAGAACACACATGGGACTACATTCAGAGGACCGTAAGACACACACCCTTTTCTCTAATCACATATATCAAAAATAAAACCTGCTTTTTTTATGGGGCTATTATTGTAACAAAACTATTTGTGTGTGCGCAATACAATCTGTGTGTGTAGACTTAGGATTTTTAAACAAAGTTGTCTGTCCGTAATCCATTCTGTGTGTCTCTATTGACATCCTTATGTGTGTGTCATTGAACCGGGACATTCTATTGGCTGTCTCTGTGCACGGGACTTTTGGAACACATTTGGCGAATGAATTCTGTAACTTTAGAACTTGTAACTCTTGCAATACCGCTAGAAACCAGCAGTTGTAGCTGGTACCAAGGAACAGACATGTTGTTTGCCAACCAAACCACCTCCAACAACGCAGAAGAAGAGAAAGAGGAAACTACTGCTAAAAAAAATTCGGAGGAAGAAGTACATGCACTGCTTTATTTGTCTTAACAAAGATATTAATAAAGCTGATCAATTATGAGGCCCCACAGCGTCCCTATGGATACTAGATGATGATAAATCGTTGCCTCGGCTCTTTGCGACAGTGAGGCATATTCTATCAAAGACGAAACAGACAAACATGTATGACAGCAATCCATCATCTGTTTTTTTTTTTGGTTGTTTTGTTTCAAAACCAAATTAACGGTGTGAATCCGTGTACCCTTCAATCTTTGGTTATTCTCTTTTAAAACCAAATCAAAATAACAAATAAACAGTGGGGTTATTTTGTTTTACCCACTTAAAACCAAAATAGAAATATAGAAACCACAGAAACTAATACAGTGCCTGTAGGAAGTATGCATTCATTCATGCTTAAGTAGAGTTGTCAATTACGGCCAAATGAGTATTTTTATTTATTCAGTTTATTTCCGACATGGTTACATTCACTTTTTTTTTTTTTTTTTTACATTCTTTTGTACATGCCGAAAAAGGAGACGAGAGAAGCAGTTTGCTTATCTGGGTCCCGTCCCCTGTTTTACCATCGCAAATTTACATGGGTTTACATGTCTCTCTGGTCAAACATTCTTGAGTTGTTCTGAACAGTCCTTTCTTGTGTATTCTCATCTGTAGTCAGTGTTGTCTTGTTTTTATTCCTCTTCCTCTCTATCGTTGTTCGTGTTGGCCTTGTTCCCTGCCAGACGTCGTTAGCATTCCTCCAGTTCAAGAATAGTTCCTCTTTCGAAGTTGTTTGGAAGTTGTTTTTTTTTTCCCTTTTCATCCATAATGTCACCACTCGGGAATGTCTCTTTTGGACACACAAGTTTGCAGCTTGTTTTGTCTCTACATGAAGGTTAATCCAGCTGTTGTTAGTTCTATTGGCAGTGTTGTATTTTCCACTGTTAGATTTAACTTGTATAAACACATTATTATATCTTAGTTCATAAGCAAGGTAGTAATTTCATTGTATTATATCTTAGTTCATAAGCAAGGTAGTAATTTCATTGTATTATATCTTAGTTCATAAGCAAGGTAGTAATTTCATTGTACAGGAAAAGTGTTTCTAACTGCACATATGACAATAAACACTTTGAATTTAAATTTAATGTAATCCTTAATCACCCCAACACCTAGCAATTAAAATTAATAAATGACAGACCTTTTTTACTCTTGGTTTCCACATTTAATTCAGTCTCCGTAAAATAATCACAGTGAGTTTTGTTTCCAGTGTTTATATAGATCTGGGTCCATATCCATGATTACCATCAGTAATGTTGTTGTTTAGGTGGATCCTTCGTATTTTCCCAAGTCTTCCATCGTTTTGATGAGGATTGGTTTTCCGTCTTCTTCTCCCAGTGGTGTGATATAAATCCTGCAGTTTCTTGTCCAAGTCTTCACAATTTTTCCTCCTTTTTTTATTTGGCGTGCCTTCCATGCAATGCTTGCATTTTGTTTCGTCAGGTTTTCATTGATGTACACCTTCGTTCCCTTGATTTTATTTCCTTGCTTCAGTAGTTCTCCTTTGAATTTCATATTCGTGAAGGTTATTTTTACAGCTCTGTTATCATTTTTCTTTGGCAGGAGATGGCAGGAGTTGATGTTGTCAGGGTTCAGGACAATGTCCTTCGACTCCAGGTAGTCAATGACCTGTTGTTCAATCGATTTTGTTTCTTCGTCACTCGCGTAGCTCCTGGGTTTTATCTTTAGGCCTGTGATGATGACATCTTTCTCTCTTTCCTTTTGTTCCAGCTGTTCAACCCTGGCGTTCAACAATTTTATCTCTTCAGCATTTCTTTCATTCTTTTCTTTCGGTACCTTTGCTTCGCTTTGTAGGTTTTCCAGTGAGTTTTCCAGCGTCTTTTCCAACGACTTTATCTCGGCAGATAGGTTTCGTAGACCCTCGCATATCATCTCCTTGACCTCTTCCAAACCCGAATTGGGTTCTGAAGGGCCTCCCTGAGGTTTTTTCACCATTTTCCTTCAGTCTTGGGCCCATTTTTTCAGGCTGTTCAGCTGTAGCCAGCTGTAGCCAAGGTCGTGTTATCGGAGCAAATGAAAACACGTCTGCTCTCTCCAAAGACCAGAGACCAGAGTATGTGTTTAAAGGTTGGATGTACAAAGAGGTGTACATACTTGGTACTCTGTAGTGTTATAAAGGGGTATTTCTATTGTCATTTTGTGTATTTTTTGTATAAATACTGTATTTAGTTTTGTGTAGTTTGAGTCATTTTCACTTTTTTGTTGTAGTTTGGTGTATTCTTCTGTACTGTATGTTTTTTTGAGTCATTTTGTGTGTTTTTGGAGCCTTTTTGTATAATTTTGTGCATTTCTGTTGTTGTTTTGTATACTTTTTGTATAAATATTGTTTAGTTTTTATTTTACTCATTTAGTATATTTTTATTATAAATAACTTATGTGTGTGTGACTCGCTGGCCTGTTGTCCTATTGCCGTGTGGGACTCTCTCCATCTCCTCACTCACACGCATGCACATCAGCCCCGCGCATGCACATACTCCGTCACAGGTTGTTGAAATGTGTGAGACTTGAGAGAAAAAGCTTCCATGCGCGGCACCACAGGCAATCCGTTTTCCAGATGGAGTATTGAACGGGTTGAGTTCAATACTGACTATAGTGAAACAGCGCGTTAAGTGAGCAATTACACAGACAGACGCAGTGCAAGTTCGACCTGAAACTTGGTCAACGGGTTCCAAATACCCCAAGTGTGTGTGTCTGTTACTTTGGAGTAATTTGGTAATTTCAAAATTTTTATTTTAATTTTATTTCACTTCTGGACGGCCCCGAAATGAAACCTATTCAACTTTTGACCTCAGGGTGTGAGGGGGCGCTAGCGCACCATCTATATCTATTTCACTGCACAGCTCCTCACCCAAGCAAGAGTCACGTGTGCGGCCAGTGCCAATCGCTGCGCACACAGCTACGTAAGCAGACACAGACTGCAAACACACGAGCGATAGAGAAGAAGATAGTTTAGAATTCTCTGAATAGATCATTTGAAACCGTCTGCCACTGGTGAGTCTTTTGCAGACAACTTTCCCAACCCGTTCAATTCTCCATCTGGAAAACTGCGGATTCTCTGTGGTGCTGTGCATGGAAGCTAAGCTCTGACCACTCGGTTCAAAGGTAAAAAATTATTTTTGTTTTTTAAAAAAAGACAGCCGAATTGTACATAATACTTTAATTTACTTACCCACTCATGTAGTTTGGAGCTTTACGTTTTGTTTTGCGCAGTTTTGTTACTTTTCTGATTGGCGCTACAATGTCTATGGAGTTTGGTTATCAGCGTCTCAAACATTTCACGGGAACACACACACAAGGTATTTATTTATTCATAATAAAAATAAAAATATATTAAATGAGTAAAATAAAACAAAAAATGCACAAAATTACAACTGAAAGATAAACAAAATACACATGACTCCAAAAAATATACATTACAATGAGTAAAATAAAACTCAAAAAATGCACAAAAAGACAACTGAAAGATGAAAAACTCCAAAAAATATACATTACAGAAAAATACAACAACAATATGAAAATGACTCAAATGAAAATATACTAAATGAGCAAAATAAAACAAAAAACTAAACAATATTCATACAAAAAGTACTTAAAATGACTCCAGAATCACTTTATAATAAACCCCTTTATAACACTACAGAGTAAAGAGTATGTACTGTACACCTCTTTGTACATCCAACCTTCAAACACATACTCATTTGGCCATAATTAACTCTACTTAAGCTCCCACATGAATGCATACTTCTGACGGGCACTGTACTAGTGGTTTAAACAATGGAAACCTTGTCGGCAAAAGACTCATTGACGGTTTCAAATGATCTATTCAGAGAGCTACCGTTTTTGAGACAAAGACGGCAGCATGGCACAGTCATGGAGACGGAGGAGGAAGTGGACTCCGTGACCTGTGATTTAAAGGAAGTTTGGGATCACAAGAATAATTTTAAATAACCATGAAATATTAACTTTTAGCAGTACAAAAAAGTTTTTAATATTTGTTTTTAATATTGACCTTTTTTAAACCTAAACAAACTGCGACATAGTGACGTCATGAACCAGAACCGGAAGTACCGCACTCAATACGTCATGCTCAATACATAGAGGGAGCTGTAATCTTAAAATTAAAATGAACGTTTTGCAATTCCAAATTACTCCAAAAATGACAGATGCACACACTTGGGGTATGTGGAAGCCGTTGACAAAATTTCAAGTCAAACAGACACCGTGTCGGGGAGATAATCGCTCCACAAACACACGCATGCAGACCTTTCTTGCTTTTATTGGTGATGGCGAAACCTTGTTCTGTTTGTGTGAGATATTTGGATATTTACGTGGAAATTAGAGCGACAGCTTAATAACGTCAAATTCTGTCAGAGCAAACAGGACGGTCCAAATAGTATCCAAATAAACAGATGACTATCGTCTGTGAGGCTGGTGTGAGGAACAATAGATGTTAGGTCTTCTACGATTTGACACTTTTGCAAAAACAAATACACAGCTTTTTTGAGAGGAGTACAAATTATTATTTTTTGCAAGTTATAATACCGCTACCCACTAACAGTGGCCATCAACACACGAAAGTTGATCACAACAAGGGGCACCAGTAGTTCATTAAACCACCTCTGATTCATTTAATCACTTATCATATGTGCTTTTCGGGGTATCTTTTTTTTGTTTTGATTTATTTGTGTATTAATAACATTTCAATTCACCAATTCATCAGTAATGCAACTTATGTGCTGCTCATTTATCGTTCAGGAGTAAAAGTCCCCACCTCCTGTCTGTCTGTCCTGTCTGTGTGGTGAACTTAAAACATGAAGCTTTCGTCCTAATTTCCCTTAAATAAAATATCACTTAGTCACTAAGTCAATAAAACAAAATAACCATACCATTGATTTGTTATGTTGCCCCCCAGACAGAAAAAGGGATAAAAAGGGTTCAAAGTGTCAATATTGGCTTAAAAGTGGCAGAAATGGAGGTAGAGGGTTTAGGGTAAATTAGTTAAAATATGGCGTAGTTGCAGAAAAAAAGGTAAAAATAAGAAAAAATCGGATAATATTTCGGGATGGGAATTGATTAGAATTTAGCGATTTAGATTCCATTATTGATACTGCATATCAATTCGATCCCTTACCAATTCTCTTATCGATTCTCATTGGGTGAGGGAACGAAATAATACAAATGGATTTGTTTGCTTTAACTCTTCATTATATTATCTTTGTCTCTTTAAATTCCTGCTGGGATATCAGCTCTCTTTTAAGCCACCAGGTATAGATTGTTTTTACTGGATGATAATATATACAGCACTATATAAAATTGATGAATTATTATTATTATTATTATTATTACAACATATGATACATTTTGGCTACAAACATTTGAGAATATTTACAGTGCTCCCTTTGAACTTTAACAACTTGATTCAAAACTAATTCAGACATAAAACTAATAATTCTTCAATAAAAAAGAACATATTAACCAAAAGTACAGCTTCACTTATTGTTATGTATTTAAATGGTAAAGCTTTATTTTAGCCTTTGTTTACATTTCTATAAATGGACCTTCAGAGACGCCATCCCTGTTGTTACATGTGACGTCATCAGCCGTGTGTGTGAACCTGTGAAAGAGCAAACTAAAGACAACAATCGGTACCAGTCCGTCTCCCATGTCTGATTACTTGTTATGAGGACATAAAATGGCGACGAGGTGTGTGTTATTGTGGAAGTTTGTTGTTTTCGGAAGAAAAGTCAGTGCAAGAGGCAACTTTTGGGCGAGTGTACAGAACTCGGAAGTGACTAGCGTACAAACAGAGCATGGAGGGCACCACAGCTGTGGGTGGAGGAGGTGGATTCTCCTTGGTGGACAGCCAACAGAAGAAACTTCACTTGGTGCTAGCATAAACACAATAAGCAGATTTGACAGGCAAGCAAACAAATGATTCTTCGGAATTGGATTACTGGGAACCGGTTTTCAGAAAAAAAACGATTTCTGATTCCCATCCCTAATCATATTGCCCAGAAAATACTCTTCATTTCTTGAAGGCATCTGGCCCCTCCCAGTGTCTCGCGACCCCAAATGGAGTCATGATCCCAAGGTTGAGAACCCCTGGGCTAGACAAATTATGCATTTGAAGGGCTGAAAAAAGTGATGCAGAAGTTTCTGTTCTCTCTGTTGGACGGGTAAGTATTTATTTGCTTTGAAGGAATTCATATTTTTTTCTTGGGTGTGTGTTCAAGGTTGTGGGGGTGTGGTTTTGGACAGAGCACTGGCAGAAGGGGGTTTAAGGGGTGGTGCAACTTTCAAATTTTGCAAGGCTCTTCAAGAATGTAGACTATACCTTCTTAAAATACATTTACAAGTATTTTCCAATGCATTACCTTGTGTCCTTTTCCCATTGTGATCCGTTTATTTGTGGTTCCATCTTCCCAGATGAAATGCTGTGGGTGGACTGGCCCTGGGAATTGGTCTGAGAACCTCCTGATCAAGAACAGCACAGTGACACTCTACTCGTGCTCCTGTCGTAACGACTCGCTGCCCGGCACTGAGAAAAGGGAATTTGGCCTGTGCGAGCACCTGTCCGTCGAGGCACCTGTCTATGAGACTGTACGTAGGACAGCATACATGTTTAAGTGCCAACAACAGCAAACATTGTATGATCAGAAAAAATGACCTCTTTCCGCAATGCCCCACAGCTACACAGACTGTAGGCTACTTCAAGGCCTAGAATCAGAATAGTTTAAATCTCATTTAAAATATGAAACTTGTAATTTTCTTTAGAATAACCACGATCTTGCAATTACATTCTTGCTGATTTCCATTTTGCTGCCAAAGCTGTCGTGACCTTGGACTCTACCAGACTTCTCAAGGTGTGCTGTGCTGGTGGATCTGAAAATTGTGATGGTGACCTCTCAAGATTTAACATCCTTATGTAATTGCAATTAGATCTGATTAATTTGAATTCAGGTCAACATTACAAATTATCATACAGTGTTTGGTTACATTTCTCTTTGGTGTAATGTTAATGTCAAAATTATCTTTATCTCTCTATATATAGGCTGATCCCACAATTATTTCACTCAAACATGCCTCATGTGTCCCAAGAGACACTTTCTAATCATTACATGACTCAGTCCAAGCCATGTTATGTAACTAAGTGCCAGCTCGCCATGGTGCTGTGGGTAAACTTACTCAGTAAAGTATTTAGGCAGGGCACTGCTGTGCATGTTTAATGGGGAAACTTTTCACTCTCTCCTCAGCTCTGATAAGCTCTGTTATTTTTTCCACTGTTCGGATTACGTAGTCATTCTTCCCTCTGCATGTTAGCCAGGGCTTTATTTATGTATTCTATTCATTCTGTGTTTGTGTTTCCTCCCCACCCTTTTTTCTTTTTGCAGGGCTGTATAACCAGTGTGGAGAAGTGGCTACTGGACAACTGTGGAGTCATTCTGGGAATCTGTGTTGGAGTGGCAGTTATAGAGGTACAGTGTCTAGATCTGTCCTACATTCTTTACCATTGAAAGATGCTCTGAACCGCAAACTCAGGGCCACTTCATATACTGTTTAGGTTTTTCGACTGGTGATTAAACAGAAGAGGTTGCATCTATGTAGGGGAAAAACTGGTCAAAGTAAGTTTGCCCTGCAAAGTGTCTGAAAGTGTAATTACTTTAAGTTAGTTATTTCATGCTAGGAAAACGAGCTTCAAGATACAGCTCAGCCACTTTAGTCGATGTCAGATTTTATTATTACAACTTTCTGTTGAAATGCATTTCCATGAGAATAATCGGAAGGAAAAAAAACAATATGGGCGGCTCATCCACACAACCCCACAGACTCTATAGCATACACGGGCAAACAGCCCCTGCTCTCCAACGTTTATTTCCTTGCAAATGTTTATTTGACCTCAGTGGGCGGGGCCTACAAACAATGAATATTTGAGGAACGTAACATGTTAATGACGATCAAATTCAGCCTCCGCATTTATCAACATTCGGTCATTGGTGCACTGGGATTATTACACAGATTAAAAAGCTAGTTTAAACAACCTGTGCATGCTTGGGAGACCTTTTTGTGTCCACGTGTGCAACAATTATTGTGACGGTACCGATTAACTCACTCACTGCCATTGACGCATACTGTATATCCTTTTTCTCAAATTCAAACACTCGCTGTAATTGACGCATATATGGTTTTCTGGCTGCTGTTGCTAGGAGACAGTATCACGGAGCGCTCACATTATTGTCGAGCTTGGCCTATGATGTAGTGACCAACTGGTTGCATGTAGGTGGCAGCAGGACACTTTTGGATGAGGGAGAAGCACTGATCAGTAGAGGAAGGAGAAAGGAGAGAGACAAGGCTGAAAATGGCGCTACAAAGGGATATTGTGAACTATCCAGCTACTCACAGCATCTTGTACTCGACCAGAGGATGTCTGGATCTAACTGGGCTATGGAGAGTGTCGTGATCTCGAGGAAACGGGATTAAAAAAACTGGCCAAACTTAGCACGTCCGGGTCAAGGAGGAAGTTCCATCTCTAAAGACTGATGTAGGAAGATTCTTGGAGGAAGGTCAAAATAGAGAAAATCATTAAGTTCTGACTCAGATAGCAAAATAATAATAATTTTGCCATCAAAAACCTAGTCTCAGTGTTATTTTAGTTGTTTTGTAGAAGGAAACCAATGTTGAGGTGTCCCTACAGCAAAAAAAAAAAGTTTCAAATTCATTGACAGGTTTTTTCAGAAAAATGCTTTTTTCTCAGCTTTATGGTCAGAAACTGGCTGTTTGTGTGAAACTTGCCTCTATTCAACTGCTGATTATGGAAGAACGAGACAAGCTATAAACAATTTTTTTCAGATGAAAGTAGAGACTTTAATGGTTCAGATCTGGAGTCAGATTTCAGATTGTCATAGTACAAAATATTGGTCGGTCAAAATGCTCTTAAATGGCTGGCAGTGAGGGGAGTGGCCGTTTTGAAAATGGCTGACAGTGAATGAGTTAAAACAGGAAAAAAACTACATAAAATCCCCCCTACAGAGTGTAGGGGGCTTCATCGCTTTGTAGGGGAGCAAAATTACAACGTTGGGGGCCCCTATGCTCAACAGCACTTAAGTTAACCCTGATACAGTAACAGTAATAGAGTGGCCCACATGCACAAATATATTCCATAAAATATCAGCCCTAAAGCTCTTTTTTTTTTTTTTTTTTTTTTTTGGCTCTAGTGGCCTTTATATGACAGTTGCTAGACAGGAAGGGGGTTGGAGAGAGCAGGGAATGACACGCAGGAAAGGGTCCCAGGCCGGGAATCGAGCCTGGACCCGCTGCAGGTGAGGAGCTACAGCCTCCGTACATGGGGCGGGCGCTCTGCCCACTGAGCTACACACCGCCCTGAGCCCTAAAGCTCTTTAAGTCAGCAGTAAATGCTATGACTGAAGCAGATTCTAGAGATGATGTATTAAATAAAATTTCATCTGTGTTTGTAAGGCACCTGTTTACACTTTAAGTTTGGAATTTTTATTTTATTTTATTTAGAAACTGCAGGTCTATTAAACTTCTATTATACTTCTGTTTACATTTCACTGGGTTTTGTTTTGTGTAATATTTACAGGCTGTTAAAGAGCTAAATAAACGCGTAGTTTTCCTACATATGTCTTTTTCTTTCTGTAAAAATTGCTACTTCCCTCTGAAAGAGACAGGGTATGCTTTTCATATATTTGCGTTGGTAGAAGGTACTGTGCATTTTAATTAATAAAAATATCCAAGATGTAACTACATTCTTTTCCATAGCCTCAAATCATTTAAAAAATGCCCCCATTTATTAGACTAAAGGGACAAAATTGTCCCCATAATTTTTTTCTTAATTTCATATCTGTATGTGTGTGTGTGTGTGTGTGTGTGTGTGTGTGTGTGTGTGTGTGTGTGTGCGTGCGTGCGTGCGTGCGTGCGTGTGTGTGAGTGTGTGTTCTTACATTACAACCCTTCCGAGGACCTCGAGCAGTAAAAGCACCTTTCTACTTAGGACCTTTGGACAAGTTAGGACCAAAACCCTGGTCCTAACTTAGATAATAGATAATATATGAAACCGGGTTTGGTCAGAGGTGAACACAAAGGGAAACATGGAGGTAAATCACTGTTTGTGCTGTTTTAAAACCAAAATTCCCTTTATTTTATTTTCTCTATTACTTCTTTAAAGAATACAAGGAAACTTTATTATTATCATGTTTTAACCAGTAAACTAGTATTTTTTTAGTTGTTTCACAAGATTGATATAAAAACCCTTTTCAGATTCTTTATTAACATGTTGCAGTTCAGAAAAAAATGATGCAGATATGTTACTTTAAAGTAATTGGAGGGAATTTTCTTTTTTCTTTTGATGGTCCTTACAAAAATAGTAAAATCATATTTTTTTTAAAAAACGTCCTAAAGAGATTAGTGAAAATATATGGGGCTTTAAAAATCTATATTTTTCTTCTCTTTGTGTGTAAAAGAATTCTGTGGTGATGGCATTAAAATACATTTTTTTTTCTGGTCAAGGAAGGCATTTCATATGTTTCTAGGATGGCTGTAAAGTAGGGTCCTTACAAGAATAGCAAAAGAATGGGGTCTTTAAAAAGTAGCAAATGTGAGAACGTGTGTGTGTGTGTGTGTTTATATATAATATACATGGTTTTTCAGTGTAGCCTACTACACTTTAAATAGTAATGATGACAATCTAGAGCTAAGTTAAAGTTGAGCTGACGAAAAGGTCTTTAAAGAGAGCCAATGATACTCTTGAAAAAAAATAAAAGGGAAAAAAAATACTCGTACATTTATAAAATAGACTACATGTGTGTTTATAAACAGATTGTTAATCAGAAAATACTTTTAAAAATCTGGCAATGTGACTGTGTTTTTATCAGAGAGTGAATCAGCTGCAGGTGAAGTATCTGGGAACAATATTTGCTCTTTAACCTCTGCTAACATGTTATTAGCATCAGAACAAGCACTTTATTCACTTTTTTGAAGGTTTTATCGCCTCCTGCTGGTTTGAAATGTTTTATAGTTAATAAGATTAATTGTGATTGCCCGAATAATTTTAATGTATGTCCCTTTCACTTTACATACTGTACTGTTTCTTAGAAAACAAAATTACTTCTAATTTGATTTACGGTAGATTCTAAAATAATTTTTAACTACTTAATATCTGTTTGTTGACTAATGGATCATTATGATGCACTGACTTTTGTATTAATAATGTTTTTGTTGAGTAAACAGGTGCCAATTGTGAAAGTTATTAATGAACAAAATTATAAATGAATAGAAAACACAACATTCCTTCATTCATTGTCCGACCCGCTTGTGTTTGTTCTCGGTCGCGAGGAGCATAACAATTCAATGAATAGAAATCCAATCAACTCAACTAGTATGAACTAGGATTGGCAACTATCCGGAGTATAAATAAAGAACGATTTGGAAAAGGGGGGCGGGGATAAAAAATGAATACATTTATATACATTTTTGTTCTGTATTTTTTTTCAGGTTTTTCTTTGTCTTTCTCAGAGAAGGAGCCAATGTACTGCTCTGTGATGGGCAGTCAGCAGTGTCCAAGATCTGTAAATCAGATGTGTAGCCATTCAGGTGTATTTATCTTGTTTGGTCTATATTTCACTAGCAGAAGCGCCTCAACCAATGAGATGAGCTGGATAGTGCAGTGGTACACTCATGTATGATTGGGTGCTCACTTCTTTGGTCTCTGAGCAGGAAAGAGCTGGCAATAAGATTACTGTAAAATTAATTATTTTAAAGGATGGTTGGCAAGCCTACTACCAACTATAATCTGTGATGTTTTTGTGCATATATGTGCATATTTATGATGTACTGTAATATGATTATTTATATCCGCACACATTCTTCATCATCACATTTTGTCTCCTGCAGCTTCTAGGAATGATCCTCTCTATGTGTCTCTGCAAGACTGTGGTTCAGGAGGATTACACCAAAGTACCCAAGTACTGACCCAACACAGACAGCTTCCTCACAGCGCTCGCCCACGGATGGACTCTCCATTGTTTCTACCACACACACATGCACACAAACACATACACACACACACATCAAAAGCACCTCTCAGACAAGCTTTGCACTCTTGTCCACAACACTTTTTAAAAATGTAATGATATAATTTTTTATGCATTATTATGGCGATAATTCTGTGTATAAAATGAGGGGTTGTGTCATCTAATCTGTGCAACATCAGTTTATTGTCATCTGCGTATGTATATTCCTAAATGCTACCCTGGGATTCTGCAGCTGGCGTCTTTGGGTGCAGAGGGTGGAGGTTTTTTGGCTCCTCTCAACACCCACCACCATCGCCTTTCCTAATTTCCATTATTTTAATCCAAATTGTGTTCCTTACTTCCTCTTCTGGGTGACTAGACAGGTATTTCATAAAGGAGGTTCAACAAAGTCTGAGTCTATCCATGCACTCTTGAGTTAACATACCTCGTGATGGGAAACTCTGAGTATCCAGTTCCATTACAGCTGGTATGAAATGGGTCAATCCACTCTGAGTATGTAAACCTTGAGAGTTACTTGCATGCACGAGCGCGATTAAAAATCCATCATCAATAGAGCCACTAACTTACTAAAGGATGAGTTTACTCAAAATATACTTTAATTTTAAAGGCTTATTTAAGGAATATATGCCACTTTCATTTCGCCCCAGTAAGTTGAGGAAGTGTACAGCTCTCCCGCTGCAGCCTTCTCTCTGTAGCAGGATGGTGGGCTGCAGCCTCCGGCTTTAAAGACAGTTACGGCCGCTTGACGATGCATCATTTACATTGATTTTGAATGTAATGTAGTCGTCAGAGTTGTCTGGACGTCCAAAAAAGATCAATCAATCAATCTTTATTTGTATAGCGCCAAATCATAACCAATGGTATCTCAAGGCACTTTACAGTAGAGCAGTCTTAAGGACGGACTCTTCATTTTATGGATACACACATATGCATATATACGTATATACACATACAGATGTATCCCACACCCAACATGAATTCATCATGGCGGCAAGGAAAACCTTCTGTTAAGCAGCAGGAACCTTGTGTGGATCCCATTCCTATGATGAACAGCCATCCACGTTATGCTGTGTTGGGTGTGTGCAGAGAAAAGGGTGGAGACAGAGCCGCTGAGACTCTGTAACTCCACACTGAGGATCCCACGGACCTGCAAGACAAAAGCCAGAAGGAGTACAGGAGCAAACACACAAGGGAGTAAGCAGACATAGAGGGAGTGTTTGAAAGAGGAATGGGACCCTCTCCGGTCCCTCTCTAACCTAAATGACCTCTCTCTTAACGCCCTCTCCAACCTCTCTCCAACCGAGCATGCCAGACCCCCCCCCCCGGCAGTCTATGCCTATTGCATCTTAATTATGAGCTATGAGCTGGTTCCTAACTAAAAGCTTTATCAAAGAGGAATGTTTTGAGCCTAACCTTAAAGGTAGAGAGGGTGTCTGCCCCCCGAACTGTGGTTGGTAGATGGTTCCAGAGAAGTGGGGCCTGATAACTGAAAGCTCTTCCTCCTATACTACTTTTAGAGATGAATGGAACAACGAGTAGTCCAGCATTTTGAGAGCGTAGTGTTCTGGGGGGATTGTATGGCACTACAAGCTCCTTGAGATAGACTGGTGCCTGTCCATTTAGGGCTTTATAAGTGAGAAGAAGAATCTTGAATTCTATTCTATATTTTATGGGAAGCCAATGCAGAGAGGCTAATACAGGAGTAATGTGATCTCTTCTCCTAGTTTTAGTCAGTACACGTGCTGCAGCATTTTGAACCAGCTGAAGTGTCTTAAGCGACTTGCTCGGGCAGCCTGCTAAAAGAGAATTACAATAATCCAGTCTAGAGGTAACAAAAGCATGGACTAGTTTTTCGGCGTCGCCCTGAGACAGGATAGATCTGATTTTAGCAATGTTACGGAGATGAAAGAAGGCAGTTCTTGAAGTTTGTTTTATGTGAGAGTTGAAGGATAAATCCTGATCAAATAGAACCCCAAGGTTTCTAACAGTTGTGCTTTGTGCCAGAGTAATGCCATCTAGGGCAGTTAGGCTAGCATAGGTTTCTCTAAGGTGTCGCGGGCCCAGTACAATGACCTCAGTCTTGTCTGAGTTGAGAAGAAGAAAATTTTGGTCCATCCAGGCCCTAATGTCCTTTAGACAGGCCTCAAGTTTAGATAGCTGATTTGTCTCACCTGACTTCATTGATACATACAGTTGGGTATCATCAGCATAGCAGTGAAAGTTAACAGAGTATTTTCTCATAACATTACCAAGGGGGATCATATAGATACAGAAGAGGATTGGACCTAGCACAGAGCCCTGAGGAACCCCGTAGCTTACTTTAGTGTACACAGAAGACTTATTATTCACGTGTACAAACTGGTACCTATCAGATAGGTAGGACTTAAACCAGTTTAGGGCAGTCCCTGTGATTCCAAGTAATTTCTCTAATCTCTCTAGTAGAATATAGTGATCTATAGTGTCAAAAGCTGCACTAAGATCTAATAAAACCAGCACTGAGAGTCGTCCTTCATCTGAAGCCCAGAGTAGATCATTAGTTACTTTAACTAAAGCAGTCTCTGTGCTGTGTTGAGCTCTAAAGCCTGACTGGAAGTCCTCGAACAGGCTGTTGTTTTGAAGAAATTCACAGAGCTGAGCTGCCACAACTTTCTCAAGAATCTTTGAAATAAAAGGAAGATTAGATATAGGCCTGTAGTTTGCTAAAGTGCTGGAATCAAGAGTAGGTTTTTTGAGAAGGGGTTTGATTACAGCTACTTTAAAGGACTGTGGCACGTAGCCTATTGATAGGGATATATTTATTGTCTCCAACAAAGATGGGCAGACTAGGGGAACAACTTCTTTAAACAGCTTAGTTGGGATCGGATCTGAAAGGCAGGTCGATGGTTTGGAGGATGAAATAATAGAGTTAAGTTCCTGAAGTCCTATATGTGTGAATCAGTTTAGGTTAGGCCTATTTACATTTAATGGTACAGCAGGCCCAGGTGAAGGCAGGGAGTGGCTAATTTTATCTCTAATCTTGTGAATTTTATCGTTAAAAAATGTCATAAAGTCCTCACAGCTGAGGGCTAGAGGAATCATGGGCTCAATAGAGCTCTGACTTTGTGTTAGCCTGGCTACAGTGCTGAAAAGGTACCTCGGATTATTTTTATTTTCTTCAATTAGTGAGGAGTAGTATGTAGATCGACTATGTCGTAAGGCTGTCATGTATTTACTATGGCTTTCTTGCCAAAGTATTCGTGACTCCTCTGTTTTATTGGAGCGCCACATTCTCTCTAATTTACGGGTTGTTTGTTTGAGTGTGTGAGTTTCAGAGCTAAACCACGGAGCTTTCCTCTGACGTTTAATAGTTTTTTCCCTCAATGGGGCAATTGAGTCCAAGGTGGATTTTAGTAGACTAGCAGAGCTATCGACAAGCAGATCCAGTTGAGAGGGGTTATAATTAATATCATAGTTATTTATTGGATGGTGCACTGAGTTTAAGGCAGCAGGAATGGCCTCTTTAAATTTAGCCACAGCACTGTTGGATAGATTTCTACTTGTAACTATTTTATTGCACAGTGCGAGATCCTCTAGGATAATGTTAAAAGATATTAAAAAGTGATCTGATAGCAGAGGATTTTCAGGGTAGACTTTTAGTTCATTAATATCAAGGCCATATGTTAGAACAAGATCAAGAGTATGATTTAAACGATGAGTAGCTTCATTAATAGTTTGAAAAAAGCCAACTGAGTCTATTAGGGACATAAAGGCTGAGCTCAGGCTATCACTATCTTTGTCCACATGGATATTAAAATCTCCTACTATCAGTATTTTATCAGAACTGAGGACTAAGTTTGATATAAACTCAGAGAATTCTGATAGAAATTCAGAATAAGGGCCTGGAGGACGGTAAATTATCGCAAATAAGACTGGCTGGCAGGTTTTTGATTCGATATGAGATAAATTTAGAACCAGGCTTTCAAAGGAAGTGTAACTGGCCTTTGGTTTAGGATAGATTAGGAGAGAGGAATGATAAATAGCTGCTACACCACCTCCACGGCCTATGTCTCGTGGCATATGAGTATTTAAATGACTGGGAGGAGTGGCTTCATTTAAACTAACATATTCATCTTGATACAGCCATGTTTCAGTTAAACAGAATAAATCAAAGTTATTTTCTGAGATAAGGTCATTTACTAGTAGAGATTTGGATCTCAGTGATCTAATATTTAATAGAGCACATCTAATGGTTTTATGTTTTGGTGTTTCTAGATTTGAGATTTTAATTTTTTTTCAGATTTTTATAATTGA
Source organism: Gouania willdenowi (assembly GCF_900634775.1). NCBI lineage: Eukaryota > Metazoa > Chordata > Actinopteri > Blenniiformes > Gobiesocidae > Gouania > Gouania willdenowi. The sequence goes on along the minus strand of NC_041049.1, from coordinate 34,792,467 downwards.
TAGCTCTTTTATTTGATTTTATGTCAATTTATGCATACAGTGCCTTTCCCTAAATGCTCAGCATCCCCAATGTTGGAAAGAAAACCCTTTGCAAAAAGATATATTCTAGACTTATCTAAAATAAGTCTTAAAAAGATGACCTGATTTGAACCCCTGACTATGTTTTCAAGTGCACTTCTTTATTGTCAATAGAGTGTGTATCACTCTATCGTAAAGATAAGTATATATCCAGTTGTATTTTAGTAACAGTCATATATTGTTATTTGATCTTTTTAAGAAATAATGTCAATTTTGAGCCTTCAATGTGTGTTCCATTAAATTGACATGCAGTATCCCCTTTTACATTTGCCACAGGTTTGTATCCAGGCATTTTAATGCAGAGCAACCTTTCTGATTGCTCTGCATACAGTGCCTTTCCCTAAATGCTCAGCATCCCCAATGTTGGAAAGAAAACCCTTTGCAAAAAACGTAAAGCAGCACACATTAGTAACAATGTGAGCGTGGTGGATTGTTACTGTTCAGGTGGGCAGAGCCAGGTAGAAACCCAGGGTTTCTTAGACAAAACCTGCCAGCAAGCAGGTTCAGTTCATGGAGAATGTTACCGTATTGACATACTCAGAGTATAGTTTATCTCGCTTTCTAGAATTTGAAACACAGATTTTCCCATATTTGAGCCTGAACATACTCAGAGTTTAAGCATAACCCACTTTCTGGAATAAGCCTTTTCACAATCTCGGAAATCTCGCTCTTGTTCAGTTCTCGCGCGTGAGGTCAAAGGCCAAGAGGTGTAAACTTGCCATGGCTGACAGTGCAGGCAGCGTGGCTGAAAGAGATCTAGATTAATTTTCCTGTTGGAGCATTGATTCCTTGAAAGATGTTTTGTGGAAATGTGGTAATGGTCTCCAAGGCAGAAAGGCAGAGTTAACTGCCAAAGCTTGATGCACACGAGCTGAAAATGCAGATTTTTCCTGTCTTTTCAACAGTGACCCAGGTTGCATGAATCAACTGATCAGTGCTGTCTCATCAATATTAATAATAATACAATTTATTTATAAGCACTTTTCAAACACTCAACTTTACAGTTGTTAAAACAATTACAAGACTAAAAAAGAAACTAACAACAATAAAGGTAAATACAGAAAATACCTAACAGTCATAGGTTAAAAGCTTGTGAGAAGGAGTGTCAAAGCAAGGAAGGTCTCTCGCTTTCATACTGCTTCTCCCATCGGTTTTCAAAAGTGGATCAGTGCGTCGTGCAAATATGTGCGTCGTTCCCGGGTAGAGTCCGAATTGCGCCCGCTGGAGGCCCTGCAAGTCAGTGTTTTTGTCCACCAGGGGTAACCTGTGTGGAAACACGGGGACTGCCCTCGCTTCCATACTGCTGCTGAGCTGTCCCCCCCTGGTTTTCAAAAGTGCTTGGATCGAGCCAAAAGTGGTGTGTGTGGAAATCCCTGATCCCCCTCCAAGTCCAAATATGTTTAATTTGAATAATATAAACACTATTAAAACACTAAAGATTCCTGGACTTAAATGACAAACGCTGTTAGGTTGGAAATATCAACAGAATGACCGAGCTTATTGATGTTTTTACCCTTCTCGACCTATGACTCCACAGGTCGCGCATGCACAGTTCCAGAGTGCCTAACCCTAACCCCAGTTGTACATGAAGTGTTTGTGTTGCATCCATAAAACACTTGTCTTTGTTGTGCTCTCATGTCTTCTGTTTTTTTTGTTCCTGTTGTATATATGACTTTGGGAACCAATTCAGGAAAACAAGTCCTTGCCCAGCATTTGTTTTTCTACCCACATGCTCTAATTTTTGGAGGTGTTCAATGTTTACTTTCTGATGTTTGTGTTGTGTAGAATGTAGCTGTCACTGCAGCTTTTCAGCACTAAACCAGAAAACTGAAACAGTTAGAGGGAATCACACTCAGACATGCCCATAACCTTTTCTTTATAGTTTATTGTAAAGACATATTACCTGTTCTCTTACAATGCCTTAAAGGCAGCTTTTTTCACACTGTGCATTTTTTTTCCCAAAAATATATTTTATTGTCATTTTTACTCTGTCTACTATTAGTAACAACTCCAGAGCAAATTTTAGAAGCTTTGGTGACAAAAGAAAGTGTCTTTGTTTCCACTCATCATCGCATTTGTCCTTGTAGTCTTCACTTAATTTCAAATACAGTATTAATGCCTTTGAAAGTTTGTTTTTATGATTTTGAAGATTGGACTTGTTTGTGTATTTCATGACATCTCACACAAGGCTCTGAAACATCAATGTCATCATGCAGACATTGGGAGACAAAGTTTCCATCTGCTTCTGCGTTTGATCTGCGTTGTTGAAACATTTTGTTTAACATGAAATGGGCTTTCTCTTGTTTGATACTTTTGTTAACTTTTACAAAAAAGTATATTGCATATTTAAAGCATTTTATATCTGTATTGCTTCTACATTACATTTGGAATCAACATGTTGAGGTCTGTTATTTATCTGATTGAGTAACAGGTCTAATAAGGGTCTACAGAAGTATAGACCTCTAAGTGTTCTGAGCTCCCTCCTACAGTTCTATATAAGACACGAGTCAGGGTAACAGAGTTCTTCAGATTGTGTGCATTGCTCTCTGTGATAAACTGACAATGTCTTCAGTGCAACTATGTGGTCTAAAAGCTTTCGTTTACGCTGGAGGAAGGGCAACTTCACCAGCTAAGAGATTAAAGACATTTCATTGATGGACCCACAGAAGCCCCTCATCCTGTAAGAGCTCAAAAATTCTTTTAACCTTTATCATTTATCAGTCTGTTCAGGATTAAAGACAGACATATGGAGTTGACCTTTGTACAGAAATTAACCAGGAGATGGCAGTGTGTACTCATTCAGACTAGGACACTGACACATTTCCTTTCAGCCATAACAACATTGTGTCATGATATTTGCATGATTTCTCAGCGATTCCTCAGTAGTAAGAACAAAAATCTTTGTACTAAATTGAAGCGCATCAATTCTGATCAAAGGAAGAGAGCCTTGTAATGTGGGCAAGCTCCAAGGATTACCAGAGGTCATCGAACAGACAGATGTTTAAACGCCAGGATAGCAACCATCAGCCTTTATGTTAACTCTTCAGCATTATCCAGCAGACCTACTCCTCCATGGCAAATGAGACATAACTTTTTTTTTTCTTCAGCCCGCCCTGTAGTTATATTTGCCTATGCAATCATCAGTAAAATGTAATTTAATAATAAATAAAAATCATTTTTTAATCACTAAACTTGCCTCCTGAACTGCCAACCTTGAAGTTTCCAGCAGCTGGAACACTAAGATATACAAAACCCTGTGAACTTCAGTTAAAATTCTGATCATTAGCTAATTCTGTATGTTTTTCTTTTTTTCAACAATGTGTATATTTTATTTAACAATAGTGTACAATTAAAGTTTTGAGGAAGGATTATTAATGACTGAGGGGTGGATTCACTAAGAAAATATAAAGGGTGGTAGTTCAGTTGCTTCCCTAAATCCTTTAGTGTTGCTGTTTCCTCACCTGCTACGCGGAATTCACTAAGGGTTCTATTCTCCCATTCTCGTAAGTCCAAAAAGCCGTGCAGCGGTTCTGTTTTTGGCTGCACACTATTCTCCCCCTGTACTTAAGTCAGTCGCTGCACGCCTTCATCCCAGTTACGCATTGTGAGTGTAGCAGCCCTGAAATGTGGGTGTTCCCATTCAAATCTGGCTTTACGCGCATTCTATGGTGTGCGGAAGTCCTTTTCCTCTTACGCGCTTCTAACCCTGGAATAAGTGTAGCTCCCCGATAAGGTGAAACATTATATTTCACTAGAAATATGGACTTATTACATTTGAAGCCACAGCGACTCGTGCGTCATGCAGCAACAGCTGTGATCACTCAGCTGCTGCTGCGCGATTAATTAAAACTGATAGACACAGACTTCTGTCCACGTTGGTCACAGTGATTCAACTATTTTCATACTATGTTCAACGTAAAGTCACAGTTTGATCCACTACAGAGTGAAACGATCTGTCATATGCAGATGAGGATGGACCAGAAACTGTTCCCACACATGTTTTAATGAGGCTCAGGTCGCTTTAAACAATTTAGTTTTAAAACTGCGTATTATGGAAGCCAATAGTTCTGTTTCACTGCAAACATCCCTCTGTATTAAAGCAGGACGCTCTGATGATGATGATCAAGGAGAGAGATTTTAACTGTGACTCGGACAGAATGCGGTCAATCCTCAGTCACTCTGCAATAATCTGATCAAATCAACATGTTATATCGTTTATCAATGAAGGCGTTTCAAATTAAAAGTGAACTATATCAGTTTTATGGATTTCAATGACATTTACAAGCGCTGGGAAAACTCAATTTTCAATGATTTCTAGACAGCCCAAAAAAATGACATCACCTAATCAATTCTTCTTGTTCTTCTCTGTTCTGGTGGGTTAAAAACATCTGCCAGAAACGTGTCCGTCTGTAATACCGGTCCGTCGGAAACACTTCCGTTGCGGAAACCCGGTGGCCGGGAAGTGTCAGGTGAATGCATTTAAAGAAATTAACACAAATGCAAAAAGGTCACAACACGAATGCAAAATGGCCACAACGGAAGTGTTTCAGACGGACCGGTATTACAGACGGACACGTTTCTGGCGGATGTTTTTAACCCACCAGAACAGAGAAGAACAAGAAGAAGACATCGAAACGCGTATGAAAGTAAGTGAAAGTTGATTAAAATACTCTTATATTTTTCATATCAGGCTATCATATCATAATACCCGTCCGACTGTAATACCGGTCCGTCGGAAACACTTCCGTTGTGGCCGGTTTGCATTTGTGTTGTGACCTTTTTGCATTTGTGTTCATTTCTTTAAATGCATTCACCTGACACTTCCCAGCCACCGTACCTCAGCAACCTCAGCCCCAGAGATTGGAGAGTCTACTCCTGGGTCCCCAGGCTATGTTTCCTCACCAGAAGTTGTATCCGAGGGATCGAGGAGGTTTTTGAAGTATTCCTTCCATCGATCCACAAAATCTCAAGTCGAGGTCAGCAGCATACCATCACCTTCACACAGTGATGACAGTGCATTGCTTTCTGAGACATCAAATGGTGGTCAAGAATTTCTTCAAAGCCGTCTGTAAGTTGATCTCTATGGTCTCACCAAACTCTACCTTACGGCCACGGCACAAATCGGCCACCACAAAAACAGAGGCACAGAACATTGTCCACTCAAAGTCAATGTCCCCTGTCTCCACCAAGACATGGTTGAAGCTGTCCCGGAGGTGGGAGATGAAGCTCCTTCTGATGGGAGACTTTGCCAGACGTTCCTAGCAGACCCTCACAATACGTTGGGTCTGACTGGCATCCTTCTCCACCATCGGAGTCAACTCACCAGTTATCAGTTGACAGCTACACCCTTCTCTTCACCCGTGTATCAAAAACATGCAACCGCAAGTTGACGACACGACAACAAAGTCAATCATTAAACTTTGGCCTAGGGTATCTTAGTGCCAAGTGCACATATGGACACCCATAGTCAGATAATTACTATTTATCATATGGTTTGGCAGTGCCCGGAGGTTAATAGATTTTGGAACAAAGTCTCAAGTACTTTATCAAATGTAATTGGGGCGGCCATTCCTCACTTAAAGTGTCTGCTCTTACTAAATGAAACATTGAAAAAATGAGCACTGAAGTCCCCCTGCAGAACGAGGGAATCCCCAGAAGGAGCACTCTCCAGTACTCCTAAATAATCCAAGAAGGATGGATACTCTGAGCTGCTGTTTGGCCCGAGACACAAACAATCTGCATGTTTTACAGTATTTTCAGCAATTTTTTTTTAACAAACTGCTCCAAAATTTTAGGCACAACAATCACACACATTGGCTGTGACAACCTGGAAGGACCGATAAAGGTTTACCCTAACTGCAGATATTTCTTCCGTTTGGTGCAGGCCACTCTGCAGCTGCTCACACTGCCTGCCAGCATCCTGTTCGCCCAGCTTCCTGTTAACACTGAGTCATGGACATGTTTGGGAAGCGCCCAGCATCCTGCCTCCCTCCGTCATCCTGCCTGCATCCCAACAACACCTGCAGAGTGACCCCCACCCTGTTCCTTCCTCCTGCTCATACCTTTACAGTTATCTTTTTGGGACAAACTGTAGGTCTGTTACACATAACAGCCTGACAGATACTTATAGTAAAATGAGCTGGCCTTGATGTCTGGTACAGAAGAGATATTAAGCAGTGTAAGAGAGAATATGCATTCCTCCATTAGCTGCATAAATTGTTTGCATGACAGACTGGGAGGCGAGAAGTGGCTGCAGGTCAGTGGGTGTCCTCTACCTTATTTCCTTCAAAGTGGCTTGTAGAATCCAGGAGAATGATACACTCAGAGCCTTTCTAATTTCTCTCACTTCAGCTTCATTGCAATTTGCTGTAATAAGGGAAATGTCTCCTGAGCATGTGGTCTCTTTGGTGTGTGGGGAGTGAACACATAAATAGTTAGTGAAGAGTTTCTAATGGAGCTTCTGGCAAGAAGAATGGTGCCTGTCAGACGCGCTCCTGGAGGCCTTTAATAATGTAACCGTTATTAATCACATTTTACCAATTTTCCCTGAGGGGAAGCAGCGGGTTGCCAAATGCAGGCACCCAGGGAGCAGTTTGATTGGTGTTAAGGGACTTGTTAAACATCCCACAGTGATGGCCCGGGGGAGATTCGAACCGGTCACCCTCCGATTACAAGCCCTTTTCCTTAACCACTAAGCCTAACCCCGTAAAGAGTGACCAAACCACAAAACCACGTTTTTCTGACACATACTGAACAAAAATGTAAATGCACAAACCTAAATAGCTGAGTTAAATGATTTATTGTTAAATATGCTCAAAAATAGTGTTTTATTGGTGTACTGAATAATTGGTTTTGCTCAATTATGGTGAGCAAAACCATAATTGACCGCCCAGATGAGATTACTCACTTATTGGTTATTACAGCCCTGAGTGAGCTGAGAAGGGTATAACACAGTGTTGGTCAAGCAGCATGACCAATACACAGACACTTTTTGGAGCTGGATCAATAAAAGGTCACCCTGAAATGTGCACTTTTGTCACAAGTCACAATGCCACAGTTGTCACAAGTCATGAGGAAGTGTGCCATTGGCATGGTGGAAGTTGGAATATCTGTGATGGCCATGTAAACACACTTGAATGTGGATCAGTCCACCTTAAACTGGGTGAGAAGTGCATTCAGAGAGACTGGCAGTACTGTGAATCATCTTAAACACCTTTGGGATGTTCTGGATCAGCGTGTCAGACAGTGTGTTCTATTTCCTGGAAACGAGTACCAATTCAACAGGCCACTATTGACAATCTGGTTAACTTTATACGTTGGAGATTTATCGCTTTACATAATGTCAATGGTGAACATGCTTGGTACTGAGTGCTGTGAACAATAAGGCAAAAATAAAAAAATAAATGTTCTGTTGAAATATTTTTCAATTGATAAAAAAAATATTACTTTGTGTTTTTACATTTTTGTTTAGTGTATTTGATGAGGAAGTATTGTCGTTGATTAATCCTAATCAAAGTATTTAAATTTGGCATATTTTGTAGTGAAAATGTAAGAGTGACGGACCTTTATCAGATGAAACACAGTTATTACAATTGTTATTGGCTGATAATGGTGGTTTCTGACATTTTGGTGGCTTCTATCACAAACCAGCACTGTTGACTCCACCCCTCCATTGAAAACTATCACCTGTGGACTCGGCAATCTGCAATCTGTGGTGAATAGGTTGGACTGAGAGAATTGTGAATAGAGAGGGATAGTGAGTATTGAGTAGCTAGTTAGCGTAATATAGATTATATCTTTGGTGGTTTTATAGTATAAACTGGGCATGTCTTAAAGCTGCACTACCTGATTCTTGAACCATGATAGAGGGGCATGGCTGAATTTGAACCGTAAATCCCGTTCCCCACTTTGATAATCCCTCCCAGTCTCCTCCTTTCACGGAAGTGCACAAAATTGCGCACGAGAGCTGAACGTGCACTACCGGTAAAACACGTTGCCACACAAAAGGATGCGCACATAATATAGGAAAATGGAACATTAGATTACCTGTCTAGAAAGACAACAACCACTTGCGTGTCCAAAGTTTGTCCAAGACTGAAAACAAGTTTGCACCGTGCAGACGCTTCACTATACAGTATATCGCAGCAGCCAATGAGGAGGCTCCTTCGTGGGCTCTGCTCACCCCTCTTTTCTCTAAATCCTGTGACTGGAGCTGGAGGGGGTGACCACCAAGACTTTGTCTTCCGGGGTTTTATAAACAAAAATACCTAATTAATTATAAGGCACAGGCCGCATCAGACTTTTATGATATACTATATGATGCCAATAAGAATTTTTTTTTTAATTAAAGAAAATATATTGAATACCCCAGCTTTAACTGCCCATAATCAAGGCATTTTTGAATTTCCCCCCTAGTGGCAGGTCAGCCAAAAATTGGGATTTAGTTTATCTTTAAAGGGGACATATCTTGGTTTTAAATCCTTTCTTTTTAGATATAAATCATACAGTTGTGGTCTATATAAAGCGGAACTGCAATGCTTGGGTCTAAATTCCTCATTATTATAGCTCCACAGGCCCCTTTTCTACCCCTTTTCTGATGTGCTTCTGAGAGCAACTCGTTTTGGTGCGGTCTCTTTAAATGCAAATGAGACACTTCATACCCCGCCCCCTCTCCAGGTTCAACTCCACCCTGCTCGGCCATTTTTGTAGTTTGATAGAAGAGATACGGCTATGTAGCGGCTCATAAACTTTTTATTCAGAGGTTATTTACAAAATGTCAACAACAGAAGACTTGTTCATCCAGTCTTACATGTTTGAGCCAGAGTCTGACCCAGCGGAGCGAGATGAAAATGAAGATGATGAACCTGCAGAACCCTAACAATTGAGCTAACACAAGCACCGAGCTAACGCTAGCGCCAAGCTAATGTCACGAAATGCATTTTAATACAATCTTTTCAAAGACAAAAACGGCAAAATGAAATGACTAATGAAAACTTCAGACTTAAATTAAATCACGTAGGCCATATCATCAAGGATCTAAAACGAGCACACAGCGCTAACATATGAAGACAGTGCAACTGTGAAGCAACTGCTAATGCTAACAAAACAATGACAGGGACGTCTTATCATCACACTTTTTAGCATTATTTACAGCTTACCGAAGTGCTCTGTTCGTCGTCTCCAAAGATAGAAGGAATTGAACCCTCAATCAGAAGAAGTCTTTCGGTAAATCCTTCTTTATACTGGCGGAGGTTGATGAAGCAGTCATCCTTGAAGTGCTTCGAGAAACGGTGTAATGAAGCGTGTGGGTTACTACATCCAACAACTGAACATTTTGATTTCTCCTCTCGTAACTTCAGCATCCTTGAGCTTGGACTACAAAATCACAGCGAGAAATAAAAATGGCGGATTGCTTGAAGTGTTGGGCCGGGAGTCAATGTCCTAATTTGGCAGTTCCGCTGCAAATACTGTGATGTAATAGTTCAAAAAATGTAATAGAGAATCGAAAAATCGAAACAGATTGAAAAATATGACCAAAACAGAATATAAATATATCTACGGAGCACCTGAAGAGACTAATTTGATTTTTTCTGTACTTCTAAGCACTCTAAATATACAACAAAATGCATTTAAGGGCTAAAAAAGTGGATTTAGCATGATATGTCCCCTTTAAGATTATTCAGCCTTTAGTCAGTTTTTTTCTTTCTCTCTCTCTCTCTCTCTCTCTCTCTCTCTCTCTCTCTTTCCACTTTAGATAAATCATGAACATTTTCATTATCTGGCAGACCTAGATAGATTCAATATGGTTTCAAACTGCTTGCATGTTGAGGCCGTAACATGTTTTTCTCTCTGTAGTCTTGGAGCTGGCAATTCCTGATTGTTGAAGCAGCTTCTCACACTCTAATTATCTCTTTTCTGTTCTGTTCTTCCTGTCCACTAACCCTACCCAGCCACCTCTGACTCTAGTTCTGCTTTCTTCCCTTTAAAAGTGAGTATTTATTTTTCATCGCCTCTGATACTTGCTCATGAGGATCATAATTTTACAAATACAATTTCATTTAGCAGACACAAAGTGATGTACAACATGAGCAGTTACGGTTAAGAGACTTGCTCAACATCCCACATTGATGACCCAAGTTGGATTTGAATCACTGACCCTCCAATTACAAACCTGCTTCCTTACCACCGCAGTAAAATATACTTTTATATTTTGTGAGGATTGCTATGCTGGATTTCCTGCAGTATAAAAACAGTTTACGACAACTTAGATGTCGAGTCTTTGGCATTAGAATTTTTTTTAATTCATTATAGGGTCGATACTCCTATGGACGCGAGTCAGAAAAGCTGCGCAGCGGCGCTGTTTTGGCTGTGCACAATTCTACCCCTGTACTTCAGTCAGTCGCTGCGCACCTTGATTCCAGTTACGCACTCTGGGTGGAGCAGCCCTGAAATGTGGGCGTTCCCATTCAAATCTGGCCTTATGCACAATCTCCCATCTGTTTAAGTTCTTTTCCTCTTAAGCGCTTCTGAACCTGAAAAAAGTGCAGCACGCCGATAAGGTGAAACATATTTCAATGACATTTACAGGCGTTGGTAAACTCCACGTTCTGTGCTTTATAGACGGCCCCAAATAAAGGGGGGGCAAAAATATGGGATGAAGAAATAAAAAATAAATAAATTCATGCAGGGGCAGTAATGTGATTCATACAATCTGGAACTGTTTGCGGTGATAGTTTAGTACAGAAAAATAGTACAACTGAAAAGCAGGTGCAAAGACATGCGGAGATCATTGCTGCAGTAAATGTGGACAGACAGTGTGTGTGTGTGTGTGTGTGTGTGTGTGTGTGTGTGTGTGTGTGTGTGTTTGTGCGTGCGCGTATGCACACACACACACACACACACACACACACACACACACACACACACACACACACACACACACACACACACACACACACACACACACACACAGGCTCACAGTTACATCCATGCACATTTCTCCACTGTGGGATGAAGAAAGAATATCTATCTGCTGTAATTATTTCATTTTCTTTTATTCGTTTCTTCTACTAACACCTTCAATTCTGCTGCTTCAAATTTTTATTTTTGCTTTCGCGCACTCATGTTCACCCTCCATGTTCAACACAACACGTACAAAAAGCTCTTTTAAATAAGGGCAGTTTGCACCAGTTCTGAACGTGCACTAATCATTGCTGCAATCTTAGTGTCACTAAACGATTTATGCAAGCAACTGAATTTCCACCCTTTATTTCAGATCACAGTAAATCCAACTCTCCATCTACAAGCTGGACCTAAGCTTTACCAACAGAACATTACCAAAGAATTGCATAGCATTTGTGCCATGATGGATGTATCAATAGTGCAACAAGACTTAGGCATCTTCTTCCTTTGCTCTGTGACTTGCCTGCTGCTTCGAACAAACTGAGATGCATAGTGCACTCTGATACCTTCCCATCTAAACTCGCATTCATTAGCATTTTGAACCATTGTAGATCATCTAATCTGAAACAAAGCACCCAGTCCCGATGTGAACTGTTGAGCTTCGTCACCAGTTCATCAGGTCTTTTTTTTGGCATGAACCACTTTTAAAATGCTTACCTTTTTAAGGCCGTAACAACATAAAGTAAACAGAGGACACTCTGTAACCTCCAGTCACAAAGAATTGCTATTTGAAGTTCTTTGACTTGCTCAGTCTCTTGCCAACTCTTGCTTGATGCACGGTGTCAGGTATAGTAGGCTCAAGAGACAATCAGGGTTTAAAGACAAATACATTAGTGCATTCTAGTGGCAATGCAAAAAAAAAACAGTCTTTAATCTAAAGATGGAAAAAAAACAATGATATTTTTCAATACTGTGGGGTTTATGACAATAAAATAAATGCTACCTGAACAACACAACCAAAAATCAGCTAAAGCCTTTTCAACAGTTGTATCACTTCATAGTGCTTTCTTTAAAAAACATCCCTACTTCTCTATTACTTCTTCATCCCTCTAACACTTTCACAAAACCAACCAAGACATATTAGAAATATAAGATGTTAATATATTGGAGTGTTTACAAAAATGTAAGAAAGTAAAAATAAAAAAATTTGAATTTAAAAAAAAAAAAAAAGAAAAAAGTACCTTAAAAAGCATTTTCTTTGGAAAATTCAAGACGGGCCAAAAAATGACCAATGCACTAAAGCAACTCTCTTAAGTATGTTTTGTGTGGATTCGAGACAATACATGTATGTATATGTACCATAACCTATGTATATAATATAGGTCATGTTAAGGTAGTTTTGTTATTTTGAGACATTGGCAAATCAAAACAGTGTAATTATTATATATTATCACCTAAGAAATTAAAGTTAGTAAATAATGCAGTTTATGTTATGAAAGTGTTTGCAAGGCAATACCACCTGTAGTTACAGTTTAATGAACCCAATGTAGGGCTTGGGATGCAAATTTTCCTCTATCGTGTCTATGAACACCTTATCTCGCTGTTCTTTTCAGCAGCTTCTTGCTGCCATCATATTGTCTTTGCAAAGTATCCCAGGAGCTGTAAGGAGGTGTCTCTGCTCTGAAAACTTGAGGGCTTTGTGTGTGGATATGGATATCGGGCCACTGAAAAAACCTGTGTGTGTGTCTGTGAATTGTATATGTCTTATCTGATTGATGGAGGTGGCAGTAGAGGCTCCAGTCCCCCGATAGCAGCTACGTTCAGCACTCAGCTTCTCATTAACCTATGATAATGCATGTGTCAGCTCTCACTAAAGCCTTGCAGCACATTTGTTGCGGATCGCTGTTCTCGGCTCTTCTTCCCCCTTCTTTCTACGCTTATCACTCCATGGAGCGAGGTTGAGACGGGATCAACTGTTCTCACATTTACGAGTGAGAAGACTACAAATGTGGCATTTCACATATTATAAGCCCTCCAAATCAACTCATTCACACACTGGGAGAAATGGGATGACTCCATCTGGTCACAAATTTAACATGAAGGAAACCTGTGTCATTGGGTCTGAACTTTGAAATGCACCATTTTAGTCTTTGAAGAAGCACTGTTACTTGATTGAAATTGTAGCTAAAGTAAAAAGTAGCTCAATTAAAATGTACTCAAAGTAAAAGTTACTAGTTACTTTAATCCCCCATGTTTATTTTTGGTAATAAATCTTGCATACAGTAAACATCTCATCTAAAAACTTAAAAAGATAGACAACAAATCTTTCACAGTGATATGATGTGATGCATTGATTGTTATTTGGTCATTTCATTTTTTGTAGTTTCCCAATCTTTATTGATCATTACTAAAATAAAAATATAATTTACTCACTAACGGTTGGGTGTAGAAATGTAACAAACTACTTTACTTCTCTTAAAACATACTTGAATCCAAGTAAATTACTGATTTGGAAACAAACTCAAAAAAAGTGCCTATAAAAGTAACTCAATTACAGTAACGTGAGTACTCACCTCTGCATAAAACAGATTATTAAGTTGCCAATTTAAGACATGGTTTTGTTATCAGGATCATTTTACGTAAAATAGGCAATGTTTGCCATCAGAGAGCAGAATACCATACTTAACATGAGAAGTGAAGACATATTCTGAACAAAGACAAGGAATTCAAAAACATTAAGGCCAAAATAAAACCCTGGTTTGACAGCCAAGATGCAATGAATAATAACAAATGGGATTGTATAATGAGCTCCTCACCATGACATTAAACCTTAGCCAACAAATGATGAATATATTTTATTGTGTACCGTATATAAAACATATACGATGAACCCATTCTTTTAAAATCTTTAAAGGTCTAACATTAAAGCTCTGTGATCTACTGTACATACTTGATGGCTCGTGGCTTGTTACAAGTCAAATGTATGAAATAAGAATAACGTGACCATTAAGTACAAATTGTCACATAAATGACATAAGGTCTCGGCATATAATTTCCTTGAGAATTTTGCTTCTTTCACAGTCACTGCTCTCCTGCACACATGGATATTTGTGTATTAGGAGAAGAGGAAAGTGACAGTTCAAAAAAAGTGAAAGGCCTAAGTGAGTTTACAAGTTATAAGTAAGTATTGTATTGCACAATTTTATGTGTAAAGGTTCTATATCATGCAGACCTTTCAAAATCACCTACAGCCACATATGGGTAATATTTTACATTTTGAAAAATAAAATACTAATTTATTAAGAAATACGACTTTCTTAATGGAGTCACGTTCACAAGGAGATAGTAAATAAAATAGTAGATCAGCTGACAAATGCATTTGTCATTTATATATATATTTTTTTCTTTTGCACTGAATGGCCTGCACCGTACCTTTTGTTACACTTGTTGAAATGACAATAAAGCAAATCTGAAATCAATACAATAGTAATGGCATATCCAGACCTGGAAAAACCCTTTGTGCTCCATGTGGATGCATCAGAGTATGGCCTAGGGCTGGTATTATACCAACCTCAAAATGGTGTTCTCAGAGTGATTGCATATGGCTCAAGGACATTAACAGCTGCAGAGAAGAATTATAAGTAACACTTTGGTAAATTAGAATTCCCTGCATTGAAAAGGGCCATAACCGAGCGCTTTCGTGATTATCTGTTTCATCCTCCTCGCTTTACTATACACAGTGACAACAATCCACTGACATACATCACAAAGTCCTCAAAACTTAATGCAGCTGGACACTTCTAGGTGGCGACAGAGGCGTTGCAACAGGGTAGGCAACACAGGCAATTGCCTAGGGCCCCAAGCTGAAGGGGGCCCCCGAGGAATGGCTGACAGTCAATTTCAGTGACAAAACAATGTAACTGCTTTGAGACAGCGCATTGAAAATTGAAAACTTCTGCGGTATGGCAAACTTAGAGCACATATTTATTCTTACTTTACACTAATTTTAACAGTTTTATGTTAAGAAGTAGTCCAGCTTTGCTTACACATCATAGGTCTTGTTGCCAATGGCTGTGTACATACTGTACATTCATAGACACACAATAAGTTAGTCCTTTGCTGCCAATGATATTTTCTCACAAAATAAAGTGTTTGTTGTCAAATGGTAAAACTGATACATCCATAAATGTTCTGCTATAGCCTAAATGTTACATTAAATAAAATGTTAACATGAAGCATTAAAGTTGTTACTGCAAATTAATGTTCATTAATTATTCCATTCATATCTCAAATGTTTAGTGTTTGTGTAGCATGTACATTTTTAACAACAACAACAACAACAACAACAGACCTCTCTACATGAAAGTAGGAACTTTTTTAGTTTAACTTTTTAAAATACACCACCCCCATCACACCACATCACCAGAATATAAGGTACTCAAATAATAGCAAATCAAATAATATCAGATGATCCTGCTCTGTGGCCAAAAGCTATCGATGACAATGCTCCGTGTCAAATTGTGAGAAAAGAATCACTCCAAATAACAGACATGGACTTCCCCAAAGTTCAGAAAACCCACCTCAGGATATTCACCAAAGAAAATTACTAAATGACAATGAGAAATGGTTAGTGTACTCTTACTTTCCACATCAATTCCTTGTTTTTTTGTTGTGTTTTTTGCTTGGTTGCATTTTTATCATACTTAAAATTTTTGCACATTTCAGTTGTGGTTGTTTTTCTGGCATTTACTGTATATATTGTGTGTAAAGTTTGCATTTAGTTTAGGTAGCTATATTATTTATATTATATGTTAATCATTTAATAAAGTATTTCTTTACTGTTCCATCATCCTACTTGCCTAGGGCCCTCAGGGGGTCTAGAAACGCCCCTGGGTGGCGGAGTTAGCGAATTTTAGATTTACAGTAAAGTACAGACCCAGCACAGCCAACAGAGATGCAGACTTCTTGTTGAGGAGGCCCATGGCCATGCAATAAATAATGTAGGAATGCACCCAGGAATGCCAGGGGAAGCTATAAAATGCATTGGTAAAGCTCTGAAGCGAGACTCACTAAGTGAAGTGAATTGGATATCTGCTGTCACTTGTAATGTCAACGCTCTACAAGAAGGGTACAGCATTTCTGATGCAATCTAGCCTTTCCCATTGGAAGACTTAAAAACTGCCCAAAACTCACCAGTCATCAGTAGAGTAGTGGCCTTGAAAAAGAAAAACGTCAACCTGAAACACAGAAACAAGCTTGCAGAAAGTGACACAGTAGGACAGCTTCCCAAGGAGTGGCCCTTGTAGATGGTGAGGGCATCCTCCAAAGAGAAACAAAATAGGTATATGCACTTAATGAGCGCAGGAATGGGAGTATTATAGTATCAAGTTTGTTAGTTTATATTGCACTGTGGCATTTACATTAGTGAAAGAAACTGTACGCACATCCAGAATAGCTGTGGTGTTAACGTGTGTTTTCACATGAGATTGGGTAAATATGGTATTTTCCCACCAATGCTTCCATGGATGGTTCACCCAGCAATACTGATGGACTTAGTAGTCTTGTATTACAGCCATGAGATACTTTTGCCTGATGGGAAAGAAGAAAAAACTGACTCTTGAAATAGTACAGCCTAACCATCCTGTAATATGGTAATTAGGTGTTTATTCACCTTCTACCAGATGTTCTAATGTTAGGAGAAGAAAATGTTTGGCACCATTTTTTTTTTTTAGTGGGGGAGGGTGTTATGACCTGAACATATATTTATATTTTATTTTACTTGTGACTTATTATATTTTCATGAATCTTATAGTTTAAATATCACTAATGTTATACCCATGCTATTTAGATTTTTATTAACAAATATTTATTTTCTGACTGGCCGTTGAGGAGTAGTGACATCATTGCACAGAAAAAGAGTGAACCAATGATCAGGAGTGGGCCAAGGGGCCAACATCTCTTTGTGTCGAAAATGACCAGTTTGTGCAAGTTTACAAAGCGTAGAAATGAGAACAGTTTTAAACTGAGAGCACAGTCAGTGTTATGTTTTCTGCATTTCTTTTGCTTTACCTTCAATCTGTGTTCAACACACATTCCAAAGGCCTTGGTTTAAGCTTCATTGGTGTTTCCTGTGTTTTGTCTGTTTCCTCTGATAGGACCCCTTCCTGTCATTGTTAATCTATCACCAGTCCTGCTCCACAGGAGATGTACTTGTAAAACTCCACCAGTTTGTCCAGATGAAGCCCAGTGGAACTTTTTCAAAATGTGTGAGATTGTGTGAGTGTACAATCTGAGGAGATGATCCAAATATTCCCTCCCATCCTCACATCTGACAGCAGGAGGACAATAAAAATCCAGCTCTCTTTTTCAACATTGTCGTGTATCTGCTCTCTCGATGAGTGTCTTTATATGGTCAAAATATTCTCAGTTGCTTGTGCTATTTGGCAAGATCTAAAACTGGTCTGAGGTCCTTATGTCCATAGCTGCATGTTCTTATCCGAACTGCACCTTCTCTGGTGAGGTGAAGCAGAAGCATGTGAGGCACACTTTCTCCTTCCTAAACACATGTCCTGGTGATGTTTAAGTAAGATTTCATCAACATGTTTATTGACTCTATTGACTTAATGAGCATATTGTTTGCCCTCTCATAGAGAAGCATGCTATTCTTACGGGGCCAAGTCCTGCTTGGCTCGCAAGCTGATCTCGGTTGTCATAGCAACATAGGTGACAGCGGGAGTGCAATTTCATTGAAAATGAAAATACAGCACATTATGCATTCACTTGAGCTGCTGCTTTACTATTAATGGCTTTAAATATTGATGTAGTTGGGAGGATGTTTTCATGGTGAAAGAGAGCCTGTTGTGAGCATAGACGAGCTGATGAGGTGACAGACAAACTCTCTCAGCCCTTCAGTGTACAGCAACTGTCATTATGGATTGTAATTGCAATCTGAGCAGTTACAATAATCTCTCGTGCCTTAGAATTTTTACTCTGTTCTCTTGACTGTTATTTAATTATTTTGATCCTCCTATTCCCTCCCACATCTAATAACATGTATGGTAATTGAAACATCACAGTATGTAAGATAGTTTATGGTATGGTAATCACTCGCATTCCCAGAATATAAAAAATTCCACAAGATTTTTAATAAAATGTATATGTTTTATGGGACTGGTCTATCTTTTACTAAATTAAAATGAAAGTCATTCGTGATCTTATCTTGAATTTTGGGGGCTAAGGGTCTTGTTTAGGAACTAATGTGGGGAAGGCCATGCCAGCTCACTGGTCTCCTTAGTGCTAAACACTTCCTCTGTCTGTGAGTCACGGTACTGTCTACCTCACACTGTACAATTTCACTGTGCCGACCAGAAATACTAAATTTGTGACACACATTCATTAAATATATTTTACCAACTGTAGAGCGTCATCATGTACAGTAAACCAGTAATCAATTTATCTATTTTGGTGAAATAAAGAGAGAAAGCAACAGTACTGTGGCTAAGAAGTGCATAAGTGCGTCTGAGACGCCGGAAGTAGGTGCGGCAAACTGTAAAGTCACTGCTTTGCTTATATACTTGGGAAGTTTTGACTGTATTTCTGAGATAAATAATGTTGTTTTGTGGACACCAACTAGGTCACTGGAGTTTTTAAACAACGCGGAGCAAACGGAGCAACCAGATATATTCAGTCATTGTGTGTGCTATTTCACGGACTTCAGTAAAATTTGAAAGACAATGGCACATTTGGATTCACTCTTCTCACTTCCTCCGCAAACTGAGAAGAGCCAGAGCCCCCGCCCCATCATGTGCACCTTCTACAGAGAAATCATCGAGAGCATCCTTTCCAGCTGCATTACTGTGTGGTACGGTGCCTGCAGGTCCCTCCAGCGCATAATGAGAGCAGCTGAGAAGATATTGGTTCCTCTCTCCCTTCCCTCCAGGACATTTACAACACCCTTCTCACACGTCCTCTGTATTGTGGGTGATCCCACCCACCCACAACACAACCTTTTAGTCTGCTGCCATCTGGGAGGAGGCTACAGAGTCTCCAGGCCAGGAGAGGCCTGGAGACTCTGTAGGCCTGTAAAGTGTTTTCTAGACACTTTACAGCTTCATCCCCCAGGCTGTAAGAACTCTCAACTCCCTGCGTGTACCGCCCCCTCTCCCCCCTCTGCACATCCCCGCACACAATAACTACTGTAATATATCATAGTTATTTTTATATATATTTATTTTCATATTCATATCTGCATTCTCACTGTAAATATTGTAAATACTTGTTGTTGTGTTGTTGTTGTTCAGTCTAAATTGTATATCTTCTACATTGTCGTGTTGTATTGTTTGTAAATGTGTGGGGCGGAGAGAAAAGTAAACTCTACATCTTACATAAAATGTCGTACATAAAATGGATTTAACAATAAAAATGACTTTGACTTTGACTTTTGACTTTCATCAAATTACCTTATTATTGCTACCCTAAGCTCTCTTATACCAAACATAATAATAATGGGAGACTTTAACATTCACATTGACATCCTCAACAACCAGTTCACCAACAATTTCAATTCCTGCTTGGACAGTTTCGGATGTAAACAATTTGTCCGAGAGCTCATTTTCTGTACTGGTTTAGCTCCTTTAAACCTCTCCATCTCAGATTTCACAAGTTTATTTAATGTATGGTAATCCTATCTCTGTACAAAATCAAAACACCCCGTCACATTTCATTTATAAATTTAAAAAACATTGAGTTGTCAACTCTCTCTGCTGCCATAAATGACCTCCCAATACAGTTCTGGACTCAACTACCTCCTGGATACTCTGGTACCACTGAAAACCCGGTCTGTCACTTTCACATGCTCTTCCCCTTGGTACACCCCTGAACTCAATCAGCTAAAAATTAAAGAACGCCACTGTTACGGCAGAATTTGCGGTTGACCTCATTTGGAGACATGATTTATTGCTCTGGTTGAGTGATGGAGTCCAGTCGGAGCATTGATGATTTTATAAAAAAGATTTATTATATAACTAAGTAAAAAAAAGTACAATGATGGAACAAAGTGGAACAAAAATTAGTGACCGTCCGGCCGGACGTCCGAAGGCAGAGCCGCTCTCTCTAACAGTTTCAGCTTAAGGTTTTATACAGATAAGAAAAGGTCCCAACCCTGAAAGACAGAAAGGGAGGGAGTCAGATGCTCCCACAGTGGAAATGTTGGAGGATGATGAAGACGGAGGAAGATTGGGCGCCACTCTTATCTGTCCTTGATAGTGTGTGCGTTCGTGTACATCTGCATGTGAGTTTGAGTTTTGGCTCAGCAGAGACTGTGTTGCACTGAGTACAATACGATCTGTACTGTTTAATCTAACAGGATTCAGCTGTTCAAAAGTGTAAAGAGTAATGGAGTCGTCATGTATTAAAACATGACAAATTGTACACATGAACATACATTTGACGATATGATGATGAATATAAAAATGGCCATAACACCACCTAGAATGCATCATCAGGAAAACAGGACTAACTGTACATAAAGGCATCTGCCATAACCGCCTGCTAATATATATGAATGCCATCTCTAAAACCAAAATGGACAACTTATCGGGCTGCAGAAAGAAACATACAATATACTACAACCTGGTTAAACTCTGTCTTCCCTCTCTCCCCCGTGAATGAATAAAAAGTTTTTTTTCCCAAGTCTATACACATTGTGTACGCATAATTATTTATTTTAAATATCAAGACCAAACAATGCAATTCTGCGACACAATAAACCATTGAAAAAAAAAAAAATTAGAATAATGCACTAAAATACAATATAACACCTACAGGTATAGTGCAAATGACTCGACGGAACAATAACAAAAATGGTGCAAAATCCAAAGGGAATGCAAAATAGTGCAATCAAAAGTTAAAATAAGATGTAAAAGTTTCAGTACAAGGAAATGTATACTTTTCTGTATACTTTTACTAGTCAGTTACACAAATCTTAAAACCAAAGAACACAATGTACAAACAACACCATAGAATTATATAGAATTGAACAACAAATAAAATGAAATGAAATAATATGAATATGGGCAGAAGATTAGCAGGTATAGTTACAGACTTTTAATATTAATATTCAATTAAGAAAAAAACATGTACAGTAATGGTAAAGGATGTGTTTAAGGTTTATACTTTTTAAGATTATTATTAAAAAAAAAAAATTAAAAAAAAACAAAAATAAATATTGGGGGTGCAATTTGGCACCCATCCAGCATATCTGACTCATCTCCAACCTCCCATTTCTTTCCAAAGTTCTGGAAAAACTTGTTGCTGCACAAATCCTCATCCACCTCACTAGCAATAACCTCTACAAACAGCTCCAATCCAACACAGCACCAAAATTGCACTGGTAAAGATAACAGACGACCTTCTAATGGCAGATGATTCTGGACTTCTCTCCATCATCTTTTTTTACGTCTCTGCTGCTTTTGACACAGTTTTCCATTATGTCCTCCTCCTCTCTCTCTCGGACTGAACAGAACAGTACTTTCCTGGTTCACCTCATACCTCTCTGGCTGCACACAATCTGTTCACCTGAAACATCATCATTCCCAACCCTCCCCAATTAAAGGTATTGTGGACGATGTTTAAAAAAGAAACACCCTCTCCACATTTTGAAAAAAGAACGCGCATGCGCAACACGCCTACGTGTGCGGGAGAGCGTGCACGAGCCCCGTTTTTCTCGTGCACAGCTCTGTTTACAAGTTGATGGGAACATCGGTCATACAAGCTTACCAGTGTCTCCAGTAAAGTCTTTAAAATTAGCTCTTCTTAATGTTAGATCTCTTGTTAACAAGTCACTACTAATGAATGATATTATTTTGACATCACTTGGACTTTTTATTTCTTAATGAAACGTGGTTGAATGATGGTATCAGTAATACTATTCTCAATGAAAGTGCACCACAAGACTTTATTTATTTCAATAAGTGTCATACTTGCAGGAAAGGCAGTGGAGTTGCTGCCATTTTTAAATCAATATTTCAATGCAAAGAAACAACATTTGGTAACTGGATGAGTTTAATACAAAAGTCTGTAATGTCATAGATGTGGTGGCTCCAATCAAAACTAAGAGAAAACCAAACACACAGAAAACACCTTGGAGGAGGACTGAGATAATTCAGAATTTGAAATCTGACTGTAGAAGAGCTGAGCGTAAATGGAGATCAACAAAACTCCAAATTCATCTAGAACTATACAAAATAAGTCTGCGAAAATTCAATGATGGCTTGTTCAAAGCAAGGCAGCAATACTTTTCAGAATCAGAATCACAATCAGAAATGTTTTATTGGCCATGTACAGTTTTAAGGACAGTACAAGGAATTTGACTTGGTGGTTGGTGCACAAAACAAACAACAAAAAGAAATAAAAACAAAACAACAAAGAACAACCCAGCAACAATAATAATAATAATAATGATAAATATAAAGGATGAGGGATAAATAAAGGATAGATAGAGAATAAAGGATAAATAGGATAAATATAAATATATATATACAGTGCAGCAGATATCAAGCTGGTGGAGGTGGTGATCGGGTGGGGGTTCAGTGGGTGACTTGGGGTGTGTTCATGTGGATGGTGGCAGAGGGAAAGAAGCTGTTTTTGTGTCTGGAGGTTCTGGTCCTGATGGACCGAAACCTCCTTCCAGAAGGGAGAGATTGAAACAGTTTATGACCGGGGTGGGAGGGGTCGGCCACAATCTTTCCTGCACGCCTCAAAATCCTGGAGGCGTACAGGTCCTGGAGGGAGGGCAGATTGCAGCCGATGACCTTCTCTGCAGAGTGGATGATACGCTGCAGTCTGGCCTTGTCCTTGGCCGTAGCTGCAGCGTACCAAATGGTGATGGAGGAGCAGAGGATGGACTGGATGATGGAGCTGTAGAAGTTCACCATCATCTTTGTTGGCAGACTGAACTTCTTCAGCTGCCGCAGAAAGTACATCCTCTGCTGAGCTTTTTTGATAAGGGAGCTGATGTTCAGCTCCCACTTGAGGTCCTGAGTGATGATGGTCCCCAGGAAGCAGAAGTACTCCACAGAGCTCACTGTAGAGTCTCCCAGGGTGAGGGGGGTGAGGGGGGCTGGGTTCTTCCTGAAGTCTGCTATCATCTCCACTGTCTTTAAAGCATTGAGCTCCAGGTTGTTCTGGCTGCACCAGGACACCAGCCGGTCTGTCTCCCACCTGTAGTCAGACTCGTCTCCATCAGCGATGAGACCGATGATGGTCGTGTCGTCTGCAAACTTCAGGAGTTTGACCGACTGGTGAGAGGAGGTGCAGCTGTTGGTGTACAGGGAGAAGAGCAGAGGAGAAAGAACACAGCCCTGAGGAGATCCAGTGCTGATGGTCCGGGGAGCAGAGATGGTTTTTCCCAGCTTCACGTGCTGCTTCCTGTCAGACAGGAAGTCTGTGATCCACCTGCAGGTGGAGTCTGGCACGTTCAGCTGGGAAAGCTTGTCCTGAAGGAGAGCTGGGATTATTGTATTAAAAGCAGAGCTGAAGTCCACAAACAGGATCCTGGCGTAGGAGCCTGGGGAGTCCAGGTGCTGGAGGATGAAGCGGAGAGCCAGGTTTACAGCATCGTC
Organism: Gouania willdenowi; assembly: GCF_900634775.1. Classification (NCBI taxonomy): domain Eukaryota; kingdom Metazoa; phylum Chordata; class Actinopteri; order Blenniiformes; family Gobiesocidae; genus Gouania; species Gouania willdenowi. Next base: position 34,768,867 of record NC_041049.1, on the reverse strand, counting down.
TACGGACCTGTTGGATCTATAGGCAAACTGCAGGGAGTCCAGGTGGGGGTCGGTGATGTCCTTGATGTGGGAGAGCATGAGGCGTTCAAAGGACTTCATGACCACAGATGTCAGAGCGATGGGTCTGTAGTCATTAACTCCTGTGATCCTCAGCTTTTTAGGGACAGGAACGATGGTGGAGGCCTTAAAACAGGCTGGTACGGTGCATGTCTCCAGTGAGGTGTTAAAAATGTCTGTGAACACTGGAGACAGCTGATCAGCACAGTGCTTTAAGGTAGAAGGAGAGACAGAGTCCGGTCCACAAGCCTTACGGGGGTTTTGTCTCCTGAAAAGTCTATTCACATCTCTCTTTTTGATGGAGAAAGGTGTCTCTGTAGGAGGGGGGGAGGAGGGGGGAAGATAGGGGAGAGAGCCTCTGTAGGCAGCTGGGGTGAAACTGTAGCTTTGATGTGGGGGGTGAAGGTGTTGGAGTGAGGCTGGTCAGAGGTGTGAGGAGGGTTGGAGTCAGGTCTGTCCCATTGTCTGTCAAATCTACAATAAAAGTTATTCAGACTGTTGGCCAGGCAGAGGTCGTTAGCAGCAGCAGGGGCTCTGGGCTTGTAGTTTGTAATTTGCCTGAGCCCTCTCCAGACAGAAGCCGGGTCATTTGCAGAGAACTGATGTTGTAACTTCTCTGAGTACAAACGTTTGGCTCTTCTCACCTCCTTTTCAAACGTGTACTTCGACTCTCTATACCTGGCTCTGTCTCCACCCCTGAAAGCGACCTCTTTGTCTGCCCTCAGCCCTCTGAGCTTAGCTGTGAACCAGGGTTTGTCATTGTTATAACTCACCCTGGTCTTTGATGGAATGCAGCTGTCCTCACAGAAGCTGATGTAGGACGTCACAGCGTCTGTAAACTCATCCAGAGAACTGTTCGCAGACCTGAAAACATCCCAGTCAGTACAGTCCAAACACTCCTGGAGTTTCTCCACTGCTTCACTGGTCCATTGTTTAGATTCCTTCACCACAGGTTTACAGAGCTTCAGCCTCTGTCTGTATGAAGGAATCAGATGGACCATCAAATGGTCCGATTGGCCCAGTGCAGCACGGGAAACGGCGTGATAAGCACTGCTTAGTGTGGTGTAACAGTGATCCAGTGTCTTCTCCTCTCTGGTCGGACATTTAATTAATTGTCTATATTTGGGGAGCTGGTGTGAGAGGTTACCTTTATTAAAGTCACCAAGCACAATGATAAAAGAGTCCGGGTAGGTCCGCTCCATGCACAGGATCTGGTCGGCGAGTGTGCGCTGTGCCTTTTCTAAAATTATTGCCAAAAATGTCAACAACTCTCGCACGTTGTTTTCTGTAATTGAAAAGCTCACAACCCCCCCAGATCAAATAGCCCCTGAAATACTGTCAGCTGGAAAATGCAATGAATTTGCTGTATATTTCAATGAAAAAATACAATCAATAAGATCAAACATCAGAACAAACCAGCAAAATCACAAAAAGCTTGAACAGCTTCAACCACTGAGGGATGAGTCAACTACAATGTTAGAGTTTATTACAGTGAACCCAAAAACAATAGAGGAAACTGTTCAGCAGCTGAATCCATCAACGTGTTGCCTTGACACAATACCCTCAAACTTCTTTAAAACTGTTGTAAAATCAATTGTCACTGATTTGTGTCAGATAATTAACTGCTCATTCCAGTCAGGCACCATACCAAAATTCCTGAAAGTAGCTGCTGTGAAACCTCTGATAAAAAAGAGAACACTGGATGTCTCTATACTGGCTAACTATAGACCAATCAGCAATCTTCCATTCATGGCCAAGATCATTGAGAAGGTGCTCTTCAACCAACTGAGTCAATTCTTAACATTCAACAAAATATTTGATACATTTCAGTCAGGTTTTCGTTCTCATCACAGCACTGAAACTGCTCTTATCAAAGTGATCAATGACATAAGGTTGAACACTGAATCAGGAAAAGTATCTGTTCTCATTCTATTGGATCTAAGTGCTGCATTTGACATTGTAGATCATACAATTTTGTTGCACAGATTGCAAACATGGGTTGGACTAAATGGAAAAGTAATGCAATGGTTTAAGTCATACTTGGAGGAGCGAAGCTATTTTGTAAGCATTGGAAACTTTGAATCTGACAGATTACCAATGTCCTGTGGGGTTCCTCAGGGATCTGTTCTTGGACCCCTTCTGTTTAGCCTTTATATGCTTCCTTTAGGACAAATTTTACAGAACTGTAAGGTTGATTATCAGAGCTACGCAGATGACACAACTATATCTATCACTGAAGCCAGATGACTATGTTCCCATAGAGGTGTAGAACTGCTGGATGAGTGAAAACTTCCTTCAACTAAACATGACAAGATGGAGGTGATTGTCTTTGGTAACAAGGAAAAGAGGACTGCTGTCAGCAATTATCTTGAGTCTCGATCTTTAAAAGCTAAAAACCAAGTCAAAAACCTTGGTGTTCTGATTGACTCAGATCTTACATTCAGCAGTCAGATCAAATCTATCACAAAAACAGCCTTCTACCACCTAAAGAACATCTCCAGAGTGAAAGGTTTAATGACTCAGAAAGATCAGGAGAAACTGGTCCATGCTTTTATCTCCAGCAGACTGGACTATTGTAATGGTCTTCTAACAGGAATCCCCCAAAAGAGCATCAAACAGCTACAGCTGGTTCAGAACGCTGCAGCTCGGAGCTTAAACAGAACAAAGGGGTCAGAGCACATTAGTCCAGTTTTAAAGTCTTTACACTGGCTCCCAGTCAGCCTCAGAATAGACTTTAAAGTTCTGCTGCTGGTGTATAAATCTGTGAATGGGTTTGGTCCAGAATACATCAGTGACATGTTAGTCAGGTATGAACCCAGCAGGTCTCTCAGATCTATGGACACAGGTCAGATAGTTGAGACCAGAGCTCACAGTAAACATGGTGATGCTGCTTTTGGTTGTTATGCTGCAAAGAAGTGGAACAAACTGCCAGCAGAGCTGAAGTCAGCATCTAATGTGAACATTTTTAAATCAAAGTTAAAGGCACTTTTTTTCTCTACTGCATATGATTGAGAGAGAGATTTTTAGTCATGTTGTTGATGTAATGTGTTTGTAGATGATTTTACTGATGATTTTAAATGTTCTTATTGATTTTAAACAATTGAATGTTTTATCATGTAAAGCACATTGAGTTGCCTTGAGTATGAAATGCGCTATACAAATAAATTTGCCTTGCCTTGCCTTGCCTTACCTTACAAAAGAAGATTTGCACTTTTCCCACTATGTCAGACTCGCCATCGGTAAGTGAAAATCCATTTTCAAAGGACCCGGTGCGCACCGGGCACGAGCACGTACGACGGCCTTTCGTAAACATGATTGACAATTAGGAGGACCAATAGTCTTGATGATTCACCCGGAAGCTAAACATCGTCTACAATACCTTTAACTCATTCAGTGCCAGCCAAAAGAATCTGTAGAGCTGCAACTAACAATTATTTTCATGATCGATGAATTGGTCAATGAATTAATCGATTCATCAGATTTTTTTAAACATACAGTTTATCTATAAAGCACATTTAAACCCTGCTTGAGCTGATTAAACTGAAATAAGTGTCTCTCACGCAAGCACACACAAACACTCGTGGTGCGTGCACACACAAACACTCGTGCACGCACACACAAATCTCTGCAGGTGAAGCAAACAGCTCTGCATTACGGTCACTGACAGAAATGGCTCAACACAACGAATCAATAATGACATTTGTGGCCAACGCTTTTAAAAGTTGATTTTTATTGATTTAATCGATTCTTTGTTGCAGCCTTAATCATCTGTTTTATATGTAATGTGTTAAGTCAACTAGTCTGTTCAACAAACCATGTTACCACATCATGGAGGACTTTGCATGCAAGGAAACAGACAGTAGCCTAGCACTAACTGTAGACAGTCTGTAACTACTCATTAATAACCAGATAGAGAATAGGGACGTTGCTATCTGGCTATTATTCTTGTCGACTACACATTTCTTTATCGACTGGTGACTAGTCTATTACACAAGGTTTTTCTAGAACAGTTCAATTTATATATATAACAAAAATATTCTACACGGTCAAAACATTGTCTTAAAAAATATTGTATGTATTTAATATTTATCTGAAAACATCCTCTGTATAACTAGTTATTAGTTTAAATACTAGTGAGATGTTCACACTGTGAGAGACGAGCCGCTGAACATCAAAGTATCTAATCAGGATGAATCAAAGGAAGCAAATCAAATGAAAAACAAACCAATGAGGTCTGGAATCAATATGTGCCATTTTCAAGCATTTCTTTAGTTTAAAACGTACAAATATTTGGACAATTTACAGTCCAACAGGCAGAAGCCATAATATTGATCAATAATCAATGTGATCAACAACTGCATTAAAATGATAACTATATGAATAAATCAGTTATCAGAATTATTGTTCTGCTCTCAATAATAACATATTCAGGCAACACATTTTAATTGAACAGTGAAATGTAGAATAAGAGAAGTGTGTGATATGTTACAAAATACAAAATATAGCTTTGATGTTGTCATCGTACAAACGGAGCAGCCATGGGTCTACAGCAGGTAATAAAACATCACATTAGAAACACCTGCAATTAAATACAACTTTTCACTCACGCACACGCAAGGGCGGTCACACACAGCGTCTGCGCACACACACACCAACACACACGCACACACACACACACACACACACACACACACACACACACACACACACACACACACACACACACACACACACACACACACACACACCTCTTCAGTTAGCTGAGTTATCTCCTCCATAGATACATTTTTCTCTGCTCTAACATCATAACAAGAGAAACTAGAGCTGCAAGCAGTTATGAAAGGGGGCCAAGCCTTCCCGCGCGACTCTGCCCCCAGGTTTCGCGGAACCCATGGAAGTGCGTCATGAAGGATGACGGGCTCGTGGCGAGCGTCAGGACACTATGAACAGGTGGATATGAAGTTTTGGAAGATGTGATTTAAAGTGTGAAAATTACAGGCCAAAATGCATTTGCACCCATTATAGCGCCACCTAGTGGTGCACTTTTTGGTATGTGTGATCTCTGTGCTCTTCTATAGTTACCCTGTAAATTTCACAGCCCTCAACATAATACTTCAGCTGAAATAAAGGTTTGTTTATTTATATGTTATGTAGTAATAAGCCACGCCCACTTTGACCCATTAAATTCGAGATACGGTCCCAGGAGCGACCCAAGGTTATACCCACCAAATTTGGTAAAAATCGGTTGTGCCATTTATGAGATATACATTTCTCATAATTGCAGTGCCCCCGAGAGGCCTAATTTATTCAAATTTGGCTCATACCCCCACAGTCTCATGGCAACCAAGGATCTAAGAATTGGTGGTGTTAACAATTATTTTGACCAAGATATGCAACATTTGGCATTTTAATAGATAGCTGAAAAACTTTACTCGTTAATATTTTGCACATATTTTGCCTGAACAAAATTTTTTGCTGAACTGTAGATCAGGTCCAAATGAAGACTCTACATGCCAAGTTTCACGCTGATTGGACAAAACCCCAAAGATGAATTTGAAAAAGTAAGTTTTTGATATGTTGTGACTTACAAAGAGCAATGTGCTGTGGGAGTGGGCGTGGCCTATGTCAGAAAATGCGACTCTATGTAGGGAACATGTGGATATGAATTTTATGAAGATGTGAATTAAATTGTGAAAGTTAGAGGGCAAAATGTTTTTGCAATTTTTGGTATGGGTGGTCTGTGTGGTCTTCTATATCTACCCTGTAAATTTCACTGCCCTCAACATAATAATTCAGCAGAAATAAATGTTTGTTTATTTATGTGTTATGATGTAATAAGCCACGCCCACTTTGACCAATCGCGAATGACTTTGAGATATGGGAGGGACCCAAGATCATACCCTCCAAATTTGGTAAAAATTGGTTTGTGCCATTTAAGAGATATAAATATTCGTTTTTTGTAGCGCCTCCTAGTGGTCTACATCATTCAAATTTAGCGCATTTTCTCACAGTCCCATGCCAACTAAGGATCTCAGATTTGGTGGTGCTAGCATTTATTTTGACCGAGATATGCGCCAGTTCGCATTTTTATTGCTAGCTAGAAAATTTTACTCATTAATAATTTGCGCATAATTTACCCAAACCAACTCATTTTGCTAACTTTATATCACGTCTAACTGAAGACTCTACGTGCCAAGTTTCACGCTGATTGGACAAAACCCCAAGGAGGAGTTCGAAAAAAGTAGGTTTTCCATTTTTTTGCAATTTTGCTCTGAGGAAAGTTTAGGTGGAAATGGGCGTGGCCTAGCCCAGGTGATTCAGTGCTATTCAAGGAATCTGTGGATATGAAGGTTTTAAATTTGCAACAAACGGTGTGGGAGTTATTGACCAAAACACATTGACCTTTGTTATAGCGCCACCTGCTGGCAGATATATGTGAATTTTTGCGTCCAAGGTCCCCTGGGCGTTTTGGACCCAACTACCAAAGGGCATTGCCCAACCTTGCACGGTTTAGCCTGCAGCACCACTTTTACCAACAGAACTATAAAAGGTAACTACAATAATAATCAGAACGATTACAATATGGTTCCTAGCACCGCTGGTCCTAGGAACCACGTATGCTTACATACGTGGTTCCCTGGCTCCGCGGGCTTGGCCCCCTAACTAATGTTAGCTGTGGTCGGCCTGTGTGCTGACAGTTGCCTGGTTGAAATATCCACAAAGTTTGTCACCCTTCAATGGAAAGTATGAACAGACTGAGGAAGTTTTTATAAAGCCATCATCTCACAGCATCCATACGTGCTCTGTGCTGCAGAGACCACACAACAAACGCTTTCTTACCGGTTCTGGCACCAGCTCCTCCCTCTGCTCATGACCAACGCAAATAGGTTTTTTCATATTTACATTGGGGCTTCTGGGAAAACCATCACGTAGCCATGTTGGGAGTTTATAATCCTGCGATACTGAGAAGTAACTTCGTGTAATCTATTGATTTTAACAATGTACCTGTAATCCAATTACCAACCATTTAAACTGTAACTGTAACGGATTACAGTTACCCATATTTTGTAATCAGTTTACTGACTGCACACATTAAGGTAGTAAAACATAAAATAAATAATAATAATAATACAAATAAAATACAGATATATACAACGGTTGAAGCAGTCAGGTTACAGAGATGCGTTGTAGAGTTTGATTGCCACAGGCAGGATTGGTTTCCTGGGGCTGAAGGTGCTTCTGTGACTGACCAGTAGAGCTGGGTATCGCCAGGTACCTCACAATACGATATATCACGATATTTTTGCCCGCAATAATGATATCGCGATACAGCGATAATCGATATATCACTGGAAATTTCATTCGCGATACATCACGATATCTGTGTCACTTAAGAAATTCAGAATTTATCTACAGCACTGAATCCATTTCACAGGAATTACAAAACATTGTGAATCAATTTCACATGAAAGTAAAACACAGTGTATACTGCACACTCTGACCACAACTAGTCACATGTCCTTGTGTTATGTTTAAGTCTTTAAGAGAAGACTGATACAAAATATTCCTTCACCAAAATATTGGTAATAATGTTTGTGCAAATTAACTTTAAATCATTAAAAAAAAAATGATTGCAGAAAATAGTCATTTCACTGCTAGTATTATCAACTTCTCTGTAAACATGGACACATATCAGTGCTGAATGAACTTGTTTTATGAAAACTGGAAAATTTCACTGCATATGAAAAATAAACATTTCAGTTGATGAGATGCTAACACACTGAGCAGGTGAATCTGTACAGCGTGTATAGTGCTGCTGCTTTACACGAGAAACGGACGGAGTTTCAGAGGCACATTAAAGTTAAGCAGGCACTGGTGGGCTCTGTATTTAGGAATCAGTGATGATTTGCAACCTGGATACAGGTTGTATCCAGGCTGTTCTGATCTCTGCTCCATCTACAGTAAAAGTCAGCCAGTTTGTAATAGTAGAATGAAGGCTGTTTTATGCTTGACGCATCCGCGAGGTCCGCACGGCTCCATGCGTACAAATGATGTATTTTTTGCAGCCATCATATGTTTTTTAGAGTCATTGTGTATTTGTGCTGTCGTGTTTTTTGGAGTTTTTTTTTGTTTTTTGTATTTCTGTTGTCTTGCTTTTTTGTTAGTGCTGTGGGTTTCTTGTCTTTTGGTGTCTTTTTGTCGTCATTTTCTGTAATTTTGTATATTTTTCTGAGTAATTTTGTGTATTTACTTTGGGGGCCACATTAAATTACATCGAGGGCCGCAAGTGGCCTGACTTATATACTTGTATCGCGACCCCCTTGTTATCATTATTAGTGTTGGTCCATTATTATTTTTGTTTCTTTATATGCCGCTCAGTGCCTTCCTAATTACTCCTTTGGGATAAATAAAGTGTTTTTCTTATAGTGATCACTTCTGCCTTACTGCTCAGGTAAAAGGAGTGTGTCGCCAGGACCAGAGTTGAAGAAGAGAGATGCTGACCTGCTTGAACATAGATTAGTAGATATTGAGAAAGTGAGAGCCACCGTTACAGCCACCATTAGGGACACAGCACACACAAGGTTTGGCTGTTTTGTTGCTGACATGCTAGAATCCATCCCAACACACAAAGTTGAGCCAGTCAAACATACAATTTACCAAGTGCTGTATGAGAATATAGAATTGTTACGACCCCCTCTAGGATGTTATGTCAAGGCTTGAGGGGCCGCAACATAAACAAGACGCCACACAGAAATCAAAGGTTTATCAAAAGTATTTATTAACAAAACTCTAAAGGTGGCAACAGAACAAAACTAAAAGGGACTGGAGGCCCTGGCAAAACTGAACAAAAGTAGGGAGAACACTGGGCCAACCCTATACAGGGCTGTCATCCCAGCATCCACCCTCTAAACTACAAAATATACAAAAGACTAAAACTACTGGAACACAAAAACAGGACTACCAGAAATCTCCAGTCCAAACTAAAACAACAAACTTATGAAGATGTCCAGTGAGGAGCAGAAGAACTCTCCCCACATGTCTGCTGCTGGTCAGTTGTGCCTCCCTCCTTCTGGTCCTCTCAGCCCTTTATAAGCTCCTCCTCCCTCTCCTACCTGATTATTGTTGTGAATCAGGTGTGCTAGAAGAGAGGAGGAAGGGCAGGCTGAGAGGCCATGAGGCACCAGCCGTAACAAGAATCGAGGTCACAAAGAAGTGCAATTCTTTTTTAGTATATTTTATTTCTTTTGTTACAGTGTGTTGCAATAAAAACAGTTTTGTATTTTAAATTCCCTGCAGTCCTGTGTTTTCTTCATTCCTGTTCAGCATACCTTCTGATTACATTCTCCTGCCAGGGAAAAAGTCCCTGTGGTGTCAGGAACAATGACTCGAGATCATTTTGAGCTGAGAGTGCAGCCTGGCTAGCTCGTGCTTTGCTGAGACGGCCAATATCCAACAAGTTGTTGTGGCCTGCTACCACTGCCCTCCACTCACAGGATCACCCCCGTGTGTGCAGTGGAGTCTGTGAACATGGGAGGGATGGAACTGGTTGCCAGGGAGTTGGCAGCATCTGTGCTGCATAAATAATTGTGCAGGGCTTCACATGCCTTCAGTTTTCCGTGGGTGGAATTCCATTGGTCGTCCTAGGATTCGCCATCATGCTGCCAGTCTGTTGAAGCTGTTCTCTATCACCCTCCTGGCATGTGAGTGACGGTAGTTGTAGATTTGCTGGGCATCGCTGAGGTTTTTTCCTGTTACTACAATGAGATGAGGATGAGATGATATGTTCATTGTTTATCCCACTAGGGGGAATTTGAGGAGTTTCAGCAGCAGAAAAACAGGAATATATATACATACATTGGCCTGTACAGATAGAAAAAGGGGAAAATATGTTGCAAGAAAGGAAATTGTGCAATAAAAATAAAAAAACACAGAATATATAAGTATACAACTCTACGAATACTATTAAAGAATAATGTTTTTGCCAATGTTCAGGTTATACACACAAAAAAGAAGAAAAAAAATTATGTGTTAAGAGCTGACATACAAAAACGTCTTTAACATGATCACCAATAGATATATAGTTTACCTGGAAATTGGCACACCAGGTTTTAGTTGAAGAGGAAATGCAGCATCAGCCAGGAACACATGGTACAGGGACTGTAGTTCCTGAAAGGTTGGATCCTACGATTTAAAGAACGAGTCGACCACCTTGGCTTTTTTTTCCGTCTCAGTAGACGGTAGTAATAGCCTCTGTCAGTTTGAAGTGTACATACTCTTAATAAAAAGGAAACCAATTGTATGGTGTAATATTTATACCCCCCTGGATAAAGGATTGAGGGAATGCAGTGTATTTATAAAAACACAAATTCAGTATTCAGTATTCTCAATTTGAGCCTTACAGAAATGCTTCTGGTAAATCACTTACAGCTACTCTGCCTACATTAAAACTCTCTTTGTTAAAGTGCCACAAAAAAATAGCCTTGGAATTACCACTAAAAAGTCAGACTGTCAGGTTGTGTTGTTTGTTTTTCTGTGCCTTTGTTTATTCTATGTGAGTCTGGCCTCCTGTGTTTAACTCGTCTGTATTTCAGGTATTCCTGCTTGTGGCTCCACCCCCCAGTGATGTTTGTGTGCTTCGTTGGTGACTGATTAGCTCCATCATGTTTCCACCCAGGTTTGGCCCATTCCCAATCAGCTTCCCTCACTATTTAGCTCAGTGCTTGGACAGAGTATGGCTGCTGGATCATTGTAAATGGTATTGTTTACCCTCCTTGTGTCCTGCTGTGTTTTGTTCCCAGCTTCCTGTTTTCTTTGTGCTGCCTTTTTGGATTTTGGTTTTGTTGGAGAAATAAACATTGACTGGTTCAAGGAATGCCACGCCTGCATTCTGCCTCCATCTCTCCTTGCATTTGGGTCCACACCACACCGTGACACAGACACATTGTTCGTGAATGTGACAAACTACATGATTGTTAAACTGAATGAACTGCACTATATCACTCTTTAGGGCAGCAATTGTAAATGAAAAGAAACAATTCCTTGTGGTACGTGCATGTAAACATTGCACTGTTGTGACAGTTGGTGACCCTCTTTTTTTGTTCCAAGCAGGCTAATCAACTGGCTGCTGCAGCTCCCATCTGGCCTCGTAAGGTGGCCTGCAGTATAAAAGGGGGTGATCAGCACACTTGATGAGAAGTCTGTAGAGAGCTTTTCAACCTCTGCTGCTGCAACAACGTCAACAACTTGGTGACCTTCGTTTGTGAGACTGGAAACTCGTTTTGATCTCTGTGTGGTGGTAAGGTGAGTGCCAGGTAAGATGATGTACCTCCTACATTTTGCACACCTGGTAATCTGAATTTCTATAAAAATTAGGTTAGTGGTTGGTGCCACCCCATGTAAGTTTTGCTCTCTCTTTTAGTTAGCCAGTCAGGACTTTTGTTTGTTCATTTTCATATCCGCTTAGTGGTAAAGTCTGATAGGGCCTGTTTTTTTTTTATTGTTTCATTTATTTGGCTCAACTTCCCAGCCCTAACCTTCCCCTTTCGGGAAGTGTTCGTCTTTGTTTTATGATGAATAAATCAATATTAAAATGAGTGGGGAAAAAAAACTTTTTTCATGCACATGTCCCATAAAATTAAACCAGGGAAATCACACACGCAATTTTACTTTGCACCCACAAACAATCCCCTTTATAACACTACAGAGTATGTACACCTCTTTGTACCTCCAACATTCAAACACATACTCATTTGGCCCGAATTGACAACTCTACTTAAGCTCCTCCCACTATATGAATACATAACTCCAGTGGGCACTGTACTAGTTTAAACTAAACTGACTTGTCTTCTTAGCTTGTTTTGACTGTTTGTTGCTATCCAGATATATTTTCAGCACTTGGAGCGTATCACTTGATTAAAGGTGAATGCAGATGGAGGATGGTGTCCCGCATGCAGCAGCGCTGGGTTGAGGGCAATGGAGTACGACGAGTGGATAGCAGAGTGATAAGTACCTCCACCCCATTCTTGCTGAACTTTGAAATGCTACAGTTGGATGGGTGTCCTGCAGGGCTACTAGTAGTTCCAGGTGGAGACTGATGAGTTGTTGACATTTTTACTGAACTTTTAGCTTAAATCATAGTTTTCTTATATTTTGAACTCATAGTCCTAATAAATTGATACCTTTACCGAACCAATCTGCCTTATATTGTTGTGGCCCGGTAGTTTCCTTAAACTTGTGACATAAATTTGGGGTTGTCAACAGGACTCCATATACCACACATCACAACACAAAATGGCAGATGAGAATGAGCAGGGGAACAATGTGGCTGGGTCAAGTAATGCTTAAGCAGTACCAGCAATGGCTATGCCCTGGTCAGTGACGTGCCGTGACCTCTAGGATTGGGTAGGCACGTTGCAAATCGAGACCACCAATGACAATTTCATATGTTTCTGCTGGCAAGTGTTAATCAAACAAAATCAACACCGTAAAACACCATAAGCAATTATTCAATATAGCCTCCATACTCTCCCAACAAGATATATCTCATGACACGGCAGAGCATCCATTGTTTGTGTTGGAAACACAGAGAAAATGACAACAACAACTCGGAATAGCCTTATTGAGGTGCATCCACAAAACCAATCCTTCCTTTTGTACCATTCACTGTGAAAAGTACAAAACATTTTCTGACCTTACCTTTGCTGAAGGTCTGGTAACTCAGGGGTTGGTCTCCCATCTTTTAAAAGCTGTCGTTTTTCCTCAAAAGAAAATGTCTGTGTCTCTAGCGCTGTCATCCTGCCTGTAGTGTTATCCTGCCCACAAGCTACAGAATGTAGCAGGCCACTCTGTATCAATTCACTAATGCACTGTGAACTTACGTATAGCATTTAGTTTCGTACAGTTACGTCCAAAGGCAGCGTAGAGAGCTGCATTTTTGCGTAAATGGTTTTCATTTTGGGGAACTGACTGCACATGCGCAAACACGTAAAAACACGCTATGGAAACAGAGGCAGAGAAGCAATTTGCTTTTGGGAGAAGGTGTGGCCTCCTCCTGCCTTACAGCGGAGTAAGACCTGTTCAGCGTCTCTGCCGTACCAAGAAATAGCGCTGTTTAGTCATTCGGTCTATGAAACGCACAAAATGCTGACACTTTCAAACGTATAGGTACTGTAGGCTAACGGAAATAGAAAAATATAATTTATAATTATATTATAATTAAAATATCAATTCACCCTTGGATAGGCACTGCCTGCCTCTTGCCTACCCTGACTGCATATAACTGGCCCTGGTTTATGGCTTGACCCTTCATCCCCACATTTTCAGGGCATGGTGGGAAAATCAAATATGAACTGTGGTTGGAACAAATTGAGTCTATGCTGAGAGTGCAAGGGCTGGAATGTCAACAAAAAGCTGATTCTCTTTTTTCTTTTTTGGGAGGGTGTTATTGGCCCTGGGGTCGTTGTAGAAGCAGAAGGGGAAAAAAATTGTATTGTGGATACTGGCTCGTAAGTAACAATATTCAGTTAGACATTTTTTCGGGAATGGTTTGGAAATGTTCATGCACAAGACAAGGGCGGCCTACATTGGTTAAAGTTGAAGGCGGCCAATGGACTAACTATTCCCTACACTGATTACGTTGTCTTGGACTTTATCATTGGTGGAGTAAAAGCATTTTGACTCGATCTTGTCTCGGCTGCCCGGACACAGGATTTTCCCTCAAGACCGTTCGAGACCAGCATTAATTCCTGCTATTTTAAAACTTTTTTATAATGTGATAACAAGGAGAAGAACGGGATAAGACAATCCTTTATTCATTCTTTAATCCGACACACACTCACACACAAGCAGGAGAGAGAGGCGGGAGCTAAACATGTCCGCTATCTTGTTGGTTGTGAAATTTGGTTTCATGAACCACAAAGAATACATTTGTAAAAGCACAGCAAAAAGGAAACACTCTGCAGTGTGTAGGTGACCAGCAATGTTCTTTCTTTGCAGAAATACTTTTAAACACTTGCTGTACATTCAGCTGACATAAAAATCTTGTTTTCAAATATGTAGAATAATTTAGAATTTATCAGTAGCAGTAGTAGTTTTAATATTTTAATTAATTTTTTGCAGGCACGTTTTTTGTCCGGCAAATGTATTTAAATGAACCTAAAACTAAAGAGAGAATGTTTTTTAACTGTCGAACCTTGTCATAATTTTATTTATTTATATATTTTTTTCAATTAAAAAATAAATAAAAATGTTTATAGTTTTGGTCTCGGTCTCGGCTTGTCTCTGTCTTGGTCTTGACTCGGTCTCAGCTCCCGGAAGTCTTGGTCTTGTCTTGGTCTTGGTGCATTCTGGTCTTGGGCAAGTCTTGGTCTCGGATAGTGTGGTCTTGAACACAACACTAGCAAACCCATCAAGCAGGGGTCTACTCCTGATGCTAAAGTGGGTGAACGAGAACCTGTGGAGGTACCAGCACAAAAGTGAAATGATCCTGTGGGCCCAGGTACTGGAATCCACTAAACCTACACACTGATGTCTTCTATTGGAGGTGACTGGCGATGAAGAACAGTGGCAAGTGGCCAGGACATTGGCTGTTGTCAAGGATGGAAAAGTGCCTGTCCGGGTCAATGTTAACCCTTTCCCTGTTCTTATACCAGTGCACCAGCCTCTGGCATCCTTGTATCAGGTGCTCTCTAGTGACATCCATGGAGAGAAGGAACTCATTCTTCACTCTGATCAACCCGGCACTGTTGAGGTGGATGTTCAGAGTGTACAGCTGTCGCCAGCAGAGGAACACTTGGCTTCGCATTTGAGGGGACAGTTATTGTCCCCAGACCATCAACATGAAATAGACCTGCTTCTTCGCAAATGGAGTAAAGTTTTCGCAGCTCATGTAGAAGACTTGGGTGCACTAGGACTGTCCAGCATCAGATCCACACAGGTAACTTTTGAATTAATTCATCCCAAATATATTAACTTGAGGTCTGAAAATGCCATCCCTCGGTCGTTTTTCCTCTCCCCTGCCCCGTCTCCTTACAAATATCACTGCTGTCATCACTGCGCAAAAAGCTTTGACAGATACCACCTGGTTGTGGGCCGTGCTAAATGTATACGGAAAAACAGAGGGAGCAATGAAGTCCAGGTTTTATGAATTGCATTCCGTCCCCTACATTAATTTATTTGCATGTCCTCCTCGCATATTTTTGCTCACCTTGTGAGCTACACCTACTATACATGCTAAATGGATTGAGGGCACATTGCAACATGTCGCTACAGCGCACTCCTTATTCCCTAGAGTTTGTACAGCTTAATAGCGCGTGAAGTGGCGTTGGTATATGTTTTAATACCCCTAAACCTTTAGTGAATTCGCGGGACAGAGTCCCTGAGTGGTAGATTCACTAAGATCTGAAATAAACGGTGGTAAACCCGTTGCGTCCCTAAATCCTTTGGTGATGCAGTTTCCTCACCTGCTGCGAGGAATTCACTAAGATTGCAACAATGATTAGTGCACGTGAAGAAGTGGTGGAGATCGCCCTATTTAAATTCAATGTGGAGACGTGAATGCACAGAAGCACACAATGACATTTGAGGAAGTTAAATTGGAGACAGATGGACTTCTGTCTTCTGCACAAACATGTAATAATGTAGAAAACTAAATAAACAAAAAAAAAATAGGCAGATTTGGAAAGAAACAGTCCAATTAATCTGAGTTAATGCAGCAACAGTCTGCCAATCAGTCTGCACCATTTGAAGATGATCTACTGACCATCATCATCCAGCAGGTCTGATCTCTAGTAGCACTGTCACCACACTCATGTGTAAACATTGTGCCATCACTGTGTAAATTACACATTCTGATCAGCTGATTCTGGCCGCATGCTCCTTCCATCAAATCAACATCAGAGTTTGATGGTCAAAACATCACTTAAGCAGTGCATCCATTGCTCGCACAGCCTCCTCTCTCCACCGCAGCGTCATCAGAATCCACACACGCACCGCCGCAGGTATGCAGCTTTTTCTCTCTTTCACACACACTTTACTCACACTTTATTTACTCATTCAGTGGCTGTTAATATTGACTATTGTTTTATTTAAATTAATTTCTTATTCTAGATATTAACTAGAGCCTTCTTTTCCATCTCCGCTGTGCTTTGTGTAAACATTTACTATAACAGATCTCTGCGTGTGTGTTTGCACCTGCTTGTCAGTCATACTATTTTCTGGTGCTAAAACAATCACAGCAAACAGTTCCATATTTGATTAATTGCATTGCGCCAACTGCATAAATTCATTTGCATGTCCTCCTCCCATTTTTTTTGCGCCCCTTAAGAGATCTGCCTATTTTAATATTCATCAGAGGGAAACGCGCTAAATGGATTGAGGGCGTCATGATTCCCTGAGTTTGTACTCCTTATTAGCGCGTGGAGCAACGTTTGCACACCTTTTAATACCACTAAACCTTTAGTACAAACTAAGGTTGTGAAGTGATAGAACAATTGCCTGTATGTAACCTGCTTATTAGTGTAGGATCATTGTTGAGGGAATGTAGTCTTACTGGGGGTTTCCACTGGATACGTCTCCGCTGCGCCACGTCACCGATCCGGTTTTGCCCCGCTGTCCGCCGTCCGGTAATCCCCAACGGTTGCGTTTTGAGTGCGCCACGGTGCACTCCGGTTGGACGACTGTGACATCATGAGACAAGGGAGTTCTCAAGATATTTATATAATTAAGTTAAAGGTATGTGTTATAAACACAACAATAAACAAATAAACAGGTCAGTGTTCCTAACGAAGGACAAGAAAGATGGATTTGTCATAACCACATTTTTTAGCAACAGCCAACAGAGAAAAGATAAAACTGCACCATTAAAACATGAACTAACTAAAAGTTGCTGCAGTTTACAGTGCAGTTACAATATGTAACACAATGTAGTAAATGCGATTTTGTTTTTACACATTGACATTTTGGTGATTTAGTTAGTTGAAATATAACCAGAAATGTTTTTTTTTGAAAAGTAACCAGTTATTTTATTGCGGAGTACGTGCTTAACTTCCTGGTTAGCTTCATTCACTCTGTGCTGATCGATGCGTCGTGCTCCGGTGTCCACCAGAAATAGAAGCCCTGCAAATATTTGGCGGAGGGAAATTAACACTAAGATTGAAGTGGAAACTTATCAGCTCCGGTGGTGCAGCAGAGACGTAATGCAGCGAAGCCGTATCCAGTGGAAATTGGGGGTTAGTTTGTAGACACACACACAGCAACACTGAAGGGTGTCATTGTGAGGACACTAGAGATAACAACCTTTGGAGCCGATTACAGGCCAAATGCACCCCTACCCCGACAGTGGCTTATCAGAAGAAGACCAGCCAAACCGAGAAGGCACCATGATCACAGGCCACCCCCACCCCCTGAACTGTTGATGAAACACCTTAAAAAGAATGGAGTCAGATGGGTCGAGGTCTTATTTCTCTGGAGCAGCCTGCGGTGAAGAAAACAGGGAGAGGGTTTGTAGCTTTTCATGTTTACATACTTCCATCCTTGCTCCTTTTTCAGGATCACAGGGGTCTGTTGGTTCCTATATCCAAGTGTCAATGGGTGTTAGGTGGGAGTACACTCTGGACATGGCACCAGTCCATCGCAGGGCAACATACAGACACTCATTCTCTCCTATCTTCCTAACAGTCATGTTTTTGGATTGTGGGAGATAGCCGGAGTACTCAGGGAAAACCCACACAAGTATGGGGTAGTGTTTACATATGTTTACAGCTTTATTGGTTAATAAATCCAGTCATCTCATCTGTGTGAAGAGATGAAAGAAAGCAGATGAGAGTCCAGGTCCTTGGAAACATTAGCATTAAATTTCTACGCTGACAGGCCCGATGGCACTAGCAGTGTTGGGTGAGGGAAATGGCAGGGGCCATGTCCCACGGATTAGCAGGTTTTTCTTTCTCCTGTTGGCTGCTCTACAAGGACTTTAAAAAGGAAAAAATACCCCAATAAAATCTCTAGTATTATATATAATTCTTTGATCGTGCTTGCAATTAAAATTCCCTACAGCTACCCTTTAATAACACATAATATTCTTCTATTTGTGGGCATTGTCATTTTGGAGACAATTGGCATTTAAAAAGTAACTAAAACCCTTTTGTTCTGCTGAATACTTTTCAAGTTTTTGACTTTCAAAACATTTATGAAACCGGAACAAAAACAACACAACATTAACATAAAGGCTGATGCACCCACCCCCTATCCCCAGGGTAACAGCATATAAAAGGTTACAGTAAAAGTAAATCTGAAAAACAAATAACTGAAATTAGCTGGGACAATTAAAAAATTTGGAAAATTCAAAACACAAAACAATATCACTGCAAGCAACACAGAGGCTTTACACAACACTTCTATCAGCTTTAATAGAGTCCCAAAAGCCATCCCAAGCAGTGTCTCTGTCCCCATTCAACTTGGAGCATGACCTCATACAATGCTGTGTCCGCCATAGATTTGATCCAGTCATTTAACTGAGGGCACACAGTGCTCTTCCAGTGTCTTAAAATGATCCTGGATGCTGTCACAAGGCCAACCATAAGGATTGAAAAGACTCCTTTACAGACTATTCGGGATTTGAGATCTGTCTCCAAAAAGACACAGTTCTGGAGTCTGAGGGACTTCAGTCCCAGACCAGGCACTTAGAACCTCCAAGACTTTATTCCAAAAAGGCATAACCAAAGAACATTCCCAAAGGAAGTGTAAATATTGTATGTCCCCACCTCATTTTGACATTTCCAACACAAATTGTCTGCCATTAGTTTAATTCTGTGCAATCTGGTAGGAGTATGATAATATCTATGTAATTTACTACTGGCTTCCTTTACATATTTGCCACTCTCTGATAGAATTACTAACCATTTCTCATTTGTATACTGTGTTTTCAGATCCATCTGCCACAAAAGTTTGATCTAATATAATCTAAAATACGATACTTGAGGGTGTCCCTCAATTTAGAAGTCGAACAATATGTTAAATGTAAATATTTTCAAAAATTTTCTAAATTAAATGTCCGGGTTAGGTCTTTGTGGTACATAATGTGTCCATTCTTTTACAAATCCCCAAAAGTACATATGCCAACCCATAATGTCATTGTGCCCAAAAAACAGGTGTTTTACCAATACAAATAGCAGGGTTGTTCCAGAGATACACATGTCTGTACATAATGTGACAGCTTTAAAATTTTATGGTACTTTTGACTAAATCTCATGAATGTATCAAAACCAGGTTTGTTGTATCAAGCTTTTGAGATAACTTGTGTCTTGCACTAAACCGTGAACAAATATCTACCTCATTGTTTTGCCATTCTTGTCCACTCTCAATCTCCTCCCAATATTTGTCAACTTCAGCCATTTCAAATGACAAGGAGTAAAGCTTCGAATCTGGAAGTCCCATACTGATAGTAGGAGATTTTAATATCCATGTGGACAAAGATAGTGATAGCCTGAGCTCAGCCTTTATGTCCCTAATAGACTCAGTTGGCTTTTTTCAAACTATTAATGAAGCTACTCATCGTTTAAATCATACTCTTGATCTTGTTCTAACATATGGCCTTGATATTAATGAACTAAAAGTCTACCCTGAAAATCCTCTGCTATCAGATCACTTTTTAATATCTTTTAACATTATCCTAGAGGATCTCGCACTGTGCAATAAAATAGTTACGAG
The DNA here is from genome assembly GCF_900634775.1 of Gouania willdenowi. NCBI lineage: Eukaryota > Metazoa > Chordata > Actinopteri > Blenniiformes > Gobiesocidae > Gouania > Gouania willdenowi. Next base: position 34,749,106 of record NC_041049.1, on the reverse strand, counting down.
TAGAAATCTGTCCAATAGTGCTGTGGCTAAATTTAAAGAGGCCATTCCTGCTGCCTTAAACTCAGTGCACCATCCAATAAATAACTATGATATTAATTATAACCCCTCTCAACTGGATCTGCTTGTCGATAGCTCTGCTAGTCTACTAAAATCCACCTTGGACTCAATTGCCCCATTGAGGGAAAAAAACTATTAAACGTCAGAGGAAAGCTCCGTGGTTTAGCTCTGAAACTCACACACTCAAACAAACAACCCGTAAATTAGAGAGAATGTGGTGCTCCAATAAAACAGAGGAGTCACGAATACTTTGGCAAGAAAGCCATAGTAAATACATGACAGCCTTACGACATAGTCGATCTGCATACTACTCCTCACTAATTGAAGAAAATAAAAATAATCCGAGGTACCTTTTCAGCACTGTAGCCAGGCTAACACAAAGTCAGAGCTCTATTGAGCCCATGATTCCTCTAGCCCTCAGCTGTGAGGACTTTATGACATTTTTTAACGATAAAATTCACAAGATTAGAGATAAAATTAGCCACTCCCTGCCTTCACCTGGGCCTGCTGTACCATTAAATGTAAATAGGCCTAACCTAAACTGTTTCACACATATAGGACTTCAGGAACTTAACTCTATTATTTCATCCTCCAAACCATCGACCTGCTTTTCAGATCCGATCCCAACTAAGCTGTTTAAAGAAGTTATTCCCCTAGTCTGCCCATCTTTGTTGGAGACAATAAATATATCCCTATCAATAGGCTACGTGCCACAGTCCTTTAAAGTAGCTGTAATCAAACCCCTTCTCAAAAAACCTACTCTTGATTCCAGCACTTTAGCAAACTACAGGCCTATATCTAATCTTCCTTTTATTTCAAAGATTCTTGAGAAAGTTGTGGCAGCTCAGCTCTGTGAATTTCTTCAAAACAACAGCCTGTTCGAGGACTTCCAGTCAGGTTTTAGAGCTCAACACAGCACAGAGACTGCTTTAGTTAAAGTAACTAATGATCTACTCTGGGCTTCAGATGAAGGACGACTCTCAGTGCTGGTTTTATTAGATCTTAGTGCAGCTTTTGACACTATAGATCACTATATTCTACTAGAGAGATTAGAGAAATTACTTGGAATCACAGGGACTGCCCTAAACTGGTTTAAGTCCTACCTATCTGATAGGTACCAGTTTGTACACGTGAATAATAAGTCTTCTGTGTACACTAAAGTAAGCTACGGGGTTCCTCAGGGCTCTGTGCTAGGTCCAATCCTCTTCTGTATCTATATGATCCCCCTTGGTAATGTTATGAGAAAATACTCTGTTAACTTCCACTGCTATGCTGATGATACCCAACTGTATGTATCAATGAAGCCAGGTGAGACAAATCAGCTATCTAAACTTGAGGCCTGTCTAAAGGACATTAGGGCCTGGATGGACCAAAATTTTCTTCTTCTCAACTCAGACAAGACTGAGGTCATTGTACTGGGCCCGCGACACCTTAGAGAAACCTATGCTAGCCTAACTGCCCTAGATGGCATTACTCTGGCACAAAGCACAACTGTTAGAAACCTTGGGGTTCTATTTGATCAGGACTTATCCTTCAACTCTCACATAAAACAAACTTCAAGAACTGCCTTCTTTCATCTCCGTAACATTGCTAAAATCAGATCTATCCTGTCTCAGGGCGACGCCGAAAAACTAGTCCATGCTTTTGTTCCCTCTAGACTGGATTATTGTAACTCTCTTTTAGCAGGCTGCACGAGCAAGTCGCTTAAGACACTTCAGCTGGTTCAAAATGCTGCAGCACGTGTACTGACTAAAACTAGGAGAAGAGATCACATTACTCCTGTATTAGCCTCTCTGCATTGGCTTCCCATAAAATATAGAATAGAATTCAAGATTCTTCTTCTCACTTATAAAGCCCTAAATGGACAGGCACCAGTCTATCTCAAGGAGCTTGTAGTGCCATACAATCCCCCCAGAACACTACGCTCTCAAAATGCTGGACTACTCGTTGTTCCATTCGTCTCTAAAAGTAGTATAGGAGGAAGAGCTTTCAGTTATCAGGCCCCACTTCTCTGGAACCATCTACCAACCACGGTTCGGGGGGCAGACACCCTCTCTACCTTTAAGGTTAGGCTCAAAACATTCCTCTTTGATAAAGCTTTTAGTTAGGAACCAGCTCATAGCTCATAATTAAGATGCAATAGGCATAGACTGCCGGGGGGGGGGGGGTCTGGCATGCTCGGTTGGAGAGAGGTTGGAGAGGGCGTTAAGAGAGAGGTCATTTAGGTTAGAGAGGGACCGGAGAGGGTCCCATTACTCTTTCAAACACTCCCTCTATGTCTGCTTCTTCCCTTGTGTGTTTGCTCCTGTACTCCTTCTGGCTTTTGTCTTGCAGGTCCGTGGGATCCTCAGTGTGGAGTTACAGAGACTCAGCGGCTCTGTCTCCACCCTTTTCTCTGCACACACCCAACACAGCATAACGTGGATGGCTGTTCATCATAGGAATGGGATCCACACAAGGTTCCTGCTGCTTAACAGAAGGTTTTCCTTGCCGCCATGATGAATTCATGTTGGGTGTGGGATACATATGTATGTGTATATATGTATATATGCATATGTGTGTATCCACAAAATGAAGAGTCCGTCCCTAAGACTGCTCTACTGTAAAGTGCCTTGAGATACCATTGGTTATGATTTGGCGCTATACAAATAAAGATTGATTGATTGATACCTCCTTTTTCTCAAGGGGCATATCATTTCTCTAATTTTATTCTTGCCGTTTTACCTCCCCACAGGAAATCCCTAAATATTCCATGCATTTAGGTGTCCATTTGAATTAAAAATTTTCCACCATATGTGAAATGCTGGCCTACTCGTTGTTCCATTTGTCTCTAAAAGTAGTATAGGAGGAAGAGCTTTCAGTTATCAGGCCCCACTTCTCTGGAACCATCTACCAACCACGGTTCGGGGGGCAGACACCCTCTCTACCTTTAAGGTTAGGCTCAAAACATTCCTCTTTGGTAAAGCTTTTAGTTAGGAACCAGCTCATAGCTCATAATTAAGATGCAATAGGCATAGACTGCCGGGGGGGGGGGTCTGGCATGCTCGGTTAGAGAGAGGTTGGAGAGGGCGTTAAGAGAGAGGTCATTTAGGTTAGAGAGGGACCGGAGAGGGTCCCATTCCTCTCTCAAACACTCCCTCTATGTCTGCTTCTTCCCTTGTGTGTTTGCTCCTGTACTCCTTCTGGCTTTTGTCTTGCAGGTCCGTGGGATCCTTAGTGTGGAGTTACAGAGTCTCAGCGGCTCTGTCTCCACCCTCTCCTCTGTACACACCCAACACAGCATAACGTGGATGGCTGTTCATCATAGGAATGGGATCCACACAAGGTTCCTGCTGCTTAACAGAAGGTTTTCCTTGCCGCCATGATGAATTCATGTTGGGTGTGGGATACATATGTATGTGTATATACGTATATATGCATATGTGTGTATCCATAAAATGAAGAGTCCGTCCTTAAGACTGCTCTACTGTAAAGTGTCTTGAGATACCATTGGTTATGATTTGGCGCTATACAAATAAAGATTGATTGATTGATTGATTGAATAGCAGAGAGCAGCTAAAGGCATGGCCTCAAACTTGTTCTTTTTTATTGTGTAACCTGAAACCTTCGTATAAGACTGTATAGTGTCCATCAGATGTGGAAAGGAAGTAAATGGATTGGTGACCTGAGTATCTCTTTAATGTCCATATTTGTCCAAATATTCAATGCTAAAGTTTCCATAAAAATAATAAATAACAGGGACTGAGTGAACGGCCCTGATGAGTACCACGTGAAAGATCAAAAATGGCGAAATAATGCCATTGGTCACCACTGCGGCTTTTGGTTCATTATACAATAATTTAACCCATTTAGTGAAATGTGGTCCAAATCCAAAATGTGATAAAGCTGAAAAAAGAAAACCTCACTCAACTTTATTAAACGCCTTTTCTGTGTCTAGGGAGAAGTCAGCTACTGGCACATCTATTGACTGGCTCAACCACTTTAAGTGCAACAGTTTCTTGATGTCATCAGAGGAAGAACGCTTTTTCATAAAACCGGTCTGATTGCGATGTATGATACTGGGACCTTAGCTAGTATTTTACAGTCCAGATTCAGCAAGCTTATTGGCCTATAATTTGATGGATCTGTGCTATCCCTATCTTTTTTTTTGGAATCATGGTTATTAATGCCTCATTAAAAGTAGGAGGAATGTCTTCTCTCAAAAGCCTTTTTGTAAAACGGGGGCAAGAATGTCAATATACTCTTTATAGTATTCTACAGGTAAACTGTCGTAACCAGGGGATTTCCCTGTCTTCATCACTGAAATTGCTTTTCTAATTTCTTTCTCTGATATTGGCGCTTCCAAACAAAAGCAAGTCCCTGAGATAACCTAGGGAGATTGAGTTTGGAGAAGAAGACCTCACACTCTTTCTGGTTTTCATCATCAGACATTGTGAAAGTATATAATGTTCCTTAGTGTTAGGAAGCAAAAACTCCCTCACAACTAAAATGTTGAATATTTGTTAACACTAGAAGTCCCACAGAGGTGTCAAATGAACTTTTTACCTATAAAACCCAGAGAGGTGTCATTTGACCCAAAGAGAACACAAAAATTATTTATTTTTAATGACAGTGTGGTGTGAGAAATGTGCAAAAGAACAATTGTGATTTGTTTTCAATGGTTTTTATTTGTGTAAAAAAAAAACCAAACAAAATAAATAAAAATAACGATAATAACAAAGCAACTGTGCACATATTTAGAAGAATCTCCTTCATCCTCTTATTGAGACTCGTGACATACTTGGCACTGCCACGGTATCTCTCTCCTACATTTGCCACATGTGTATTTGTGGCAATGAACACATCGCACAGTTGCGCGATTGCTCTTGCAGCAATGGTTGATCTGACACTTAGCCCTTTTCCCAGGGCCAGGTGTAGGCGGTTGTTGTTGGCGCAGTTGCTCTTTGAGTGCCTTCTTTTCACTCACATGAGAGTTAGCCAACTCTCTTGCTAGCTGAACCAGGAAGTCCACCCGTCTCTCCTGCACCCCGGTGCATGCTTGATAAAGCAGATGTGCATTGAGTGCCGCCATGTCGATCATGTTGTAGAACACGGCGACTGGCCATCGCCGTGTTCCTGTGCGCACACTGTACTCCCGCACCATCTGGTCCATCACATCCACTCCGCACTTTGTGGTGTTGTATTGGGTGATGGTGTTTGGCTTCCTTTTGATGGTTTCCTCAGTCTCAACCACGCTGTGCATGCTGCTGAGAATGTAGACGGTCTTTTTTCGTTTGGGCGCATACACCGTCAGCGTGGCACCAGTGGTGGAAAACACCTAAAAAAGAAGAAATTGTTGTTATTATAGCGGTTTTAAACACAATGACACACTCAGAGGTGTTGATGGAATAAAAAAGACCAACAACATACCTGAGTGGTGAATTCCTTGCGGTCCATCTTTCTAGTTGACTGAGGAATTTCCCGGCGAATCTTGTTGACTGTCCCGAGGATGGTGGTTTTCCGGCTGAGCAGTCGTCGTGCAAGTGTCAGTGATGTAAAGAAATTGTCCGTGGTGACCGTCCTGCCTTTGTCCATAAATGGTTCCATCAGCTTCATCACCACACTCTCAGAAAGTCTCTCCTCACTGGGACGACTGGGGTCCTTTCCAAGATATGGGAGGACATTGCAGATGTACTTTGTTTTCAAATCACAAGCCACCCAAAACTTTATGCCAAATTTGTCGGGTTTTGTTGCAATGTACTGCAGGAAACAGCAGCGAGTCTTCGATGGGAAAAGCTGTTCATCAATTGTGATGTGTCGACCAGGGTTGTAGCATGTGATGCAGTTGGTAACAAACGATCCCCACACATCCGAAATTGCAGCAAACTTATCTGTCTGCACTCGCTCACTGCGCGTAAACATGTCATCAAATCGTAGGTGACGCATGATGTCTTGGAAACGGTTTCGTGACATAATTCCAGTGATAAGTGGGTTTCCCAGGCATGCTGACCAGCTGTCACGCAGAGATGGAACCTTGGTCACCCCCCTCAAAATAATAACAGAAATAAATGCCATTAGTTCATGGAGGATCATGAACCAGTCCGTCTGCTCCGTTTGCCGTGCATGCTGAATAGTCCATTCTTGAATGGGACGGAGCATGCCAACAGTAATGAAACAGAGGAAGCTCTGAAGGCGACTCCTGATTCTTCTTCTGGCCTTTGCTGTTGGCTCTCCATCTGCAGCGTACGGTTCCATTGGAGTGAAACGGAGAATTGTACCCACATGTTCTTCATGCCACACTGTGCCCTCTTTCGCCATCTCTGTGGGCTCACTCTCCAACCGAGCTTTCTTTTCCAGATGAGGAGCAGTCTCGTCATCTGCAATGTGAACAAATTCAAATTATTCTTTTCTTCGGTTTTAAATAAAAATAAAGTCAGGAAATGAAAATAGGATGTTTGGGAAATCTAACCTGAAGACAGCTCAGAGTCCGAATCCGAATTTGGCTGAAGGTTTATGTCCTCCCCATCTGAGTCACAAGGGTTTGCATTGTTCAGGATCAATTCCAACGCTTCTTGAGTGGTAAGTCTTCTCTGCATTTTGAGTAGAATAAGTGTGGAGTGTCAGCAGGTGGAAGCAGCCAGCTATTTATTCCCCACAGCACAAAAGGCTGCATGACAACATGGTATTCCAGGGGTGTCCAATTCCGGTCCTCGAGGGCCACTAATCAGCACACCTTATTCAAATGATCATCCAGCTCTGCAGAAGCCTGATAATCATTTGAATCAGGTGTGTTGGAAGAGGTGACTCTGTTTCTTTCAATGTTTGTAGTCTGTGTTTGTTCTCCCCCAGCATCAAGCAGAACGAGTTAATAAACGGGGCATTGTGACTTTAGCTTCCAGGGCACTTCCCCCTAACATTTCAGACTTCCATTGTTAGAGTCAGGCTCTCCCCCCTGCTGATTTCTCAGGTGATTCATTTACAAATGAATAGATGCAAATTGTAGCCATCAGAGTCGTCAGTTTGGTCCTAGAGTTCATTTGACCCTGCTCTGGGACTTCTGGGGGGATATAGAAATCCCTGGGACTTCTAGTGTTAAATGTAGATTTCAAACATGTATTTAATTTGTTTTGCAAGTGAGAAATTGTGTTTAATATATTTTGTAAAATTCTTGTTTTATTACAATTATGAAGGGTTCAGTTTTGGTTAAAGAAATGAGAGGCATTGATTGAGGAGGCGGAGCCTCAGGCCTATAAAAGCAGGAAGTGAAGGTGAGGAGGGGAAACAAGCCAAGATGGCTCCTGCAACACACATGGACAGGGAAATGTCTGCGCAGGTCTGAATTGAACCCCTTGATGGAGTATTTGTTTTTGATGATTCTCTCCTTTTTTTCCTGTTGTTTAAAGAAGATATGCTGTCTGGACTGAAAGCAGAAAATAAATGGGCTTATTTTTTTTAAACCTGAATTGCTCCCAGTGACTTTGTCCTAAGCTTGCCATGACACAACCTTTTGCCTTGTAACACTTAGTAATGTTTGAACATACAATTTATATCTTTTGCCGATGTTGCCAAAGTATCTCCTTGTTTAATAGCAGGGATCATATTGAGAAATTCCTCCTTTTTAACTTGTCTTGCTAACATTTTACCAGTTTTATTTTCCTCCCTCATTAAATGTTGTTTTTAACCTAAACAAGGAATATTCCACTTTTTTTATTATAAATTTCATTTAACTGAAAGCTCCTGTTTGACAGAGCTGCCAAGCCTCACGCTTTGAGTGTGACAGTCATGCAATTTGACCCATTCCCACACCACACGCCACACTTAACATCTCTCACGCTTTTATTTCTCCATTCAATACTATATTTTTTTCATAACGAACTTTGGTCCTCGCGGCTTGCCGTAGTTTGAGTAACTCTGATTGACTGACCGAGATAACCAATCCATTTCTCCTTGTGCCTAAATCTAACCAACCACGACAGGCACCACGCAATAATAAACCAATCAGAAGTAGCGTAAGGCGGGTCTTGATGAGCTGTCTCTAGCGAGTATCTTTCTCACACAACACACACCGAGTCGTCGACAGAACTGAGTCGCCTGAGACGGTATGTAACTACCCATTTTTGTTCACTGTTTATATTGCTGTGTGTGTGTGTGTGTTATAGTGTTAGTTTACTGGTCTAAAAAAACTAACAATTTGTGTGTGTGTGTGTCTCTCTCTCACTAACGTGTGTGTAGGGTTGCCACCCTTAAAATACGTAATCGTTCCTTAATTGTCCATTAAATGGTGCGTCCCGTACTGAGCCAAAACGGAACGCTGTTTGTTCCCTATTTGCATCAATGACCAGAAGACTAGACATGTCCGTCAGACCGTCACACACAAAATGAAACGCAGGAGGGGTTCTCCTTGGATCTACGTAGGACCCCTGCTCTCTGTGATGGGTCCCGTGTAACTGGCTGTGAGCGTGTGGTGCTTTCACGGACTGTTGGAGAGAGAGAGACTACACACACACCTGCGCTGCTCAAACCCTAAAAATGTCCAACTTTAGAGAGTTTTCAGTGTCACACGGTGGTCTGTCTGACATCAAACAGCCTCAGGAAAACAACACTGTAGATATGAACAATCTGAGATGTTCTTCATACATGCATCATCTCCTGAGGCTGATACAGTAAGGCACATCATGGTTGGATTGTAAGCTTGTAAGATTGGACTGATTTAATAGACTTAATGTTTAGGATTTGGAGGTTTAAAAGTCAAATGAAAAATCATTTATTTATTATTACAGTTGCATTGGGTAATATAAATAGGCAAATTATGTATGGGCTTTAAACAAAAATCATACTGATAGGTTAACATTAATTAAATAAATACATGAATATTTTATATTATATATATTCCCGAGGTTAAAAATGTTTGTAGTGATTTCGGTATATTCTAGTGGTTCCCAAACTGGGGTACGTGTAGCCCTAGGACAGGGGTCTGCAACGTGTGGCTCTGGAGCCTCATCCTATGGTTATTTTTTTGCTCGTAAAATTCGTCAACACACGGTTTGCCAGTAGATTCAATACACCACTTCTGGTTTCTCACATTGTGCTGTAGTCTGTAGTTTCCCCTAAATATCTAAATGTCACACAAACAGAAGATTTAATTTTAAACAGGAAATGGAATTCTGTTATGGTTTATGTCAGTAAAACTAAATAACCACATTGTTTATTTGTTCTTTTGATTTGGTTTTAAAACAAAATAACCAAAGAATGAATATGAAGGTGGATATCTCACACATGGGGGAGCGAGGGAGAGGAGGGGCCATTTCCACGAGCATGAATCATTGAATATGTATGTTTATATATATATATATATATATATATATATATATATATATATGCACGATGCTCGGGTTTTGAGACTGTGCACAATGAGAGAGTTGGGAAGTCGGAACAATCTATTTCCAGCTTCCAACAGGAACATTGGTGGGGTGAATGTGGGGTACTACATCCTCGGCGATTGTGCCTACCCTTTGCAGAATTGGGCGCCTCACTGCAGAACAGCAGGTGTACCATATGAAAATCAATAGAGTTCGTGTAGTGGTTGAAAATGCCTTTGGTCAACTGAAGGGAAGGTGGCATTTCTTTATGAAAAGAAATGACGGTGACCTCAAACTGGTAAAAAGTGTGGTGCTGACTTGCTGTGCACTTCATGATCTGTGTGAAAATCATTGCAAGGTTTATGACAGGAAGTGGGATGTTGAGTCAGCGGCAGCCGCGCCTGGAGTATAACTGTCTCAAGGTATCGAAGAAGAAGGGAGGGATGTACGAGAGGGTCTGATGCAATACCTGAATAGATAAGTGTACTTATCATTGGATAAACACACTGTAAATTGTAGTTTTTTCCTAAACCTGACACTTTGTAAATTGTTTTGTGTCAACACAATAAAACTTCAATCTTTCCTTACCTGACCACCTTTTTTTTTTTTCATGGTAGACTTCTTTATGGTGAAACATTATTTAGGACAAAGCTAAAAAAGTTCAATATTGTATTGATGTAATCGGTTAAAACTGCGCTAATGAGTGCTCCACTGCTCGGTCTCCTTATTTCTTCTAGCCAATCTTTAATAGTGATATGTTAGTGTACTTAAGTGTTATTGTCTTGCATCCATGGCCGAGGATAAACATGATCAAAAATGAGTTAAAAAGAAAAATCAGAAAAAGAATATAAAAAGCTAATTCTAAAGTATGATGGGATATGTATGGTAAGAAACACTCATTTTTGGACTTGGATTACTTTCAATAAACATGTCTCTGGTACGAGTGGTATTGCCAAGAACAGTCTACATTGGAAGGGGCTGCACCTAACCTCTGGGTGTGCCAGACACTGAAGGTGATGGTGAAGCACGTGGGGGCGTTGCTGGGCAATCGGACTGTAGTGATGGTGTTGACTCGATGGTACCCTCACTTTATCCCTCACATTATCGCTCGTACATTCCGCGGTCATGACCCCTTAGCTACGGTGGCTGGGAAGTGTCAGGTGAATGCATTTATAGAAACAAACACAAATGCAAAAAGGTCACAACACGTATGCAAAATGGCCACAATGGAAGTGTTTCCGCAACGGAAGTGTTTCTGACGAACTGGTATTATGATAGCCTGATTTGAAAAATCTAAGAGTATCCTAATCAACTTTCACTTACTTTCATACGTGTTTCGATGTCTTCTTCTTGTTCTTCTCTGTTCTGGCGGGTTAAAAACATCCGCCAGAACCGTGTCCGTCTGTAATACCGGTCCTTTGGAAACACCTCCGTTGTGGCCATTTTGCATTCGTGTTGTGACCTTTTTGCATTTGTGTTCATTTCTTTAAATGTATTCACCTGACACTTCACAGTCACCGGGTTTCCGCAACGGAAGTGTTTCCGATGGACCGGTTTCTGTCGAACCAGAATACAACGGTGTAAAAATCAATAACTGGCCGTTTAGATGCCTGAACAAAACCACCGGAACACAAATAAAATATAAGACATGTATAATAATTCCAGAAAAAATAACACAAATACATTATAGCTGATTAATTAGTTTCTGTCGATAAAGTCCTTGTATTTTTTCAGCGCAACAGGCACATTCAATTGACCAATAGGATTAAATGATATGGCCAGTTTAATATGCTAGTTACAGATAGCATTTTGGGTTCATTATATTTGAATGTTAGACCAAAGCATTTCATGTAATTCAACTAAAGTTTTTTTTGCACATCATTGGGTAGATCTTGTCATCACCACGGTAAAGGTCAGGAATCTTGGGCTTGAAAAGGTTGGAGCCCACTGCTTTAGACTCACTAAAGATAAGGATCCATCACTTCATTGAAACCACCTGCTCATACTATTTGTCCCTCCATATCTCCTAAGACTTTATTTACATTATGAAAGAAGTAAGGATTTTCCTTATTGGGTGCATACATTTTACAGTATTAACTTTACACCCTCTATCATAGCTTAGACACATATTATCCTTCCCTCCTCATCTTTAACTTCTTTTAACAATAAAAAAATATGTTTTTTTAATGAGAAAAAATATGACCTACCCATCCCATTTTAAACCTTAACTCTTCCCCATCATTCAGTCAGACTTATGTTCTCATCACAGCAATGGAAACTGCTCTTATCAAAGTGATCAATGACATAAGGATGAACACTGATTCAGGAAAAGTATCTGTTCTCATTCTATTGGATCTAAGTGCTGCATTTGACACTGTGGACCATACAATTTTGTTGCACAGATTGCAAATGTGGGTTGGACTAAATGGAAAAGTAATGCAAAGTCCTACAGTTATTTTGTAAGCATTGGAAACTTTGAATCTGACAGATTACCAATGACCTGTGGGGTTCCTCAGGGCTCTGTTCTTGGACCCCTTCTGTTTTGCCTTTATGCTTCTTTTAGAACAAATTTTACAGAACTACTTATCAGATCTACACAGATGACCAGTCAGGGTAGGCAGTGAATTGATATTTTGATTATTTGTTTTAATTATAATATAATTATAAATTATTTATTTTTTAATTTCCGAAAGCCTACAGTACCTATAAGTTTGAAAGTGTCAGCATTTTGTGCTTTTCATAACCCAAATCGCTAAACATTGCTATTTCCTAACCTCTGTAAGGCCGGAGGAGGCCACACCCCTTCTCAAAAGCACATTGCTGCTCTGCCTCTGTTCCCATAGCGTGTTTTTATGTGTTTGCGCATGCGCAGTCAGTTCCCCAAGATGACAACCATTAATGTGAAAAGGCAGCTCTCTATGCTGCCTTTGGACATAACCGCACTATGCTAAATGATATCCGTAAGTTCACAGTGCATTAGTGAATTGATATCACGTGACCGCCACTGCTACGTTCTCTAGCTGAAAGCGGGATAACACTACAGTCAGGATGACAGCGCTAGAGACGATAAAGAAACTTTTTTTTATTACTCACCATCGTCCACCATGGAGTCCAACAGCTCCACAGCTGATTCCACGCCACCTTCCCTGCCTTTGTTTGCGGGTCTATGGCCATAATTAGCGTCGCTCCACTCCGACGGTTGTGGTCTTTAATGGAGTGATAGTCGCTCTTGAGTTTTTTTAACTTCTTACGGCACTGCACAGAGGTCCGATCGAAGCCGTGATCACGTAATTGCACAGAAAGTTGCTGGAACACTCGCTCGTTGCAAACACAGCCATCCAGCTCATTCTGAATGCGGTCAACAGCAAGCAACGTGAGGAAGACTTGAACCTCATTCAGACTCCACCGAGTTAACTTTCTTGTAGCCATCCTCAAGTTTTGCAAACAATAATGGCGACCAGTTTCTTCCTCTCTCTGGGTGTTGATGATGCAACTGAGAGGATTTTCTGCACCAACCAGCAACGTGCAGTCAGGGTAGGCAAGGTAGGCAGTGCCTACCCAAGGGTGAATTGATATTTTGATTAATCGTTTTAATTATAATTTCATTATAAATTATTTATTTTTCAATTTCCGATAGCCTACAGTACCTATAAGTTGGAAAGTGTCAGCATTTTGTGCTTTTCATAGCCCAAATGACTAAACATCACTATTTCTGGTACGGCAGAGATGCTGAACAAGTCTCACTCCGCTGTAAGGCAGGAGGAGGCCACACTCCTTCCCGAAAGCACATTGCTTCTCTGCCTCTGTTTCCATAGCGTGTGTTTACGTGTTTGCGCATGCGCAGTCAATTCCACAAGATGAAAACCATTTATGTCCAAAGGCAGCTCTCTATGCTGCCTTTGGACGTAACCGCGCTGTGCTAAATGCTATACCTAAGTTTGCAGTGCATTAGTGAATTGATATCATGTGACCGCTGCTGCTACATTCTCTAGCTAGAAGCTGGATAACACTACAGGAAGGATTACATCGCTAGAGACGATAAAGAAACTTGCTTTTGAGGAAAAACAACAGCTTTTAAAAGATGGGAGACCAACACCTGAGTTACCAGACCTTCAGCAAAGGTAAGGTCAGAAAATTCTTCGTATTTTCTACAGTGAATGGTACAAAAGGTAGGATTGACTTTGTGGATGCTCCTCACTGAGGCTGTTCCGAGTTGTTGTTGTTGTCCTTTTCTCTGTGTTTCCAACACAAACAACGGATGCGCTGCCGTGTCATGAGATATATCTTGTTGGGAGAGTATGGAGGCTATATTAAATAATTGTTTATGTTTCTTTAATGGTGTTTTACGACTTTGATTTTGTTAGATGGCTGAATGCTTGTTCATGTGGATCTTGTTGGTTTTTTTCTTTCTTATTATGAATTTTATATTTTGATAAGCGCATTGAGATGACTTTGTTGTAAATTGTGCTATACAAATAAAGTTGAATTTAATTCAAATGAATTGAATTAACACTTGCCAGCAGAAACATATGAAATTGTCTATGGTGTTGACATTGGTGGTCTTGATTTGGAATGCCCTGCCTACCCAACCCTAGTGCTCACGGCACGTCACTGTAGATGACACACAACTATATTTATCACTGAACCCAGATGACTATGGTCCCATAGAGATGTTGTGTGACTGCTTAGAAAAAGTAAACTGCTGGATGAGTGAACACTTCCTTCAACTAAATCATGTTAAGATGGAGGTGATCGTCTTTGGTAACAAGGAAAAGAGGACTGCTGTCAGCAAGTATCTTGAGTCTCAATCTTTAAAAGCTAAAGATCAGGTCAAAAACCTTGGTGTTCTGATTGACTCAGATCTGACATTCAGCAGTCAGATCAAATCTATCCCAAAAACAGCCTTCTACCACCTAAAGAACATCTCCAGAGTGAAAGGTTTAATGACTCAGAAAGATCAGGAGAAACTGGTCCATGCTTTTATCTCCAGCAGACTGGATTATTGTAATGGTCTTCTATCAGGAATCCCCCAAAAGAGCATCAAACAGCTACAGCTGGTTCAGAATGCTGCAGCTCAGGTCTTAACCAGAACAAAGAGGTCAGAGCACATTACTCAATTTTTAAAGTCTTTACACTGGCTTTCAGTCAGCCTCTGAATACATAGACTTTAATGTTCTGCTGCAGGTGTATAAATCTGTGAATGGGTTTGGTCCAGAATACATCAGTGAGATGTTAGTCATGTATGAACCCAGCAGGTCACTCAAATCTATGGACACAGGTCAGATAGTGGAGCCCAGAGTTCACAGTAAACATGATGATGCTGCGTTTAGTTATGTTGCAAAGAAGTGGAACAAACGGCCAACAGAGCTGAAGTCAGCGTCCAATGTGAACAGGGATGTCCACAAGTGTAGGCGGCGGGCAGAATTGCTCTCTTTCTGGCCGCCTTCTCTTTAACATGTTCATAAATTATTCTGTATCCCTTTCGCACCAAAATAGTCATTAAAATCCATGAAAGATTGAAGTTTACCTCACTTTGAGCAACTTTGGCTGCGCTGTTTCGGTGGCAATTTTCTGAATCTCGCACGAAGCCTTGTGAGAGTTCATCTCATTCTCCACCAAGGAGCTAGCCTGGCGAAGCAACACCCACTATAAAGCCTCTATATATGTCTGTGGCTCTGGTGATGCCGCCGTTTCTCGAGCCAAACAGGAAAAATCGTCATATCCAGTGCGCCAAGCAATATCAAAACAAACATAGCAGCAGACAAGGAGAAGACGTGCGAAACTGCGCTCTAGTCTGTTTTAAAAGACCTGGATATATCAACAGTCACCTAATGAAGTTTATTTTATTATAGCTGTAAAGCAAAGCAAATCAAACAAATAGTTAAAAGAAATTGGGACATATTGAAAAGTGACCCATCTCTTAGAGAAATCATTCCGGGTTGCCCCTACAATTTGCTTCAGATGAGACCCTACCTTAAACGATAAACTGGTGTTAGGCACAGCTCACCTATCCTGCCTATAAATAGGCTGGCTGTCGGCTAACTTTTATTCTTTTTGAACAAGTAGCCGTGTCTCTTAGGTGGCCAAAGGACGCGTGGCCCATGTTGTTGCAGTGCTCAATGGTAGGGAAAGCACAGGAAGCTTATGCATCCTTGTCCGCGGAGGAGTGCCAAGACTTTGATAAAGTTAAAGCAGCTGTTTCACGAGCTTATGAGCTGGTCCCCGAAGCTTTTAGGCAGAGGTTTCACAAACTGAAAAAATCTTTTAACCAATCATGTGGAATATGTAAGGGTGAAAGAAGTTCTTTTTGACAGGTGGTGCTCTTCTCAGAACGTTACGGAGTTTGTTCAACTCAAACAGTTGATAATGATGGAGAACTTTAAGAACAATCTTCCAGAAAAAGTAACCACATATTTAAACGAATCTAAAGTTAATGAGCTGTCTAAGTCAGCGGTGCTTGTTGATGAATATGTATTGACGCACAAAGGTGTATTTGTGGAACGCCCCTTTTCCTTCCCTTGGGCTGAGAGCGCTAGGCTAGAGGTTAAAAGCAAAGATGAAGTGAAGTGCTTCTATTGCAAAATGAAAGGCCATATCATTGCTTCTTGTCCGGTGTTAAAGAATAAGAACACAAAAACCGTAGCTTTGGTGGAAACGGTATCAAAAATAAGTCGTTCATCTCCGGCTCAGAGCCCACAGGATTATGCTGATTTTAAACCGTTTGTTATGGACGGGTTTGTGTCTTTGTCCAGTGCCGGTCAAAGAGTCCCCGTGAAAATTCTACGGGATACTGCAGCCTCTCAGTCTGCATCCGACCCCACTGCTGTGGGGTCGGATGTTCCCATACGCTGTTTTAATATGCAGGATGTTGGAGTCCCCTTACATAACATTTTGATTCAGTCTGATTTGTGGTAAGGATCCACGGATGGTCCTGATTTCCCTATAAGAGGGATTTCTATGATAATGGGGAATGATCTAGCAGGGGGTAAAGTGTTAGTGACGCCGGAGGTGACACCTGTCCCTGTTGTGTGTTCTCATCCTGATAACCTTGCATATATTTACCCAAGGGTTTTTACATTCTGTGCCATTACGCGGGCTGCTGCAAAACGTAAACTCGAGCAGAAAGAACCTGATATAGATTTGAATGAAAGTTTTATGAGCAACCTCGATGCTAAGTCTGATGATGGCTCCGCAAAACCTGTAAAGTCAGAGCGAGCATGCCTGAGGTGAGTGGCATGTCACTGTCTAGACAGCAATTGATCACTGATCAAAAGGCTGATGAGAGTTTGACATATTTGTTTGATGACGCCGTGAATGGGGACAAAGGAAAATCCATGTCTACTGATTACTATATTAGTGGCGGGTTGTTAATGCGTAAGTGGACGCCACCGAATGTTTCTCCGGTGGAGGATTGGAGTGTTGTTACGCAAATTGTTATTCCCACTCGATATCGGAATGAAATACTGAAACTCGCTCATGATAACCTGTTTGCCGGTCATCTTGGAATTAAAAAAATGTATGATTGTTTTTTTGGCCCGGGTTAAAAAGCGATGTGGTGCGTCAATGTAATACGTGTCATTGGTGCCAGATTCCTGGTATACCCAATCAGGCCATCCCACCAGCTCCCCTGCATCTGATACCTGCTGTTGGTGAGCCTTTTGAACGAGTTCTGGTTGACTGCGTGGGCCCACTGCCGCGTACAAAATCGGGAAATAAATTTCTAATAACTGTGATGTGTGCAGCCACCATTTCCTGAATTTTCCCAGTGCGTAAAATCACTATTCCAGTCGTCGTGCGAGCATTGACTAAGTTTTTCTCACTGTTTGGGCTTCCTCGGGTGGTGCAAACTGACCAGGGTTCGAATTTTATGTCGAAAGTGTTTGCCCAGGTTTTGAAACAACTGAAAATTGAGCGTGTTCATTCCAATGCATATCATCCTCAGAGTACGGGAAGTAGTGCAAGAGTCGCTGGGATTCAGTCCTGCTGAGTTGGTTTTTGCACATAATGTGCCAGGCCCGTTGAACCTACTGAAAGATGAGTGGCTGGGTGGGAAGAACAAGCTTAATTTATTGGACTTTGTGTGTTGATTTAGACACAAACTGCGCATGGCGTGTGAGATTGCTAGAGATAATCTTGGTGTAGCTCAAGCCAGAATGAAATCTTGGTTTGATAGAAACGCCAAATCCAGAGAATTTAAACCTGGTGAGAAAGTGTTGGTTTTATTGCCTATTCCTGGCTCTAGTTTACAGGCATAGTTCAGTGGTACGTATGTGGTTAAAAGTAAAAGTCGGGATAGAGATTATTTAATATCCACCCCTGACCGTCGACGTGCAACACGTCTATGTCACGTTAACATGTTAAAGCCGTATCATGTGCGTACCGATCGCATTCCAGTGGAATCAGCCGTCCCTGTTGCACCTGAGGAGCTGTCCTGTGGTCTTAGTGCTGAATGCTCCCTGCCACACATTAGTTTGTTGACGAATGCGCTGGAGCTGTCCAATTCAACATTCACAGAGGAGGACAATGTCTCTGTAGCTCTGACTCAGGGGGGCGTTTGCTAATTCAAGTGCATTGCAGAATTTATCTGTTTTATTGTCACATCTGGCTGATTCAGAGCAGGCTGAACTTGTTAATCTGATCCGTTCTTATGGCTCATTGTTTGGTGATATTCCCTCTCAGACTTGTGTACTTAGCCATGATATTGAAATGGGCAGTGCTGCCCCAATCAAACAACATCCATATCGGGTTAACCCAGATAAACGTGAGCGTCTGAAACGACAAGTAGATTACATGGTCCAAAATGGGATAGCCGAAAGGAGTTGCAGTGCTTGGAGCTCTCCATGCCTTTTAACAATTAAAGCCAATGGCGAAGATAGTTTTTGTCCCTGATGACTTCCTGCAATACAAGGTAATGGCTTTTGGCATGTGTAACGCACCAGCTACCTTTCAACGGCTAATCAATATAGTTCTGTCTGGGTTACCTTTTTGTGAAGCCTACCTTGATGCTTTGGTGATTTGTTCATCATCATGGGTAGAACATGTGAATCATGTAGCCACGATTTTTGCACGTCTGCAGGAAGCCAGTTTGACAGTGAACCTGTCAAAGTGTGAGTTTGGCAAAGCGACTGTGACCTACTTGGGGAAGCAGGTGGGAGGAGGCCAAGTGCGTCCAGTTCAGGCTAAGGTGGAGTCAATCTTAGCTGTTTTTCCACCCACCAACTGTACTGAGCTTCGCCGGGCATTGTCGGCTACTATAGGGGATTCTGTAAGAATTTCTCAGCTGTAGCTGCCCCGCTGACTGGACTGCTGAGTCCAAAAGTGGATTTCTATTGGTCTGACGCGTGCCAATTGGCCTTTGAGAACACAAAGGCGCTTCTTGTTAAAGCTCCCGTGCTTGCAGCCCCATGTTTTGAGCATCCTTTTACAGTGGCCGTGGACGCCTGCAACTATGGGGTGGGTGCCGTCCTCCTGCAGGATGATCCTGAGGGGATTGAACATCCTGTGTCATTTTATTCAAAGAAATTGGACAGGCACCAGCGATGGTATTCTGTCATTGAGAAGGAGGCCCTGACTTTGGTTATGGCCTTGGAGCACTTTGAGGTTTACGTGGGTGGTTCCAGTGTGCCGGTGATTGTTTACACTGATCATAATCCACTGTTTTTTTGGACCACATGTGCAATCGAAATCGGAGGCTTATGAACTGGTCCCTGAGATTACAGCAGTTTAATAGTGTTATTAAACATATCCGGGGAAAGGACAATGTGATTGCTGATGCGCTGTCACGTCTGTGATATGGACCAGGGGACTGAAGAGGAGGGATGTGGCTTTCGGCTTTTTGTGGGTTTTTTTTTGAGCCACTGTTCCCCCATTCAATAACTTTGGGTGGGGGTGTTACGCACAGCCTATAAATAGGCTGGCTGTCGGGTAACTCGCCCCTCCCCATCTTCTGATAGCCACTCAGCTGCACTCCGCTCTGCTGCCAGCGGCGCGCCTCGTCTGTGGGCGTGTGCTCGCCTGTTCAGAGTTTGACAGCTGCAGGCACAGCCGCACCTTGACTGGCTGGACACTGCTGGATCCTTTTGATTCCAAGGTTATGTTTTGGGTTTAGACCTGGCAGGATCGGTAGTACTGTTTTTATGTTTTCTTTGGGTGGGTTTAGACGGGGTTGGTTTTCGTTTCTTAGTTTGGGTGTGGCCTCAGCTCCGCGGACCCTGTACAGGGTTAACCTGGGACTGCACCTTTTTGTTCTGTTTAGCTGACTTGTCAGGTCCAACTTTCAGTTCTTACTTTGTAAATTGTTACCTTGTCTTTCTTTGTTTTTTGTTAGTTTTGGGACATGGGATTTAGGGCTTTGTTGATTGCTCCTTTTTCCTCAGGAAACAGTGGAAACGCAGCAATCCTGGCAATGCATAAATAAAAACGTTAAAATTGTATATCCTGGTTTTCCCGTGTCCTTTATAAATATGTTCATTCCTTTCAGGTCGTAACAACTGGTGAGAAGCTATCTTCCCTCAAAGACAAAAAAGACCAGGTTAAACATAAGAGTAGTTAATCATAAATGTGGAAAGTGCAATCATTGTGACAACATGACAAGGAACAGGTACTTTACAGATGTTACGACAGGTAAAACATTTGACATTAAGTCTTTTATAAACTGCAACACTTGTTATGTACATGCAATCATACACCAAAATACACAGGTTAAGTGCTAGCAACCTCTCCCCAGAGTCACAGATGATAGCTCAATAACTGTGCAAAAAGAGCCACTGCTAAAATTACTGATGACAAGTCCCCTCATACACACTGGTTGTTGTGGAAGACAAAGATGTGGCCTATAAATACTATATATAATATGATACACTCTACCGCTGCTTGCAGCGCTCTACTTACACTCTACCGCTGCTTGCAGCGCTCTACTACTGTGTTCTGCTAACTCTAATCAAACTTGTCATTGATATTTTAGCCTTGAAAACACTTGTTTTAATTTTTTACCGTAGAGTTAAACGTACGAAGGTTAAGTAAAAAGCAATCTCGCCTCTTATAGGCAGTGTAATCTCCTTTAAACTTCCTTTTGTCCTTAGCTTAGCTTAGCTTAAATTTAGCACCTATGGCTTCTCTCTCCTCTCCTCCGCTCTCCTGCCCGGTGTGTCAGATGTTTAGTTACTCCTCGTCCTCCTTTAGGGACAATAGTAGTTGCATAAAGTGTAGCGTACTGTTAGATATGGAGGCGAGGATCAACAATCTGGAGAAGCGGTTCCGCACCCCTGATACCAAAACCGAAGCTTGCAAGCAGGACCTAGCCGGTGCGGACCGTGCTAGCTCTAGCTTAGCCTCCCCCCCGGCCAGCAATGAGTGGGTTACTGTCCGTGGTAAGCATAGTCGAAGGTCAAAAAGCCGCTCGGGACACCACCATGTTCACGTCTCAAACAGGTTCTCCCCCCTCCGTGAGGACAACACACTCACCGGGGAACAAACTCTGATAATTGGCGACTCCATAGTGAGAAACGTGAAGCTAGCGAAGTCAGCGGGCATTGTGAGGTGCATCCCAGGGGCCAGAGCGGGCGACATAGAATCAAATCTAAAGTTGCTGGCAAAGAGTAATCGTAAGTTTGATAGGATAGTCCTCCATGTCCGCACTAATGACTCCCGACGTCGTCAGTCGGAAGCAACCAAAGTGAACATTGAATCAGTTTGTGCTTATGCTAAAACAATGTCGGACTCCGTAATTTTCTCTGGTCCCTTACCAAATCTGACCAGTGATGACATGTATAGCCGCATGTCATCATTTAACCGCTGGCTATCGAGGTGGTGTCCAGAAAACGAGGTGGGCTTCATTGATAATTGGAGATCCTTCTGGGGAAAACCGAACCTGATAGGAAGAGATGGAATCCATCCTACTTTGGAGGGAGCATCTCTCCTATCAGAAAACATGGCACAGTCACTGTTATGACATCTCATGAATGAGACCATGTTACAGAGGGGGAGTCCTCCACGCCCCTCTGCGCTTGCCTTAGGACAGTTTCCCTCCCATTGCTATTATGATAGCTGTGTTCATCGCCATGGCAACTGTTGTGATGGTGGTGAATATTATTTTATGGAGACGGTGTCTGTCCCTCGACCCATATTTCACAATGATTTTAACATAAAATCAAATAAAAGAGCTATCAACTATAAAAATCTGAAAAAAATTAAAATCTCAAATCTAGAAACACCAAAACATAAAACCATTAGATGTGCTCTATTAAATATTAGATCACTGAGATCCAAATCTCTACTAGTAAATGACCTTATCTCAGAAAATAACTTTGATTTATTCTGTTTAACTGAAACATGGCTGTATCAAGATGAATATGTTAGTTTAAATGAAGCCACTCCTCCCAGTCATTTAAATACTCATATGCCACGAGACATAGGCCGTGGAGGTGGTGTAGCAGCTATTTATCATTCCTCTCTCCTAATCTATCCTAAACCAAAGGCCAATTACACTTCCTTTGAAAGCCTGGTTCTAAATTTATCTCATACCAAATCAAAAACCTGCCAGCCAGTCTTATTTGCGATAATTTACCGTCCTCCAGGCCCTTATTCTGAATTTCTATCAGAATTCTCTGAGTTTATATCAAACTTAGTCCTCAGTTCTGATAAAATACTGATAGTAGGAGATTTTAATATCCATGTTGACAAAGATAGTGATAGCCTGAGCTCAGCCTTTATGTCCCTAATAGACTCAGTTGGCTTTTTTCAAACTATTAATGAAGCTACTCATCGTTTAAATCATACTCTTGATCTTGTTCTAACATATGGCCTTGATATTAATGAACTAAAAGTCTACCCTGAAAATCCTCTGCTATCAGATCACTTTTTAATATCTTTTAACATTATATTAGAGGATCTCGCACTGTGCAATAAAATAGTTACGAGTAGAAATCTGTCCAATAGTGCTGTGGCTAAATTTAAAGAGGCCATTCCTGCTGCCTTAAACTCAGTGCACCATCCAATAAATAACTATGATATTAATTATAACCCCTCTCAACTGGATCTGCTTGTCGATAGCTCTGCGAGTCTACTAAAATCCACCTTGGACTCAATTGCCCCATTGAGGGAAAAAACTATTAAACGTCAGAGGAAAGCTCCGTGGTTTAGCTCTGAAACTCACACACTCAAACAGACAACCCGTAAATTAGAGAGAATGTGGCGCTCCAATAAAACAGAGGAGTCACGAATACTCTGGCAAGAAAGCCATAGTAAATACATGACAGCCTTACGACATAGTCGATCTACATACTACTCCTCACTAATTGAAGAAAATAAAAATAATCCGAGGTACCTTTTCAGCACTGTAGCCAGGCTAACACAAAGTCAGAGCTCTATTGAGCCCATGATTCCTCTAGCCCTCAGCTGTGAGGACTTTATGACCTTTTTTAACGATAAAATTCATAAGATTAGAGATAAAATTAGCCACTCCCTGCCTTCACCTGGGCCTGCTGTACCATTAAATGTAAATAGGCCTAACCTAAACTGTTTCACACATATAGGACTTCAGGAACTTAACTCTATTATTTCATCCTCCAAACCATCGACCTGCCTTTCAGATCCGATCCCAACTAAGCTGTTTAAAGAAGTTGTTCCCCTGGTCTGCCCATCTTTGTTGGAGACAATAAATATATCCCTATCAATAGGCTACGTGCCACAGTCCTTTAAAGTAGCTGTAATCAAACCCCTTCTCAAAAAACCTACTCTTGATTCCAGCACTTTAGCAAACTACAGGCCTATATCTAATCTTCCTTTTATTTCAAAGATTCTTGAGAAAGTTGTGGCGGCTCAGCTCTGTGAATTTCTTCAAAACAACAGCCTGTTCGAGGACTTCCAGTCAGGTTTTAGAGCTCAACACAGCACAGAGACTGCTTTAGTTAAAGTAACTAATGATCTACTCTGGGCTTCAGATGAAGGACGACTCTCAGTGCTGGTTTTATTAGATCTTAGTGCAGCTTTTGACACTATAGATCACTATATTCTACTAGAGAGATTAGAGAAAATACTTGGAATCACAGGGACTGCCCTAAACTGGTTTAAGTCCTACCTATCTGATAGGTACCAGTTTGTACACGTGAATAATAGGTCTTCTGTGTACACTAAAGTAAGCTACGGGGTTCCTCAGGGCTCTGTGCTAGGTCCAATCCTCTTCTGTATCTATATGCTCCCCCTTGGTAATGTTATGAGAAAATACTCTGTTAACTTTCACTGCTATGCTGATGATACCCAACTGTATGTATCAATGAAGCCAGGTGAGACAAATCAGCTATCTAAACTTGAGGCCTGTCTAAAGGACATTAGGGCCTGGATGGACCAAAATTTTCTTCTTCTCAACTCAGACAAGACTGAGGTCATTGTACTGGGCCCACGACACCTTAGAGAAACCTATGCTAGCCTAACTGCCCTAGATGGCATTACTCTGGCACGAAACCTTGGGGTTCTATTTGATCAGGATTTATCCTTCAACTCTCACATAAAACAAACTTCAAGAACTGCCTTCTTTCATCTCCGTAACATTGCTAAAATCAGATCTATCCTGTCTCAGGGCGACGCCGAAAAACTAGTCCATGCTTTTGTTACCTCTAGACTGGATTATTGTAATTCTCTTTTAGCAGGCTGCCCGAGCAAGTCGCTTAAGACACTTCAGCTGGTTCAAAATGCTGCAGCACGTGTACTGACTAAAACTAGGAGAAGAGATCACATTACTCCTGTATTAGCCTCTCTGCATTGGCTTCCCATAAAATATAGAATAGAATTCAAGATTCTTCTTCTCACTTATAAAGCCCTAAATGGACAGGCACCAGTCTATCTCAAGGAGCTTGTAGTGCCATACAATCCCCCCAGAACACTACGCTCTCAAAATGCTGGACTACTCGTTGTTCCATTTGTCTCTAAAAGTAGTATAGGAGGAAGAGCTTTCAGTTATCAGGCCCCACTTCTCTGGAACCATCTACCAACCACGGTTCGGGGGGCAGACACCCTCTCTACCTTTAAGGTTAGGCTCAAAACATTCCTCTTTGGTAAAGCTTTTAGTTAGGAACCAGCTCATAGCTCATAATTAAGATGCAATAGGCATAGACTGCGGGGGGGGGGGGTCTGGCATGCTCGGTTGGAGAGAGGTTGGAGAGGGCGTTAAGAGAGAGGTCATTTAGGCTAGAGAGGGACCGGAGAGGGTCCCATTCCTCTCTCAAACACTCCCTCTATGTCTGCTTCTTCCCTTGTGTGTTTGCTCCTGTACTCCTTCTGGCTTTTGTCTTGCAGGTCCGTGGGATCCTTAGTGTGGAGCTACAGAGTCTCAGCAGCTCTGTCTCCACCCTCTCCTCTGCACACACCCAACACAGCATAACGTGGATGGCTGTTCATCATAGGAATGGGATCCACACAAGGTTCCTGCTGCTTAACAGAAGGTTTTCCTTGCCGCCATGATGAATTCATGTTGGGTGTGGGATACATATGTATGTGTATATACGTATATATGCATATGTGTGTATCCATAAAATGAAGAGTCCGTCCTTAAGACTGCTCTACTGTAAAGTGCCTTGAGATACCATTGGTTATGATTTGGCGCTATACAAATAAAGATTGATTGAGATTGATTGGCTATAACCCTAACCTATTCCCTTCTAATGACTGTCTAGCTGACTTCTCTAATGACAGCGACTGTGATCCCAATTGCGCAACTTTCCTGTAAATAGTAAGTGAGCTTATCCCTACACTTATCTTGCCCTATCACCACTAGAAGTGTCTATGCTTTGAAAATAACAGCAGTTTTCCACCTGTGAAACTATATGATGTTGTGTTTTATACTGTTAACCAGAGTCTCACAACTGATGTTTTTTTTTGTTTTTTTCAGTTTTGTATTATAATTTTGCTTCCATGAAGTGGTCATTAAATAACCAAAATTAATGTTACAGATAAATGTATTTTACTTAATTGTATTTTGCTTATAAAAGCCTTGTCCTAGTTTGACTTATACTTTTCACCTTTGTACTTTTCACACTCGCTTTCAGGAACCAACAGTGAGCAGGCTCACTTCCTCCTATCGGCCCCTATCTGCTAACAACACAAAAATCACAATGTCTATTTGTAGCTATGACCCGTCCTTCACCGTCTAGCTGTTGGAAACTTCTTTTCTTAACAAAGGTAGTTAGCTGTTTTCATAAGATAAGAACAAAAACCTTCTAGAATTTTCCACTGTAACTGCCTACCCACCTTTGTGCCTATAAGAACTGTCTCTTCATTCATCCCATCACATTCTCTCTCAGACAGTAGCACTTTCTGTGATGACCTGTGCTTATTGAAACTTCAATAAACACTCGGAACAGTTTATATTTTGAAGGCAATACATTAAATTTCAACAACAGAGCGCTTGGATGTGGTTCCACATAGCATTCATCAACTTAATCCTTTCACTCTCAGCATGTATAGAGCCACTCCGAGGTGTCCTCCAAGCGGGAAATATGTGACCAGCCTCCGTAATCCTCTCCTGCATTGCAACCACTGCCGTATTCAATTCAATCATTGTCTGCTTTATTGTAGAAACATAACGCTTTGAAACATTCCGCTCATTTTGACAACTTGCTGTGTCGTGCTCATCCGCATGTGGAGGCCTGCTGCCAGTGTCCATGCTGCGACCCGAGCCTTTGAAATGCCTCAAGGCGGCAATTACAGGGGGAAATTGCTTATTTTTCAAAAAAAAAAAGAAGTGGTAGAAGTTCTTACACAGCACAATTGGCGGAGAACTGCATCGAATAGTTAGCAAAATTAAATGTTGGAAGGGAGATGTAACAGGGTTAAAAATGTATTTTATTACTATTATGTTCAACTCATGTTTATTGAGGTTAGTTATTTGTTTGTGAATTTTATCTCAATCAGTCATTTTTATTTGTGATTATTTTATTGCTTTGCCTGTGGATTTGCCTTTCTGCACTCTGCCTTGTTTGAACCTCCTGGCCTTCTGTAGCTCTTCCTGGGCTTACGTATCTCCTTCCGCATTCCTCCCACAGTGCTGCTTGCATTGCTGAGGGTAAGTTGTGTTAGAAGATGCTGGGGTGATTTTGTGTTAATATCTACATAAATGTAGCTGTTTATGTCACAGTATCTGGTGTATGTTGTTCACTATTGTACAATAACATGTTATGAAGCTGTTTTGTGTAGTTTTGACCGTTTTTATAAGTTTAATGGACCTTTTTGTACCGCTGTTTTGGCACGATTTTATTTGACTTACATTTTAGAGCACAGCTTGAGTAAACGTTCTCATCTGTATGTTTAGGAGCAGAGTGCACATATAAGAAGGACCAGAAGGAGATTAATGTGTTTATTAATCTCTTCTACAGGTATGTGTTTTTATTTTAAGTTTTAAGCTTTATCTCTGTTTAGTCACTCCATCCCACTGCACCATGTTAATGTGGCCAGCAGATGGCAATGTATTTGGATTGTTTCCATTGTTGTGAGGATAATTGTTGTAAATTGAATTGTTAAAATGTTTTTCACTGTAATGACAGTGCTGCTTGCATTGCTGAGGGAGCAGAGTGCACATATAAGAAGGACCAGAAGGAGATTAATGTGTTTATTAATCTCTTCTACAGGAATAAATGTTGGAGAACAGTGAGCTGTGTTGTCCTCCTTGATGCCCTAACCACACACAAACATATCCATTACACTGGTGCCGTGACGCTTCGGATTTTCAGATCAGCTTGATGCTCATCGCCGTGGATGCTGTGCAGGCACCCTGATCTTCGTTTCAAGATCCTCATGTGGTCAGATTTATTGGAGACTGTGGTTTAGGGCACTCAAATTTGTTTTGGGTTGTTTTTACGATCAGTGGGCTGACTATTTTTGTTGACTGGAATATGTGTTATTTTTGTGCTCCCATTTAACTTGTTTTTATTTTTTTCATTGAAATTGAATTTTTTTTTTTTCTTTTTCTTCACCGTAGACACAACGCAAGTACATTTGAGGATTAAGAGCAGCTGTTAAATTAAAATGGATAGGTTTTCTAGTCCTACTTTGCCTAAAGGTAGGGGTGTTTGGTTTCGTGATATTGATAACAGTGGGGCTGTAGGACATTCAAAGTTCACACCTGATGGTTGTACAGAAATGGGTTTGAGTCTGAGCCCGGGTTTTTCTCCTGTGGGTGGGACAATGAGGGAGGGTCTCCTTACTTCCACACCCCGCAGTGATGTTGATGCCATTCACCACCTTACAGACATGGTAGGGCAGTTAGGTGCACAAATAGGCGAATCCATTGTCTCTAAGCTCATGTCAGCTGGTGTTGTGAACATGACTAGTGACCACCAGACTACCTCAACTGCCCAGGGCTCACAATGTGACATCAGACATGACCTCTCACATTTAACAGTCCATGTTAAGCCAGATAAGGTACTCCAGACATATAGAGGTAACAACACTGACAAATACTCAGTTCAGGACTGGATTGACATGACGAATGCTCACCTCAGGATACAAGACATACCTGTGTGTGAACAAGCTGATGAAATTTTGAGCCACTTAATGGGGAAGGCCAGGGATGTTGTGAAGATTGCCTTACGTAGTGATCATACACTTGATGTCAAACAGAAACCTGAACTGATATATAATGTTCTTCTCCAATACTTCAGTGAAGCTCCCTCATGTCTCCCCCTTGCCGACTTTTACGCTACTCTGCCTAGACAAAGAGAGAACACTGTTGATTACTGGATAAGGCTGAATAAGGCAGCAGACCTAGCTGTTGAGGGCCTGCGCAGATGAGGGAAGCAGGCAGAGAGCATGAATGATGAGGTGGCTCTCATGTTTGTCAAACACTGCCCCGACCCAGAGTTGTCCTGCATCTTAAAGTGTAAGCCAATACATGAGTGGACTTCACGTGATGTTCAGCTGAGGATTGATGATTATCAGAGAGAGTTGAGGGCAGCTGGCAGAACCGCTGGTGCTCCGCAGCTGAAAAGTCCAGTCACCACCCACGCCCCCCTCTTTTCAGGCTGAACAAAAGGTGCGTCACCCTCCATGCTCCTCTCCAGCGTCTGTCTCATTTCAGGGTGGTTTCCAGCATGCTAAAAACCAAGCCTCTGTACCAGCTGTGGCACAACATCTCCAACAGTCGGAGGAGAGACTACTCACTCGTATGGTCGACATTTTCCAAGAGATGATGGAGAAAATGCAGCAGCGTGAAAATTCTCAGCCGACTCGTGGTGGGAGATTCCAGCGTGCCCTTCGTGAGCGGCGTCCCAGAGAGGCAGGTTGTAAAGTCTGTAATGACTCCCGCCACACTACTTCTTCACATTGCATGTTTGAGAGACTGTGTTTTGCCTGCTACGTCCCTGGCCACACCAGACTGAACTGCCCTGCTAATAACTCTCCCCAACCTCAGTCTGGGGGAAACTAGCCGACCTGTATTCGGAGGGAGGCAGTACAGGTCACACCGTAAGCTCCCAAAATGATGACATGTCAGATGCTGTGACTGTTT
Organism: Gouania willdenowi; assembly: GCF_900634775.1. NCBI lineage: Eukaryota > Metazoa > Chordata > Actinopteri > Blenniiformes > Gobiesocidae > Gouania > Gouania willdenowi. Next base: position 34,720,216 of record NC_041049.1, on the reverse strand, counting down.
ACACTTCAGTGAGAGACTCATGTAATAACTCTGAAGTTGTTGTTTATCAGAATGTTCACAGGGTTGGCAGCAGTGAAAGTCTCTTCTACACAACTGTGGACATAAGTGGGACAGTGAAAATGGGTGGAATGTTGGACAGTGGTTCAATGGCCTGCAGCATCAGTGAGTCAGCTGAAATGAAGCTGAGAGAAGCCGGAGTGATAACAGACCAGAAATGTATTGATGTGGATGTGGTCCTCGTCGGATGTGGCGGACTTCGTGTTAAACCTAAGTGTGCTTTTGATGTGGAAATGGAGGTGTATGGCTGTAGAATGTTAGTTCCTACCCTTGTTGTTCCAGGACAGCATGATGAGTTGATACTGGGAACCAACGTCATAAAACGCATCCTTCATCAGTCCAAGCTATGTGAGTTGTACTGGAAGACTGTGTCCAGCCCCTGCCCATCTGGAGACCCGGAATCTGAACAATCTTTCTACAGACCCCAGTAAGATTGAGAGCATTGCAAACATGTTGACCTCTGACCTCATGGAGCCTGACGGCATGACCCCATCTCAGAAGCGGATAAGGTCATTTTTGGGGATGGTTAATTATTATCAGCATTTCGTGCCCAGGTATTCTGCCATCGCCAAGCCGCTCTTTGATCTGCTGAAGGGTGAAAGAAGGAAGGGCAAACACCACAAGATTAAGTTGTCAGGCAGAAAGTTGTGTGCCTCTGACTGGACGGTGGAGCAGGAGTAGGCTTTTGAGCATCTGAAGTCCTCACTCATTCACAGCGTCATCCTGGCTCATCCAGATTTCGCCCATCCCTTCATGCTGTCAACGGATGCATCGCTGGATGGCATAGGTGCTGTTCTGTCTCAAGTTCAGGAGGGTGAGAAACGAGCCAGGCCAATCGCTTTCGCCAGCAAGTCGTTGTCTCAGTCCCAGAAGAACTACCCAGCTCACCGGTTGGAGTTTCTGGCCTTAAAATGGTCTGTCTGTGACAAGTTCAGTCACTGGCTGAAAGGCCACAAATTCACAGTCTGGACGGATAACAACCCGCTGACTCACATCCTGACAAAGCCAAGACTAGATTGCTGTGAACAACGCTGGGTGGCCAAGTTGGCGAGTTACGACTTTGACATCAAGTATACCCCTGGTCAGCAGAACGTCGTGGCTGATGCCCTCAGCCGTGTGCCATTTGTCAAGGGGAGTGTTGGCCACAGGCTGCTCGCTGAACCCTATGCGGGTCTTCTCACTGAAGTCAAAGACATGTCACACTCGTCTGTTCAAAATGCATTCCGGTCATCCAGTGGTCGCAAGAGAACATCTTCAGTGAGTGTCGATGCCCAGTCAACCTGCAGCCCACTGCGGATGCACACTCAGTCTGTTGCGAGAGAGGATGTGTCTGCTGTGTTCCAGTCACACCTTGAGTGGGATGTTGGTCCAAGAGCCCGTGCTGTTGAAGTGTTGCAACATCTGCCTCAATTGATTCCACCTGGACAGGACACCATGCCCGCTTACACTGAGAAGGAGCTCCGTGACAAGCAGTTGGAGGACAGCACTCTATCCCGTGTTCTGTATTATGTTGAGAGACGTCGGAGGCCCTCTAGGAGAGAAAAGTTCAAGGAGTCTGTCTTTGTGATAAAATATCTGAAGCATTGGGATAGGCTAACTGTGTGCAATGGTGTGTTGTACAGGACTCTGAGGGACCACAAAACCAAGGCAAAGCGCTTCCAGTATGTTGTCCCTGAATCACTTAAGACAGAGGTTCTGCGTGGTGTGCACGATGGAGCGGGACATCAAGCCCAGTTCAGGAGCCTCAGCTTGACAAGACAGAGATTTTTCTGGCTGAACCTTGACGGGGATGTGAGAGACTACGTCCGGCAATGTCAACGATGCATTGTCAGCAAGACTGTTGAGCCAGAGGGAAGAGCTCCCTTGGAGACCATAATATCGACCAGGCCGCTAGAGCTGGTATGTATTGACTTTTGGTCGACCGAAGACTCCAGGAACAGGTCTGTTGATGTCTTGGTGATAACAGACCATTTCACGAGGATGGCTCAGGCGTTTCCATGTAGGGACAAGACAGCGAAGCAGGTGGCCAGGGTTCTCTGGGACCGGTATTTCTGTGTCTTTGGCTTCCCGGAAAGGATTCATAGCGATCAAGGCGCTAACTTTGAGAGTCAGCTGATTAGTGAGCTCCTCAGGGTGTCTGACGTCAGAAAGTCACACACGACGCCTTATCATTCGATGGGAAATGGGAGTGTGGAGCGGTTTAATCGAACCTTGGGTGGCATGATCCGTGCGTTGTCCCCTGAGGAGAAAGCTGACTGGCCACAACGCTTGCAGACACTGACCTTCATGTATAACTGTGCAGTCCACGAGACAACAGGTTATCCCCCCTTTTACCTCATGTTTGGTCGGGTCCCTCGCCTGCCTATAGACGTCCTCTTTCATGCTGTCCTTCATGATTCCGCTGTAATGAGCTATGACAAGTATGTGGCATGTCTTGCAAATGACCTGAAGGAGGCGATGGTGATCGCTCAGGACCATGCTTCAAAAGAGCAGAAGAGACATGCTCAGTTGTACAACAAGAGAATAAAGGGACCCAGTGTTGACGTCGGTGACAGAGTGCTCCCAGCCAACAGGAGGGACAGGGGCAAGAAGACCGGTGGGAATCAACCATTTACACTGTGATGGATATTAATCCAGAGACGCACACGTACAGGATTCACGACACAGTCACTGGACAGGAGAAGGTGGTCCACAGGAACCTGCCGACGCAGGCAAATTTCCTCCCTGTGGAGGCCACAACTGAAATGTCTGACTGAGCCTCTTCCATGTCAGCGACGGGATCCTCAGCCCTGGAAACTGATGACATCGGAGCGGATGGAAGGGTCTTGTATGAGAGAGAAAATGGGACTCTTAATGGAGCTAGTTGGAACATTGAGGGTGGGTATGTTGGGAACATGCCTGTGACTGCTGTGGAAATGCAGAGCCCTTTGACTAGTCCAGAGTCTGTGGACTCTGAGAGGAGAACCATTGAATGGATCACACAGCTGTCTGCACCAAGTCTGTCAGGAGGAGATGTTACTGACTTTGCAACCATGAACTCTGAACCCCAGACCTACTCAGTTCCGCCTGAGGGCTACACAACAGATAGGTCAGTGACTTGTGACTCTGTCTCTGTAACTTCTGTAGACGTCCTGACAAGTGTGGAGCAGCCAGGCCCTGCTCTCAATACTATGACGCAGACAGACAATGCCTCGGACACTCATCCCATGCACTGTGACCGTTCTGATGCACAAACACAAGTCAGGTCGAGATTTGGTCGATTAGTCAAACCTGTGGACAGGCTCATACAAACCATGTCTAGGCAAGATGTTGTTCAGGACAGGTTCAATGTTAAAGATGTTTGCAAATCTGTGTTCCGGGCATTTACTGACTAATATTTTACTCAGTTAGCCTGTGCCCGTTTGGGTGTGAATGAAAGAAGCACCTGTTTGTAATTTTATTTCCTTTAGGATGACACATAACAACTGTCCAGGGATTACAGATGAAAAATAGCCCTTTGGCTAATTCTCGCATATTTACAGAAAGGTATATTAATATGCACTGTCCCTATAATTAATAAATAATAAAATAAATATTGAGGTTTGATGAAATCATGAACATAATAACAATATCTGTCCTCCTGGTTGGCCGCGCACACGCACGCACGCACGCACACACACACACAGGTCCCTGATGGTTTACTTCAGCCCTGACGAGCCTGACATAGAGCAGACAGTAATGAGAAAAAGGATTCCATCAACAGCTGAGCCCTGCAGCTACAGTCAGTATTAAATGCACTGACCATGCAGTTGCGTTAGAACAGTCCAAAGAGGAGTTGGCTGGAATACATCCCCAAAGTTGATTCAAATAAGTGGATGCCAATGGATTTTATTTCATGCTGCATCCCTATTTACCTTATGTACAGTACACTCTCTCAACGGAAAGAATCCAACCAGAATCAGAAATAGAAAATACTTTATTGAGCCCCAAGGGGTAATTAAAAAGGAAAAGAGAGGCCAGGTAAATGTTATGTCCCCTAAAGACACAGGATTGACAGGTTTCATCATTGAACGTGGACAGGTTAGTGTCCATTGACATAGCCAGTGAAACAGTGACCACAAACACTGCTTTCTTAAGACATACCACACAAAAGCAGGCTTGCTGCAGAGGTTGATTGTTTTCACTGACTCCCTGGCTCAGCAGACTTGATTATGATCATTTCTTCATCATCGAGCTGGAGGGTTACACATAAAATGGTTGGAGCCATTCAGCCATCAGATGATGCTAGTTTTAAGGCTACTTGGAGGCGTAAGCATAATATTGAACCCTTTGCTCTCAGTAAAAGGTCCTTGTCTGTAGGGTTTGAACAGACTAGTCGATTAATCAACTTTAGTGTTGTCTCGCGACTCTGTCTATGTGACGTCGACTAGTTGCAGTACCTGACTTTGGTGGTCACGCAACACAGCAAACGAGGTCCTACTACACCTGCACGGCAAGGCAGCACAACATCAAGGGTTTCTCGCTCCTTCCTGGTTTGTGCTCAAACTGCAGCTGGTAGGCAGATACTACAGCTTATAGACATGCTAACGTTAGCTGTAGTGGTAACATGTCTGTGTATTAAGCAGATCCGGAAAACATCAGCAGCAGGACAGAGGCTCCGTTAGCGGGGGAAGACCGCTGTTGTGCCAAAATCTGTGAACCGAAAAAATCTGTGACCGGAGGTGACAACAATTCCAACCCCTGCGGCTTCTGGGTGGACATTTACTCCCCTTAAACATGTTTGTAATTCTTCTCCAGTTTGCATTTACTTCACCCACCGGAGCATCATGTGTAAGGGGGAGACGACGTCTATACACGAGAATTGGTTTAGTAACGTAGAGTGCTTTTCCCGTCTATAGAAGGTGAATTGTGTTTTTCGGCTGGGGTTGCTTGGAGACAGTGTGACGAAGCTCTGCGGTGAATATCTAACTTGTACAATGATGTAGTGACAAACTGGTGACATGTAGTTGGCAGCAGTGCACCTTTGGATGAGAGATCACCTGTGATGGGCAGAGCTCAGAGGGAGAGGAAAGGAGTTTACGAGACAGAAAATGGCGCTACAAGAGTGAAGTTCCCAGCAGCTCACAGCAGCGCGCACTGAACCAGAGCATGTGTGGAACCTAAGTTGACTATTGAGAGTGTCACGATGGTGAGATAAAACAATAAAAAAAAAAAAAACGGGGACAGCGCTGACACTTTGGCATGTCTGGGAGGAGGAGGAAGTTGCATACTGTATGTGGAGAATGACGGGGAGAGACTTGGAGACGGCCAAAATACAGTAAGAAATCCATACAACTCTGACATAGATAACAAAATAATAATAATGTTGCCATCAAAAGTCTCAGTGTTGTTTTTGTAGTTTTATAGAAGGAAACCAATGTTGAGGTGTCCCTAAAGCAAAAAAAAAATGCTTCAAAGTCACTAATAAGTTTTGTCAGAAAAAGCCATTTTTCTCAGCTTTTTTCACAAACTGGCAATTTGTGTGAAACTTCTCTATTCAACTGCTGATTACAGAAGAACAAAACAAGCTAGAAAAATATTTTTTTCTGATGAAAGTAGAGAGTCTAATCTTTCAGAATCTGGTTTCAGATGTCAGATTGTCATAATACAAAATATTCTGTGGGTCTTTAAATATCGGTGAAGGAAACCGAAGCTATCGTAAAAACAGCCCAAAGAAAGTCTAAACGCCCGGGTCTGAGGAAGCCTCAGGGCTTAACTGTCACTGTAGACTCATAGTAGGCAAAGCAGCAGCGCTGCTGAGTTTACTTGGCTTCTATAGCATGTCCTGTGTCTCAAGGGCTGGCGGTGTTGTGCCAAAGTCTGTGACCTGAAAAAATCTGTGACCGCTGCGGCTTCTCGGCGATAGAGAAAAATAGTGCTAAACCTCTTTGTAGCTACTAAGGAGCTATTTACTCCCCCTTAAACATGATGCTCCGGTGGGTGAAGTAAATGCAAACTGGAGAATAATTACAAACGTGTTTAAGGGGGAGTAAATGTCCGCCAAGAAGCCGCAGGGGTTGGAACTGTTGCCACCTGCGGTCACAGATTTTTTTGGGTCACAGATTTTGGCACAACACCGGCATTCGGCCGCCACTCGGCCCGGTTTTGGCTCTTGGTGACATCATCGACTAGTCGACGTTGACTCGACTAGTATACACATAAAGTTTACCTTTAAAATTATGTAGTCGTTCAACCCCTACTTGTTTGGTTGTTCGTCCTTTGTGTGAGTTTTCCCAAAACTACTCTCACTGTCTAAAGGCATGTCCATCTGAATCAGTAAATTCTCCAAATTAAGACTTTGGGGACAAACATATGGTCCAATATGAAAGTAATGAATAAGTGAGTAAATAAAGGAATCTGACACTATATACAGATATTTCTGATTTATGAAGAGTCTCAATACAAAATAATAGCATGAGAAGTAGGAGAGACGAAATGCTTTGCAATCATTTTAAAGTCTAAATGTTTTACCTGATTAACATCATTCACTGCATTTGAACCCAAAGGGTGTGTGAAGTCAGTCCTAGACCAAGTACCAGTAATATGGGCTACATTACATGTAGGACAACTTTGGACCTCAATAAGTATATCAGCAAATTATGATGGATTATTTCAATTATCTTGATTACATAATTTTCATGGTTTTAAATCAGTAACATTGTGATAATGCAAAGCCATGATGAGCAGGGCTCTTCGATGAAGCTTTCCGAGTTTCATTCACTTTCTTTTGCAACAGTTTCTCTCATATCCTGCCATAAATAATTGTAAAGAGTAACTCAACCCCAAACCCATTTTTTCTGCTGAATACATATGCATTTAGTTAAAATATTTTAGTAAAAAATATTTTGAGTAAAAACATTTTAATTTTGCGTATTTCGTTGTAAAATGTCAGAGTTACTGACCTCTAAGGGTTGAATGCCAGCTATTACAATTACATTTTGCTATTGGCTGAGACAGATTATTTGGATTATTGTCACCAACTTTCACTGTTGACCTCGCCCCTTCTATAACAGCTGGGACGAGAAAGGAGGGTTTCTTCCAATCACAGCTCTCAGTGAGCATTCATTCACACCTCAAATGCGGAACTCCTTTCTTCAGTGGAGTTTTTGACTCTGTGCTTCTATAAAGAGCTGATTCTGGTCTAATCAAAGGGTTCATTAAGCTATGTGTGTATGTACAGACACATCATGTGCGTATTCATGTTTCTGTCGACGTGCATGTACGTTTTATTGCTACGTGCGTGAGGTGGTGGAATGTTAATGGTGGGAGAGCAGGGCTGTGGAGCTGTGTGTGACCTTCATGTGATGATTGTGTGTGCCTGTGATTATATGACACATCTCAGCAGTGAACTGAGATGTGTGTACAGATACATCATGTGTGTATTCCCGTCTCTCTGCGCACAGCGTTGACCGCCTGCCTGACTGGGTGTGTCTTACTGCTGCAGAAGTAATGCCCATAATCAAGGCATTTTTCAAATTTCGCCACTAGTGGCAGGTCAGCAGAAAGCAGGGGTCTAGTTACACTTTAACCAGAAATTTCAACCATCATTCAGCTCTGTGACAAATGGCAAAAATAAAATATTTACCATTTTGTTTGTTGATGTTTAGAGTCTGGAGAAACGTGTCTTTTGCTTGGTATTATGCAAATATTAGGACAGCAGCATGTTGTAGTGGGAGTTGAACAATCAGCCCTGGTACAAGATACTTCCTTCCCATTATTTGCATAAGGCAAAAATACATTCTGGTTTTTGTGGAATGCCCAAAGAATCAAATCATTGAGAAATGATTGTGTGATTATGAATGTCATTCTCTGGCATATTATACATGGTGTGACTTGCCTTCCCCCTGGTGTGAGTAAAAGTAGGCCCCGGCAGACCCCTGTGCAGGATGAGGTGCATCTAAAGGTGAATGAACGAGGTAGTGCATCTATTCTCCCATTCTGAAATAATTGTTCTTCATACAATTCAAAACCAAATTATTTCGGCTGTTGTCATTAGATTGTATCAAATATCAAGTGATACTAAATATTAAATTATTAAATGTCTTTACATTAATTCCTCTTGTGGTTTCAGCCCTTGGTGCATTATTGCCCAGAAACTTTTGTTTTAGACAATATCGGAATTGCACACAAACCATAGGATGTTTTGAATTTTCAAAATCCCCACAGCTACAATCGTACATTCCTCTGTGGTTAAAAAAAAAAAAAAAAAAAAAAAAACAAGTGAAAAAGCAGAGAAAAAATGGACAAATAGATCTTTCCTTCCCAGTAAATCTGGTTTCCTAAAGAGGACGGGGATCTAGCTGGGGCTCGCTTGGCCTAGTTTCCTTCATTTATCATGTGGTTTGTCCTCCTGGGAACACTGGATGTACAATATATGGAGGGAGTTCAGCCACGCTTGGCCTGTCACCTAAAGACAGCAGAGAAATGGCTGCACTCAGGCGGCAAGAGGAGATGGGTGGAAAGTTAAGTCTCTGATGGTAAGAAAAGGAGCGAGTGTAAAAACGGTCAGGTCATTCCCTGCCTCAATCTTTACACTCCATTTTCTCATAGCCCGCATGTTTTTTTTCTGCTTGTTGAAGACCCTGCAGATGTTTCTGCCATATGGTTTCAGAATTCAGAAAGAAATGATCCAGATGGATTGTCATATTTCTGTCTTCCCTCCTCCCCCTCTGCCATGCCTTCGAGCTGCTGTCACTGCCTGAGCTCCAGCAGGTAGATATCTGTAATTACCAAGGAGGAGGAAAGGCATGTGCTGGATTGCCCTGAAGGCGTTTTTTATGTTGAGGAATGCAAACAAACACACAAAGTGAGAGTTAGAACATGAGGCGAAACAACTTTAACAAAAGAACAACAAAATACACATGAAAGATTTACAACTCCAGGTTTAGTTTTTTAAGCACAGATTTTTTTGTTCATACTTTACTCCACATTTCACAAATTTGCCCAATTACTTATTAGCAACTGGAGCTTGTTGCTAACTTACTACTACGTAACTCGGTTGCGACAGTTGTGAAGATGAAGGTGTTTCCAAATAAAGGTTATTCTTCTGCTTTCTCCGCAAAAACCATCAAATTTAATGTGGGCAGGGGCACTGATTGATGTTTTTGCTGGGGAGAGCTCACTAGAGGTGTGTAAATTTATCCAAAAATATTGAATGTATCGATACCAATGTTGCGATCTGTACTGAATAATACTATAATAAAAAGATTAATCCTTTAGTTTGGTTTTTGCTCCTGTGCGCACTGACTGCTGCAGTCCCAGAATATACTGTACTAGAATATAGTATATCCAGGTTGATAAGAGTGGTCAAATTCACCATTAGTTAATATTAACATTAAAAGTTCAACTGTCCAACCTCATTTTTCTCCACTATGATGGTCAAAATCTGTGCTTGTGAGGATGTTGTTCAGTGACAACGTGGACCTGTCTCTTAATTTTATATTTTATTTTCACTCTGCACTTCATAGCAAAATTATTTTCTCATCCACATTCCTTATATTTTTTCCAAAAGGCTGGACATATATTTTTTCTCTTTCATGGGTCTTTCCACAATATCTACAGTCAATCTGCTCATCTTTAGTTATCTTTGAGCTGTACTTTAATGTGTGGACTTCCTCAATCACCTGCCCCTGTAGAGTCCATGCCTGCTAGCATCCTCACATCTGTCACATATTTGTCCACAGATTCATCCCTTCCATGGTTGCGGACAAAAAACCTGTATCTTTCAACAGTCTCATTTATTTTCAGGTTGCAGTGTCTATCAAACAGTGTTATCATATAACTCACAGTATTTCTTGCTGATGAGCTGTCAATCAAGGTCTCCAATAGCTCTCTGCCGCTCTCACCAATGAGGTTGTAAAACAGTTTCACTTTCATACACCGTATGAAACCAAAAGTTCCAATGCCTAAGCTCTCTGTGTGCTACATATAATGTGGTTGAAAATTGGCATAGAGGTACCTGAGGGCCTGTAGAACATGAATGTGTTGGAGTTTGCTGAAAACAGTTAGATTTTCAATGAATTTTTGGTACAATACACCTCTACAGTACTGTTGGTGTGATTTATGCTTGCAACTGAGGTGTACTGGAATGCACCATTATGCATTTTTGGTACAATACGCCTGTACAGTACTGTTGGTGTGATTTGAGGTGTACTTGAACGCACCATGAAGCTCCCGTCGGCTTCTGATGACAATATGCGATGTAAACGGGTATTTTACTTTAAACCGCTGATTATCCCCGACTTATTAACTTGAGCCCCAAGTTAATATCTCATGCCCTCGACTTCAAGAAATGTCGGAGTGCTACTTTCACCATTGACCGCCCCCAGCATTTCAGAGCGTTGTTTTCACATTATTTTGAGACCTAATTTTATATACTTAGCTATTTTTTTCATCTTTCAAATTTGGCTCAGTGGTCAATGACACATGTTTCTGTGGTGTGACAAACTCAAAACATAAATGTATTTCTGCTTTACACGGACTTTAAGCGCTCCACAGTGAGTGATTATCACAACAGCAGCGGAGTTCGTCAGCTGTTTCAAACATTCACCAGAGCTTTCCTCTCCTCCTCACCACTACTGATTACAAGAATAGTCCTTTCAAGATGATAGTCCATTGTTTTGTCCAACTGCTGCGTCGTATTGTGTCACACAAACACTTATATAATGGGTACTAAAACTGGAACTGATTGTAACTGCTTATGGGCACTACTTCGTGGCTGCCCACTGCTTCAGGGCTTAAATGCAGAGAACGCATTCCGTGTATGAAGTTTTACATTAATGACAATAAAGTATAATGTATATTCTATATTAAATCGGAGTGTTTGTTTTACTTGTGAGGTAGTTTGAGAGGGAGAAATTTTCATAATACTGCCCCTTTAACAAAGATAAAAGACCACATTGAGAACTGTTTTCACTTTTATTTTTATTGTAGTTTTGAAGCAGCAGCTGGACAATAACATACTGTTTCCTCTTGGTCTGTGGAGCAGTAGAAGGCGAGAGGAACTAATCACCAGTAAATAAAGCCCAGTAAAACAATAACCAGGAATAAATATTTGCTCCCTGGTAAAAATATTAGCTCCAACAACTGGTACAATTATAAACTTGATATTACAGCCTGAACATGCAGTACGGGCCCACATTTACTCCGTCTCCGGGTTTTAGTGTCACCCGTCCGGTAAAGCCGGTTTTGTTTGACGATGACCGTGTGTGTAACAAGTCTGTGTCCGTGTGAATGTCCGCGTCATAAGGCGTCCGTCGATGAACTCTTTTCATTATGTCTTCTGAGGTTCTTATTAAATAAATAGTCTCGGCTCTAGCCATTTTGGATTATGTCGTCAACGTGCGTCATTGCGACTGGCCGAGCAGGCGAAGAACCACCGGAATTAATTTAAAGCGGATTTAAATGTTTACAAGATAGAGGACTTATTTAATTTTGAATTAAAATTGGAATAAACCGGCCACCTAATTCGAATTTCAGTTTAATTGGGAATTAAATTTGCATTTGGAATTAAGTGTTTAGAAGGTCAGTTTAAAGCGGATTTAAATGTTATTCTGAATAAAAGAGGAATTGAAATTCCAATGTAAACGCAGTCATTGTGTTTCTGTACTAGATCAGTGTAGCTGCCAAATGATAATGATGAATTAGAATACAGAATAACAGCAGGAGTTGGACTTTTTTCATTATGCAGGTTAGTTAGTATTAAACCCATAGCAGCCAGTTAAAGGAGCTGCCAGGGCTTTCAAATTCCCAGATCTTAGTCCAAACCAGCATCTGTGATGTGTTCTGCACAAACAAATCTGATTAATGGTAGCTTCTTCCATCATCAGAACTAAAGTCCAAATTTCAATGTACGCTTTTAGAAGCCGAGTGTCAATGCAGGTAGACAGTGCAGGTATAGCATAATGTTGGCATTAAACAGTAAAATTAAAGTAGTGCTGGTGTTCAAAATAAAATGTCAAATTATTGTAAAAGATTGCATGCAATCAAAAATTGTTTGTTACACATTCTATCTGAGATTCAATTCTATTGAATTCAATTCAACTTTAGTTATATAGCGCAAATTACAACTAAAGTCATCTCAAAGCACTATCAAAATATGAAATTCGTAAGAAAAAAAATCCAACGAATCCACATGAACAAGCATCAGCGACAGTGGGAAGAAACAACTCCCTTTTAACAGGAATAAATCTCCAGCAGAATCAGGCTCAGGGGTGACAGCCATCTGCTTTGACTGGTTGGGGGAAGTGGACAGATCAGGAACTGTCAGCTCCAGCTTCAAGACACCTGAAACAAAAAAGAGAGAGAAGGGCAAGGAGAAGGCACAAACTGCAGAAAAACATGATACAGTATTAGCATGTTGTTGGGCTTTCTTCCTAGTGGTTAGATTAACGCTTATTAGAAAGGCAACAAATCTCCTCCTTTAGATTAGTAAGCTAGCGGCGACTCCATGGTTTGTAAATACAACCGTTACAGACGAGCCCATGTCCACTCTAGTGGTTAGGTTAATGCTATTATACGGCATATGCTTTAGAAAATAAGTAGGTTTTGAGTTTAGCCTTAAAGGTGGAGAGGGTAGCTGCCTCCCGTACTAAGACAAAGAGCTGGTTCCAAAGGCGTCTGATGGCGAATGGATCGCTGATAGCATGACCCTCCGTTGTCAGGGGTGGCTGGCATTGAAACAACCCCGCAGCAGGCAGAGTGGAGCGATGTTTGCCGAAGGCTGTAGAGCTGTCAGTGGAACCAGAGTGCCTCTGTACTGCTGCTCTGAGAAGTTTTTGACGGCCTACAGAGGATTTTGACCGATGGGAATTCAGCTCAAACGGTGGTGAAGGCGTTTTCTTGGTGGTTGTTTCAGTCGGCTGAATTGGATGGAGTTTGTCTCTATTTTTGTATGAGGACTTCAAAACGATTACGGAGAGTGAGCGGAGGAGGGATGCCGTTTTTCATTTTTTTCTCTCGTCCACGCGCAGCAACTTCAGCCCATGAAGGCTGGCGCGGTGTGGAACAGGACAGTCTTGAACTCGGATTCTCCCAGGGAACTGTATCGTTGTCACGTAGAATACTATGAAAGAAAGACGACAGCGCTATTGACTGTTGTACGACCATGTCTGTGTATTTGGTGAGTAACTCATCTTTCTTTTTTTGCTCGTTAGAAAGGCTACAAACCTCTTCCTTGGTAATTTCCTTGTTGGCGTTTAATAATAAAATGTCTATCAATGATGGTGGCTGAGGAGCGGCATCTCCACTGTCTGTAGATGTGGCTATCTTGTTCGCCAATTGTTGATCACACAAAGAAATCAGGCCCCCAGCCTGATGATGATCAAATGACAAATGATAATGGCAGGAAGCAACAGAGACACCAACTTACAATTTATTACATAGACAGCACAAGGTGTGTGTGTGTGTGTGTGTGTGTGTGTGTGTGTGTGTGTGTGTGTGTGTGTGTGTGTGTGTGTAAACAGCCTGCTAAATGAAATTGCATGGGGTTTGCTGCTATATGTGTTAAATTATAGTGTTGGCAGTGTGAATTGAATTAAAGTGTGTTGTGTGTGATAAGCGTGTGCATGTGATGAATGGCCTTTAAGCTAACATTGTCAGCCTCTGAAGGAAAGTCTGTGTGCATAGCTTATATTATTAGGACGGACACAAGAGTAAATCTTGTTGGTGGCAGTTTGGGCTGGGGACAAACATGTTCTCTGTAAACCAAATTGTTGCAGTAAAAATGTGTTTTTAAATGACTTTCTATGTAATTTAATGAACACTGCATGTTTCTCTGTCCCTATAGGAGCTTAACTTACAATAGGTCACCATTTTTTGTGGGTTTTGCAATGACAAAATGTAAACCTTTTCAGAAAATTTACAAAGCTTCTTTTTTTATTTCGGCTGAATGGATTGTCTATCTGCATCTGAGCTAAGGAAATATGGGTACAAACCCAACTTGATCAAGTTCTTTGCAACATAAAAGGCAAAGAATAGCAATTGTGCTTAAATTCTGTCAAGAAAAGTTTTAGCTGGCAAGAAAGGTTTTAGGGGTATAATTGAGATTATTTTGTCTGACTTCACCCTTCATGATGCCACATTCACTATTCACCTGTTCATTTGTCTCTCCTTTAGTGTTTTTTTTCTTGCCTTATTTTGTTATTGCAATTAAATTAAATAATTTATTTTGTTACATAATTGTGACCATCACCAGCCCTACCTAAGGGTAAGAAAAACTTTATTAAAGGGAGAATATAAATGGAGAGGGCAGTGTGAGAGGGAAGGGAACAGGGAAGAGAACGTCAGGGTAGAAAAATCCACTGTTTTAAGGTGAGTGCAATGTGATGTTATAGTTGTTCATATTGTGCTTATTGAGTTGTGTAATCAGTTAAGCCAGTTTGGTGACAAGTGTGGAGAAATTGAAGTGGGTGACACAGCACCCGGCTTAAGTATAATGGTGGTAGCCGTGAACAGAGGGAAGAAGTGAGTGGTTATACGCGAAACTGGTATTTGGGATCAAGGCATCTAAGGATAAGCCCAGTACAAGCTTATCCTACAGCCCAAGGCATCCACAACCAATATTTGTGCAAGGGCCACTTCTGCAAACCCAAGCACCGCCCCAGGATCGAAAGTGCAGCCAGGCCGGCAGCAACAACAGAAGCTAAGGAGGACCCAGCACACCTATCCACACTAAGGGTGAGTATTGGCAAGGATGTTGCAATATGATACGCATCACGATACTTGGGTCACGATGCGATATTCTGTTATTCTACCCAGTTAATATCAAAATTAAACGTAGAGATGAAAAATCAAGTTGTTGTATATGTTCATCGTAAGATATTGATCTTTCAGAGGACAAAAAGTGTCAAAACTATTTGCTTCAAAGCATCCTATTTATTAGTAGTGTCAGGGCAAAAATTGTTAGTTATGTTTATTAACATATTTACTCATAGACCTTATACTTTTTAAGGCTTTAAGTTGAGACTTTTCATTTCTGCTGTCTCATGTTTTCTGCTCTCTTCTCGAGGTCAGCTTCCAAAAACACATCTTATCCCTCAGACACAGAGCCATCACACACTCACATGCCTGCACTCACATAGTCACACATACACACCCAATACACATCCATTCATACACACAAACACCATACACGCACACACCTCCAACACTCACGACAATCAGGAGATACCAGAGAACTGGTTGTTTTGACCTAAAGAAGAAACTGTCTCTTTTCACCCTCTTCTTTCACCTCCTCTCTGTCCTTTTTTTCTCCTGGGGGGAGGAGGGAGGGGGACTGAGGGGGAATATACGTGATGAGTTAGAACTGTGGGCCACTCGATCATCTGACGTCCGCCCGGGCGGTCACTAATTTTTGTCCATCTTTGTGCTCTTTTTTATTTAGTTTTATAATAAACCTTTTTTTATAAAATCATCAATGCCCCGACTGGACTCCATCATTCAACCAGAGCATAAATCATGTCTCCAAATGAGGTCAACCGCAAATTTGCCGTGACAGTAGTTTTTGCACATTTTCACTGAAAAAAAGAAATTGCAGTGTTACACACTGCCATCATAAAATAAAGTGCAACAAGTACATTTTCACTGAAACTACTGTGTAGAAGTCTCAAAGTAACTATGACAACATAATGACGGCATTGTAACAACTGTAAGTGAGAATATTAAGGATAAATCATCCTGAGCTACTGATAATGCACAAAAATAAGAAAAAACAATTTATCCTATTGTGTCTTAAACACTGATCTGAACAAATTATATAAAAATAAAATGACTGTACATGTATAAATATTGCAGGCATTACACACTGCCATCATAAAATCAAGTTCATCAGATAACACATTGAAAGCATTGTAATCACTGAAATATTGATTAAATGTAAAAAATAAAATAAATCTATTTTTTAAATAAAAAAATCGGCACCCAAAAAATCGTGATATATCGTGAAATTGATTTTTTTCACACCCCTAATCCACACACAGTTGTTATTGATTTCAGCCAAAAAAATTGGCACATTACAGTAAAACACTTGGCTATTTAAGTGGCTATTGTGATTGTGAGTCCGTCTTAGCGCTTCAGGCTGTGTGTTTATCACAGCAGCAGCAGTAGCTGCAGAGTAATGCAGCTGCTTCACTTACCGGAGCTGCTAAGTCACTTTCTTCTCCTCCTCAACTCTGTTAACTACAGGAATAGTGCATTTAAGGTGAAAATCATTTGTTTTGTCCAACCGATCTGTCGCATTGTGTCACAAACAAGGCAGATCAAGTCAAAGGTGATACAAGGCGATATAACAGATACTAAAAATGGAACGGCTCAGCGCATTGAAAAATTGCTTGTGTGGGCGTGGTTTGCAGGGGGCGTCGCTTGTACTGTACCCGCGGCTGCAGTTGAATGTACTTGCATTTGGCACTTCCTAGAGGGGGTGGTTCGGACTTCAGTGATGTCAATAAAGTCTGACCGCTCGTTTTTCAGAGGAGGGCAGAGCAGCAGCTAAGATCGCAGGATTAGTGAGGATTTCTCAGAGATGCAAGAAGGAAGCCCAATTATACTTTGGGGGATGTTTTTGATAAGGAATTAACATTGTAAGAAGATTAAAAGCTCAAAAAAGTTAATCTATTACTCTGTGCTATCACACACAAACCCTTTGTCCAGTCATATGCAACATCAACTATAATAGTACATATTTGATTCAGTGTGAGGACAGTTTCAAAACATCGGTATGTATTTTATTAGAACACACACTTAAACCTGTGTTAAAAATGTAGCCAATCAAGAAGCAATTTGATGAAGAAACATATTGTTCTATATTTTCCAACATATAGGCCACTATTTTTTAATTTCATTGTGAAGATACAAGTAAATTTCCATTAACTCGAACTGGAGTATAGCAGTATGCCTAACTGCACATTGTGATTGGCTTAGTTGTTTGAAGGGCACCCTCATCAGCCACTAGACTGTGGCCTATGTGACAGAGCGGTCTTCATTTTTATGAGACAGTTAACGTACATGTTCATTGTTTTATTGCTTCGTCACATCATACAGATTATAGATTTTGTAAAATACATTAACCGCTTGACCACTGCATCAGCTGTCAGCTCTTGATCCTTATCTCCACATAGCATTAACCTAAATATAAAGAAAGAGAAGCACTCTTCATGACTATTTTTGTTCATAAATGATTGTAAGAACCCTTTTCTAACAATCTGTGGAGGTAAATTTCAGCATCCTGCATTTACAGTGAAGAAAAATGACTTTGTGTTGGTCATATCACTGGCTGTTGCACTAAAAAGACACAGCCCACTGTCTCCAAATCCTCGCTTCTGATTGGTCAATCACACACACGGGGGAGCGGGGAGGGGAGGGGCCATTTCTACGAGCATAAATCAGTTTTGCTACAGACGTTTCGCAAAATGTGTTGCAAAACTCAAGCAGCGCTAATTCACACGAGAAAAGTAGTTTGTGCATCTGTTGCGGTAGATTGGAGAAGTTGTAACCGGAGAGTTGTGGTTGTAAATGATCATTTACGCAAGTAATTAAAAACATGTGAATAAATGATGGATTACAAGTTTGCAGCTGTAACTTTATGTCTAAATATCAGTCTCTAAATTGTTTCCATCATTTGTGACATTAAATTTATTTCACGTGTTGGGATTTTTTATACGCAAGCTCAAATCACATTTTACAACTTCACATCACATTCTACAAGCTCTCACATCACATTTTACAAGCTCTCACATTTTGCAACATATCTACCTTCATACTATAGGACAGATTAGGGATGGCTTCCTGCCTATAAAAGCACAGGTGTGCAGAAGTTCAGAGTTGACTGACCTGGCCTTAGCTAAATGAAACACCGTGTTGAGATCCAAAGAAGTGAATAGCTGATGACCTTGGCTGGGCTAAATAAACCTCCATATTGAGATATAGTCTGGGTTGCCAGACCTTGTTTAATGGACATGCAGGAGGACTAGCTGTGGGGAGTGTACAGAGGATCCTCACGATTGCATGCAGTGTCTTACGGGTTGATTCAGGGGTGATTAACGCTTCAGTTTCCAACTGTGTGACCATAGTGGAAATCTGCCTATATGTTATTTTATTCTTTAATATTGTCTATCACTGAACTTTTATTAATCAGTGTTTTAGCTATTTATTACAGAGAAAAATAAATGTAATTGAAAGCTTTACTGTTGGTTCTGTCCCTGCTCTTTTAGGCCACCAGCAGTGAATATTTCTCAATAAACTGTTGTAGTGAATTCAATGCATGTCTCCTGCTATTTGTAAGGCAGTACTGGGGCAGGGCTGATAGCCCGTGGGTTCAATGGTCATGGTTACATTATGTTTTTTAATTTGGAATTAATTATTCAGAATAAATTATTCTGAATTAAAATGTTTTGCTTTGGTGTTTACATGTAAAATGTAATTCCAAATTGAGGTTTACATGGAAAACAGGTTTATTTGGCTTTATTCAATTCCGCTTTCAGTCTGGAGATTGGGAAGGCTTCTGATTGGACAGGGGGAGAACTCACAACAAAACTTTTCTTTTCGGCTACAACATAGAAGACCACACGAGAGCTGTTTTCAGATTTATTTTGATTGTAGTTTTTGAAGCAGCAGCTCAACAATAACACACGCTTTCACTTTGCTCCACGAAACAGAAGAGAGATAGTACAGCGGAGAAGAGAGATAGAAGGTCGTACTTTGGTCAATCAAAGCCAGCGGTTAATACAACGGCTGTTCTGCCTCCACTATACAGGACGAGGAGTAAAAAAGTAAACTTTATAATGATCCGCTGACCGCGCATCATTAGTGAAGCTCTGGTGCTTCATGCTCTGAGGGAGCCGTTTCGTTTGCCAACGTCCATGTGTATAATAAGTCCATGTGTCTGTGTGAATGCCCACATGTATGCTTCCATCCACTCATTTCATTAAATCCATGTCTTTTAAGGCTCTTATTAAAAAACATAGTCTTGGCTGGAGTCCGGGCGGCCATCCTGGCCTATGTCGTCACCAGCGCATCATTGCGGCATGTCGCGCATGCGCAGGACAACTGGAATTAACTTAAAGCGGAATTAGGTGTTTACAAGAAAGAGGAATTATTTAATTTGGAATTAAAACTGGAAAAAATCAATCAGCCACCTAATTCGATTTCAGTTTATTTGGAATTAAATTTGCATTGGGAATTAAGTGTTTCTCCATCAAAGAGAGAGATGTAAATAGACTTTTCAGGAGACAAAACCCCCGTAAGGCTTGTGGACCGGACTCTGTCTCTCCTTCCACCTTAAAGCACTGTGCTGATCAGCTGTCTCCAGTGTTCACAGACATTTTTAACACCTCACTGGAGACATGCACCGTACCAGCCTGTTTTAAGGCTTCCACCATCGTTCCTGTCCCTAAAATGCTGAGGATCACAGGACTTAATGACTACAGACCCATCGCTCTGACATCTGTGGTCATGAAGTCCTTTGAACGCCTCATGCTCTCCCACATCAAGGACATCACCGACCCCCACCTGGACCCCCTGCATTTTGCCTATAGATCCAACAGGTCTGTAGACAATGCTGTAAACCTGGCTCTCCACTTCATCCTCCAGCACCTGGACTCCCCAGGCTCCTACGCCAGGATCCTGTTTGTGGACTTCAGCTCTGCTTTCAACACTATAATCCCAGCTCTCCTTCAGGACAAGCTTTCCCAGCTGAACGTGCCAGACTCCACCTGCAAGTGGATCACAGACTTCCTGTCTGACAGGAAGCAGCACGTGATGCTGGGAAAAACCATCTCTGCTCCCCGGACCATCAGCACTGGATCTCCTCAGGGCTGTGTTCTTTCTCCTCTGCTCTTCTTTCTGTACACCAACAGCTGCACCTCCTCTCACCAGTCGGTCAAACTCCTGAAGTTTGCAGACGACACGACCATCATCGGTCTCATCTCTGATGGAGACGAGTCTGACTACAGGTGGGAGACAGACCGGCTGGTGTCCTGGTGCAGCCAGAACAACCTGGAGCTCAACGCTTTAAAGACAGTGGAGATGATAGCAGACTTCAGGAAGAACCCAGTCCCCCTCACCCCCCTCACCCTGGGAGACTCTACAGTGAGCTCTGTGGAGTACTTCTGCTTCCTGGGGACCATCATCACTCAGGACCTCAAAAAAGCTCAGCAGAGGATGTACTTCCTGCGGCAGCTGAAGAAGTTCAGTCTGCCAACAAAGATGATGGTGAACTTCTACAGCTCCATCATCCAGTCCATCCTCTGCTCCTCCATCACCATCTGGTACGCTGCAGCTAAGGCCAAGGACAAAGCCAGACTGCAGCGTATCATCCACTCTGCAGAGAAGGTCATCGGCTGCAATCTGCCCTCCCTCCAGGACCTGTACGCCTCCAGGATTTTGAGGCGTGCAGGAAAGATTGTGGCCGACCCCTCCCACCCCGGTCATAAACTGTTTCAATCTCTCCCTTCTGGAAGGAGGTTTCGGTCCATCAGGACCAGAACCTCCAGACACAAAAACAGCTTCTTTCCCTCTGCCAACATCCACATGGACACACCCCAAGTCACCCACTGAACCCCCCCTCACCCGATCACCACCTCCATGATGACATTATCTGCTGCACTGTATATATATATATATATATATATATTTATATTTATCCTATTTATCCTTTATTCTCTATCTATCCTTTATTTATCCCTCATCCTTTATATTTATCATTATTATTATTATTATTATTGTTGCTGGGTTGTTCTTTGTTTTTTTATAATTTTTTTTTTGTTGTTGTTTGTTTTGTGCACCAACTACCAAGACAAATTCCTTGTACTGTCCTTAAAACTGTACATGGCCATTAAAAACATTTGTGATTCTGACTCTGATTAAAGAGGAATTAACTTTTATTCTGAATTAAAGCTCCCATGTAAACGTGGCCACTGAGACTGATCATTAGTCTTACGTGCTGTGTACTGTAAGCTACAAATACTGAAATGGTCTGTGTGCTACTGACTGGCACCGCTAAATTTGTTTTTTATTGTGGGTCTGATGAGAGATGTGAGATAGTCTGAGATGTTACTGGAAACAAACTGCTGACATCACACACAGTTTTGGCTCTGCCATGATGAAATAGAAAGGCTACATTTTACTCTGTATATTTTACAAACTTCTTTATCAAAATAATTTTCTTCATTGTATTTTTCTAAATATATTTTAATCAAACTCAGTTTTTAACTGTTACTGTTTCAATATTATTTTTTAAATTTTAATATGAAGAAGTGGAACAAATGCAGAGCTGAAGTGAACATCCAATGTAAACATCAGTCTACTGTGTATGAATGAGAGATTTTTGTGTTTTTACTGTTAATTTAATGATCTTTTTGATTTTTAAACTGTTAAATGGGGTGTCCCGGGGGTGGGTCTTTGGGTTCAGCGTCACGGGGCACACTCCCCCACCATCTGCCCGGGGACTGGCCACAGCTCAGACACTGCGCCGCCATGGGCACTCTGGGCCGGCGGGGGTCGCCCCCTGGACCACTGGGGGATGTGGCTGGTGCCTGGCTGCGCCTGGGGGGTGGGGGGTCCGGCCGTGCTTCATGTGGCTGGCATGGTTCGGGGGGTGCCGCGGGGTGGGTCTCCGGCTCTGCTGCTCGGCGCGTCCCTGGGGCCCGCAGTGCCGCGTGCCCGTCTGCGCATCTACCCTCTCTGGTGGCCCGCCATGTGGACGGGCCGGGCTCATACCAGACAGGCCTCCTACATGGGCACTTTCACTCACTCCGAGCTGATCTGGCTCACCCACTTGGTGCACCACACACATACACCCAACCTTTGGGGGGCTTGATGGTGGAGCTAGGGGTGGGGGGGGCCGCCGCCTGTGCTACTAAGTAGTGGCGCAAGGGCGGCACTCTCACCTCTGGCTGTCCTACTAATCTTTCCAATTTTAATTACACCTCCCCTCCATCCACCTTTTTTTATTAGCACCTCATACATTCACTAAACACACACATTCAGTGTGGCCTGGGGCTTCACACTTTTCACCAGACTGGCTGATACATTGAATTGCCTTGTGTATGAAATGTACTATACAAATAAATTTGCCTTGCTGTCTTAATATTGTACAAATATTGAATAATTATTTAATAATTGTGAAAGTAAAAATAATATAATAATAATTAGTCATGCACAAGCAGTTTGTTCTGAACAGACACACAAGTGGATAAATTATGATGTAAATGACCATAGATATTTAGGGTTTAATCAAAAGAGAGACTTATTATCTACTTCATAACTTCGGAAAATGTTTTGCTTGCATAGACAACAACAAATAACCTCTGTAGTGAACGGAGCTGGAGCCTTTAGAAAGCACTCGTTCCAAAACCCAGGATCCATGTGAGGAGCAGAAGGATGGGTGAGAAGGTTGTTGATTCACCTCAGACTTTCTTTACTCTAGAAGCTCTCTGAAAATACACAAGGAGCCAAAAAGAAAACATCTTACAGCTGTTCCTGGTGCAGCCAAACTATTCCTGTGATAGTGTTCTTTGGTCAGACAGAGAGCCTTCTACTCATGACCGATATGTATTTCACTCAACCTTGCTAAAACTAGGATTAGTTGCTCTAGTCTTAAGCTGAAT
The DNA here is from genome assembly GCF_900634775.1 of Gouania willdenowi. Lineage (NCBI taxonomy): Eukaryota > Metazoa > Chordata > Actinopteri > Blenniiformes > Gobiesocidae > Gouania > Gouania willdenowi. The sequence goes on along the minus strand of NC_041049.1, from coordinate 34,697,540 downwards.
TTAAGCCTGTCAACCTTTCTGTTTAGAAAAAATGCATCTATAAATGTCCAGGAACTCAGAAAATGAGATGAGATTAGAAGCAAACAAGAAAAGTGGGGGTTGAAAGTATCACATATTGTATGCCAGAGGGAATGTCAGTGTCATGACCTCAGAGAAGAAGGCAAAAATCTGTCTCAGAAAGAACTTATCTTGCTCGCCATCTGTAGTAGATTTTGTGACACGAGGAACACAAGGGGATAGAAAACACTTTGAGCTTCTCCTTCTCTCTCCCACCCCTTCCCAACCCGAAACAAAAGCACTGCTGTTCTTTAGCTGGTGTGAGAGCCACTCAGCACGAATAATTAACAATGGTAACACAATAACTATCAGCTGTCGATCTAAAAGTTGTTGTTCTGTCTGTTGCTGGAATCAATAGAATAAGTTTAGCAATCAAAACTCATTACTCCCCCTAAGACAAGGCTGTCCAACTCATTTTGGTTCAGGAGCCACGTACAGACCAGAATAAGTATATATGACAACAAAATGATACTATACAAATTGCAAACAAAACTTCAAATGTGAAGAAACAGAATGTTAAGTGGCCATGAGAACTGTATAAATACTAAAGATGTAACAGCATTCAATATAGACATTACATAATGACATTTACATGTGCTGACCAAACAAAAACACACAGTTGAAGGAGTCACACGCTGATACGTTTCCACTCTCCTAAATGTGCCAATTTCCACCCCATGTGGATGTGGTCCGTCACAGCTGCATAACGACTCAGTCAGTCCGGAGCCCTCCATAACAGATACACAGACCTTTTCTTTTTGACGGACACCGGAGCAGCATTGCATAAATTCAGCAAAGATAAGCTTGTGTTGGAGAGGAAGTAGTGCACAGACACAGAATAAAGAATCTGTTTTTTTTTTTTCAAAATGAAATACTCTGTGTTCAAGGCGGATTGTAATCACATTCATTTTCTGACCTGCTTGGCAGGGGTCTACTGGTGCCCATCTCCAACTTTCTTCAGGTGCTAGGTGGGGCGACAGTGGATCATATTTCACATATAAATATTCACCTCATCCATGATGGAATCACAATAATTTGCACTAAAACTGAAGATCTACAGGGCAGGACCGAGTCGATTTCCTTTTGTTCCTCTCAAAGTACACAATGAACTGTTTGTATGGTTTTGTGATTATCTTTGTATTGACTATAACTCACTATATTGCATGATTACATGTGAATTAGCAAGATCTCCTGAGTCCTCCACACAATAGTATGCATCAGAGACAGAGGCAGTGGGGATTGACAGACAGCGGAGCACAGAGCAGTTGAGCATCCAGTGAAAATCAGGTGATACCATTGAAACAGCACTGTTTCACTTATCGGCCTGTCCATATTGTGTATTTAAATTTGTAAAATAATAACTTAATAAAAATAATCATGGACCTCGTGAATTTACCTTTTCAAAGTGAGAACTCATACTGTCCTTTTCACACTCAGAAATATCGCTTTACCATCAATAATAACAAAACATTTTATTTATAAGCACTTTTCAAAAACTCAAAAACACTTTAGAGTTTTTTAAACAACAACAAAAGTGGGAAAAAACAATAAAGGTAAATAGAGAAAATACAGAAGTAGGAAGCAGAGGAGGTTGGTTGCTTTGATACTGCTTCTCCCATCAGTTTTACAAAAGTGCTTGAATATGTACATCATTTCCGGGTAGAGTCCAAATTCTGCCCGCTAGAGACCCAGGTAGTGTGTGTTTTAGTCAACCAGGGGTCACCTGTGTGGAAGCAAGGGGACTGCCCTTACTTCCACACTGCTGCTGAGCTGCTACCATCGGTTTTTAAATATGTGTAATATTAATAATATAAACACTATTAAAACACTAACAATCTCTGGAATAAAATTACAAATGCTGTTAGAGTGAAAATATCAACAGAGTGAGGTGGTGGGGGGTGGGGGGGTCACAGAGTCTCCGCCTCCGGAGCGCACAGCCTCCGCTCTCAGACTGAGTTCTCCAGTGTTGGCATACCAGTCCTCTCTCTGCAACACATGCTGGGCTAAATCAGGACTGCTGGGTTGAAGCTGTGGATTTTTAAAAGCCAGACTTTAGCTGAGCTACACGGTCTGTCTGCTTGCGCTGCGGCGTTTGACGAGGTTTTCTCAGCCTGGAGCTTTCGGGTCTGAGCTACGGTGGGAGGTAAGTTTCTTGCATTTGCTGTGGTAAAAAAAAGCCCCCAACTCTGATGTGTTTTAATGGCAGAAACGTTCTTTTAAAGACGTGAGCGTTTGTTTGTTTTTGGACAGGGCGCGTGGGAATCTCAGATTTATTGATGTGTGCTTTATAAACTTGAACGATTCACAGGAATCACAATATGAATCGACTAGATACAAGAACACTATGTTTTTATACGCATTTGTTTCAATAACACGTGGTATCTCCTCCAATAATAAGTTTGGGGCAGTGTTGGAAGAAATCAGGGTTAGTCTACATGGTGATAAATGAGACGTAGCAGGGCCAGACCCAAGCTGGAGTCTTTCCCACGGGGTTGGAGGCTGCTGTCCACGCGATGTGCGGTGATGTGCGGTGTCAGCAGATGGGAGTCCTTGTCTGCAGGGCAGGAGTTGACTGTCACTTTGGATTATTCAGACGGATGCATCATCCAAAACCACCTCAGCCCCAATCCAACCCATGCAGTGACTTAAACACACAATGATTTATTGACTTCATCACAGTCATATTTAATCTCTGTGCAATTGGTTCACTCAGCCTGTCACCATAAGCCTTCAATGCAGAATTATAATAACAATATCCAGGGGCGGATCCATTGAATAAGCCCTTTCACGCTCTGGAACTGCGCATGTGCGACCTGGGGTGGGGTATAAACGTAAACAAGCTCGTTCACCCTGTTGATATTTCCAACTAACAGCATTTGTAATTTTATTCCAGAGATCTTTAGTGTTTATATTATTATTATTACACATATTCGGACTCGAGGACTCTGAGGGAATTGGGTTTTCCGCTGAAGCCACTTTCTGCCGATCTGAACACTTTTAAAAACCGATGGGAGCAGGTTTTTTTTTGACTGGATTTACGCCATTAAAAAAACGCTATAACTCTCATATACAACAGTCATACAGCCTCATATTTGATACACATGACTGTCCAGCCCTAAACAAGAATCAATGTGTATATATATATATGTGTATATATATATAAATACAGGTCTTGCCTAGTGTTTATTTAATTTAGTAATGTTATGAATGTTAAGATGTATTATATTATTGGGGAAATATTTAGAGAGAATGATTGTTTCCTTCATTTGCAGCCTCCAGATATTTGTTTCGACCAGCAAAGGGTGCTGGTAAGTCAGCGTTCGGTTGGGATGCAGCTTTTCTGTGCAGTGAAAAGATGCTATGTGCTAGCAGACGGAACTAATAGAAAAATGTGGCTTTAACAGATATTCACGTAATATTACAGATATTCTTTTGGTGCTAAAGGGGTATGGAATAATTTATGAACATGTTTAAGAGAAGAAGACGGCCAGAAAGACAGTATTAGCAGATTCCGCCCGCCAACTACGCTTCTGGACCTCCCTGAATCATATCTAACCCTACCAGCTTGGACAAACAGACAAATCATTATGTGTCTTGATTAATGGGTTGGACCACTGTCTACCACATCATGCAACAACCTCTTTATTTTTTTTATCTCCTCTTTGTTTCCTCATCTCTATTTTCTCTATCTGTAATACCATTATCTGCCTCAAAATCAAATGAATAGGTGGGGGTCAGTTGGGGGATAAACTGGAAACAGAGCCATGTTCAACTGGGTGAACATTTGACTTGTCGAAGTAAAAAACAGTTGTATTGATGGTTCTGGAGCAGCTACCAATGCAATTAATAAAATCTGCAAAGGTTCTCCCTACCAGCTTAATTCGCATGAAATTGGGGAAACAAGAATATTTTCTCAGGACCAACTAACAGTCTGAAAATCTACAGTATATACTGTATCATCAGAGGAGTAGAGGTTAGCAGCAACAGCATATTTGGTCTCTCGATGGTCTCCGGAAAATAGCAACACAAAGAGTGTTTTTGATAGGATTCAACACTTCACTGAGTCGAGCTGGTTATATTCCAACTACCAACACACAACACCTGGTGAGAGATTGTCACCGGCGATTAGAGCACTTTTTAATAGTGCTGCTGGTAATGTGTTGCTCTTAATCACACGTCTACAATGCCAGCAGTGAAACGAACTGCAAAAAACGTTAATGTTAGAGAAGGCGTGTGATGAGTATGGTGAGTTTGCTGCTCTCTGTGTCATCTTCCCTGCGCTCCAGCAGAGATAAGAAGGTGTGAATCATCGTGTTTGGCTGCTCCTGCTGAGAGAGACAGCGTGACTGACTTGATGCCGCCTGGCCTGACAGTGCATAGCTCATTAAAATCCCAGAAATTAATCCATCTAAAGTCCAGTGCGGTTGGATGCTCACTCCTCCTTTTCCCCCTAGATTCACACTTTCCCTTCTTCTCTCTTTCATTACTATCAGCTGCTGGTCATCAACTAGTCTCATACCCACCTGCTTACACATTGATCTACAATTGGCCACATGGGAGCTTTAATTCCTCTTTAAAGCAGAATAAAAGTTAATTGCTCTTTAACCTGACCTTGTAAACACTTCATTCTTAATGCTAATTTAATTCCGAATTAAACTTAAATTCAAATTAGGTGGGTGGTTTATTCCAATTTTAATTCCAAATTCAATAATTCCTCTTTCTTGTAAACACTTAATTCTGCTTTAAGTTAATTTCGGTCGTTCCGCGGATGCGCGACTTGCGGGGATGACGCGCTGGTGATGACATAATCCAAGTGGGCGGCCCGGACTAGAGCCGACACTATTTAATAAGAGCCTTAAAAGACATGGATATAATGAAAAGAGTGGATGGACAGAGGTGGATGTACCACCGCCGCTCCCGCCCCCAGCCTTCACACCACACACAGACGGGGGTGATCGTCATATGGCTACCTGAAGCTGCCGAGCTGCGTTACATCAGGGACTGCTTTTTAATTAAAACCAGACAACCATCCAACAAAGTGAACCAATCCAAGTTCCTCCATCAGATCCACCCAAAGTTCCACAAACACTGTTACAGAGATGACCCCGCAGCAACGATTATGAACTGGCAACTCAACTAAAACTAACTAAGCTAAGCTAACCCAACGACACACTGACTGGGTTAATAGCTAACTCTAACCACTCCATATAAGGAATAGACCAAGTAAAAAGAACACGTCTTACTGTCATAAGCCACAGAGAGCCATCGATTTGTTTATGGTCAGATTTAACACTTGTATGGAAGGATAAAAGCTAACATGTCACACGTTGGGCGAAATAAATGTTAGCATAAATAATAATGTCACTTTTCACTATTTTTTAATTATATTTCACGTGTTCACAAGACAACGCTGGTACCATTAGACTAATGTAACTATTGATATTATTACACCAAAACATCTTGAATGATTAAATCATCAGGTTGATCTGGTTTAATTATAGGAAATCAGAGACTTATTTATCAATCATAACTTTATGTAACTCATTATCAGATAAATGAAACAAGATTCAGCAGCAGTAACACTAATAGAGTGACCCACATGCACTAATACAGTATATTCCATAAAATATCAGCTCATGAACTCTTTGAGTCAGCAGATATTGTAGCCTTTTTTAATGTGTTTAGTGTTGATGTATTCAAATGTATTTGTGTTTGTAAGGAACCTGTTTACACTTTAAGTTGGGAATTGATTTATTTGTTCAGCACCGCTGATCAATTTACCAGCTATTTACCAACTATTCACAACTCTTCACATGTTTTTGTTATTGGTTTCGGCGAATCAGCTGCACATTAAAGTAATAAAACACATTGCTACTTATGTAGCTGATCACGAGCTGTGGCAAAGCTACTTAAGGAAACTGTGTGTTATCGTTAAAACCAAATTAACTAGGAAGAACGCATTGAACTCAACAGTGTGTGTTACTGTGTGTCGCTACAGCATCTAATAGTAACACACTCATTGTCAGCTCATCCGATAAAGGAAACAATAGCACACTGCAGCTACTGAAAGTGAAACAGTGTTTATGAATGAAAGCTGCAGCTGTGAAATAAAGAGTAAACATAACATCCCCGGTCTGACTGTGGTCATGGAGTGTCTCACAATAACTATTAAGTCCAATGTCCACCATTACTACACAGCGTCCCACTTCATTTCATACAACCATGAAGGATTTAATGCGCTCAGAAATTTACAAACGTCTTCATTAAGATTATTTTGAGAAGGTTCCAACTAATGTATTTATTTGCTATGGAGAAATGTAGTGCATTAGTTCATTCTTTACAGTTTGTCTAATCTGCTTATTGATCAGTGTGTTTACAGTCCTGATGTTGACAACTTGACTGTGTTACTTATTACTTTAATTAGTAACACAGTCACTAATTGTGAACTACTAGTTTTCTGTAGTAGTTTGTCTTCAATCATTTTTTGGATATTATAATATTTTGTGTTCATGTACGGTATATATTCTGTGTATATCAATGTTCTTTCATATATCTGCCAATTTATTTCTTCTCAGCCTTTTGAAGCTCCCCAAAAATTGCCAATTCTTCGTTGCCAATGACACACAGCTTATTCAGCAGTTGACTGTTGTTTGGTGGATTGGATGATTGAAGACTATAGAAACAAGACATATCGCATTTTAACAAATTAGCCTCAGTAGTAGAGCTGGGCGATATATCGAATATACTCGATATATCGCAGCTTGTAGTCTGTGCGGTGTTGAAAATGACCATACCGTTAAACTCGCTGACTTTTTTTATTTATTTTTTTTTTTTTTTTTAAATATCTTAGTGGCATTATGCACAAAAGGTGCACTTAAATTTAGTGTTGTTTTGAAATGTCATCTTAATGACAACATGCACAAGAGGGCACTATTTGTTTTAAAATATTGTAGTGGCATTATGTACAAAAAGTGCACTTTAATTTTGTGTTTTGAAATGCCATGTGAGTTGCATCCTGCACTAATGTCTTGTTTTGAAATGTCTCTGTGACAATTTTGCACAGAACGTGCACTTTCTGTTGACAATTTTATGTTTGAGCCACTCACTGTTTAATAAATACAGTTATGTAAACTTTGACTTAGTTGTGATATCCCCTTTTTTGCATGAAAGTTTAAAATTGGCATATATTAATGCAGTATGATCAAGAATGTTTTAATGTAGACATATAGAATCATCATACTGGTGTGATTTTGTGCATCAAAGTGTTAATTCAAGGGTAATGCAAAATATCGAGATATATATCGTGTATCGTGACATGGCCTAAAAATATCGCGGTATTTATAAAAGGCCATATCGCCCAGCCCTACTCAGTAGCCTCATAAACAGCCTGACACCTCCTCTCATGCTGGTCATACTGCTGTATGATAGCAGCCTCTACTTCAACCAGCATTTATCATGTCAGCCAACATGGTTGTGTTGGTCACTCAAGTGTTCAATGGGAGGGAGTTCAGGACTGTAGCCAGGCTATTCTATCCTATTCACTCCCAAAGTCTGAATAAAGTCTCTGATGAACCCCACTCTGTAGGGTGAGTATTGTCCTCTTGAAGGATAGAGTACAGTTAAGTAAAAATAGTATTTATTTGGTTGTCACAGTTGTGGCATCACTGATAAATAATAAAATAAAAAATTTGCTCATGAGTGCTTCTCATTGAGAATATGAGCTTCTGCATTGAACAGTCTCTCAGTGCTATGCTCTCCTGCTCTGTGTACGTCTTTATTACCAAGCGGGTTCTCCCGAAAAGTGAAGCTATTATTTCCTTGACAGGGTCACGTTTCCCCGTGAGATCATCTTGATTCTCCGCATCCATTGTGGCCTGGATCATTTCTTGTACACACTGCTTTATTGCCACATCCAAGTAATGATCTTTAAAGCGGATCATCTATAGTAGGGCTGCAACTAATGACTATTTTAATAGTCAACTAGTTATTGATTATTGAAACGATTAATCAACTAATCGTATAATAAATCGTACAATTACTTGCTGTATGTTGCTACAGTCTTAAATTTGGCTTGGGGCGAGGGTGAAATGCTCCCAGACTGGGATGGGCATGGGAAATATAGACTAAAAAATGTATCCCAATAATTTCTGGTATTTATCACGGTAACTAGAAAAATTACGATAAATAAAAAAATTATAATAATAAATAATAATGTATCAATTTTATGTAGCGCTTTTTTGGACACTCAAAGTCCAATAGTTTAAAAAAACAATTCCCAACTGAAAGTGTTTCTGACAAACACAAATTAAATTTAATACGTCAACACTAGAATCTACTTCAGTAATAACATTTACACATTGAAAAGGCTACAATAGCTGTTGTTTGTGCATGTGGGTCAATCTATTAGTGTTATTGTATGCAATTCATTTATTTCCTCAATTATAATGAAATTCTTTTCTAAAAAAAAAAAAAAAAGCACATTAAAAACAAAATCAACTCCAATAGTGTTTTTACTGTTTAATATAAACAACTGCTGCTGAATCTTGTTTATTTCATATTTGATAATGATCACAATAGTTACATTACTGTCTAATGGGAGCAGCTTTGTCTGTGAACACGTGAAATATACACATTAGTTTTGTGCAAACATTTCAACATTTATTTCACATGACGTGTGACATGTTAGCTTTTAGCCTTCCATACAAGTTTTAAATATTACCATAAGTAAATCGGTGGCCCTTTTTGGTTTGGTGACAATAAGCCATGTTCTTTTTACTTGGTCTCTTCCTTTTATAAAGTTGTTAGCGTTAGCTTTCAGCCCAGTCTTATGTTTCAGTAGGTTAGCTTAGCATGCTTTAGGCAAGGCAAGGCAAATGTATTTGTACAGCGTATTTCATACACAAGGCAACTCAATGTGGTTTACATGATCAAAAAATGCAACAGAAAACATTCAACAGCTTAAAATCTATACGAACATTAAAGTCGGCAAAAATAAATAAAATAAATCATCAGTATAATAATTTAAAATCATCAACAACATGACCAAAAATCTCTCTCTCAATCATACGCAGTAGAGAAAAAAAGTGCCTTTAACTTTGATTTAAACATTAGATACTGACTTCAGCTCTGCTGGCAGTTTGTTCCACGTCTTTGCAGCATAACAACTAAAAGCAGCATCACCATGTTTACTGTGAGCTCTGGTCACCACTATCTGACCTGTGTCCATAGATGTGAGAGACCTGCTGGGTTCATACCTGACTAACATGTCACTGATGTATTCTGGACCAAACCCATTTACAGATTTATACACCAGCAGCAGAACTTTAAAGTCTATTCTGAGGCTGACTGGGAGCCAGTGTAAATACTTTAAAACTGGAGTAATGTGTTCTGACATCTTTGTTCTGGTTAAGACCTGAGCTGCAGCGTTCTGAACCAGCTGTAGCTGTTTGATGCTCTTTTGGGCGATTCCTGATAGAAGACCATTACAATAGTCCAGTCTGCTGGAGATAAAAGCATGGACCAGTTTCTCCTGATCTTTCTGAGTCATTAAACCTTTCACTCTGGAGATGTTCTTTAGGTGGTAGAAGATGTTTTTGTGATAGATTTGATCTGACTGCTGACTTGCTTTAGTCAAGTTTCCAGTTCCAACGTTGTTGCTGGTTCATCTCTGTCAACGTGTTTGTGGGAATTTTGGGTGGATCTGGTGGAGGAACTTGGACTGGTTCACTTTGTTGGGTGGGTGTCTGGTCTGGTTGCGGTCCGTGAAGGATCGCTGCACTGCAGCTTCAGGCAGGCTATGAGGAGCAGCACCATCAGTATGCAATTTTGGCCCATGGAACAAGGTTTTTAGGGGCGTAGGAATTTATCATTCCTATTGTTTTATTTGCTGTGTTTTGTGTCAACATTCAGTGCAGCCATGATCTATGTGTGAGTTTGCACCTGCCTGTGGGTCGTACTATTTTTGGCGCATAAAACAGTCACCGCAAACAATTCCTGGTTTGATGAATTGCATTGCGCCCACTGCATTCATTTATTTGCATTTCCCCCTCCCATTTTTTTGCTCCCCTTATGAGATCAACCTACTTTGTGGGCGAATTTTGAAGTGCTGAACACACCAATTCCCTGGGGTTTGTACCCCTTATTAGCATATGGAGTGACGTTTGCACACGTTTTAATACCCCTAAACCATATGTATAGTCCCCAGGCTCTGAAAGAAAAAAAAAGGTGAAAAGAGGTTTATATCTAAGCGTTTCCAAAGGTAGAAAAGAAAGCACCTCCTTCAACCATTGAGAAAATGATGGGGCCCTGCTTGATTTCCAATTAAATAATATTAGTCTACGAGCGAGTAAAGTGGAGAATGCTACAGCATTTGCCTGAAAGCAATTCACCTGTGATGTTGTTATTCCAAAAATAGCTGTTCTGAAATCAGGGGTTAGATCTTTACCACAAATACGAGACAATACCTGAAAAATATTTCTCCAGTAATTGTCCAAACAAGGACAGGACCAAAGCATACAGCCTTCAGAGGACGGGCTATGACCACATCTCACGCAGGCTGGATCTACTCCTTGGAAAATTCTTGCCAATCTTTCTTTTGTATAATGAAGGAGATGAAGTACCTTAAACTGAATTACACCATGGCATATGCAGAGAGAGGAGGTATGTATGTGGGTCAAACAGGACTTCCACTCCTCATCTGATAAAACAGCACCCACATCATTTTCCCAAACATTTTTTTTGTTTTTAACCCCAGTATAGGTTTTGTTTGTTACATCGGTTTATACAGTACAGATACACACTTCCTGTCAAAAGGGTCCAACTCTAAAATTCGGCCCAGTTATTTTGATGATAAACATTTTTGGCTCAAAACTGAAAATGCACTTTGGGGAAACCAAATATTTTCAGTTGGCGAAGTTCTGGTGCATCACTACTTTTTAACAGTGATGATTTAGTCCTCCGTGAAAAATAGCTTGCAAACTAATGATGTTGTCTCAAAATGCTTGTTAGGCATTTCCTTGTCATGTTGTGGCCCCGTTTTAAATGAAGAGAGAGAGAAAACAAAGCGCTGATTGCTTTTCCCATATTAAAACATAAATTCAGTTTTTTCCGTCCGTTTTCGGCAATCATGGAAAATCGGTGGCCCAAAGTTTGTAAATAAATATCAACCCATCCAATGTTGAGTAACTTAGTTGTGTTTTTGTGAGTAAAATTTAACACATTCCTCTGTCTGATGCATGCTGTCGTGTGGACCAGGAAGTAGGATATTGACCTAAGCAGAGCACCTGGCAGCACCAAGTCGACTGAGAGCAGGAAGCTGCTCGGCCTCTTCCTTTTTTTATCAGGAGGAAGCAGGATGGCTGTTTCTGCTCAACCCAAGATTTTTTTTTTTCTGCTTTTCTAGCGTTCATACACCTTCATAATGGCTGTGCTGAGGAAGTAATGAGGTAAAAGGTATGTATTTGGCAAGCTGGAATGTCTAGATAGCAAGCTCTCCATTTGGTTAAAGCTTGATACAATCTTAGATGAAGGTCCACTCAACCCCATTTCAGTATCTTTGAATTTTTTTGTATTCCCTCAAGCTATATAGCTCTTTCTCCCACTTTGCATAATGTTGTATAATGTCCCTCTGTGTGAATAAACCACTTTGCTCTGATGTCCATTAAAGACTACTATGATGACCTACTGATCACTCACAGCCAGCACTCATGGTAAATCCCTGTGTTTTTGCCTCCAGGTTTCTTCATCACCTTGGTGTTTTTTTTAATCCTCCAGATGCAGTCAGAGCTCAGATAGGAGTTTATGCTGGCCAGGAATCCCATTGTGTAACATGGGGCTAATGTAGGGAGATTACCTGCCCAGCTTCAGAGAAAGTGGAGCACAACTTGGATGTGCATTTAGACGCTGGAGTTTACGCAGTGTAGAAAAAATAAAGAGTGCATTAGAGATTCCTGGTCAGAGCCTATCTAAAGACAACCATTTGTTTTTTGTTGACTGGAGGAACACTCAGTTCCTTGGTTTAGTTCTCACACCGTGGCACTGTTTTGACTCTCACGACGTTCACTGTGAGGTGCAAGAAGCAGGGTGTTAATCAAGTGTCACTAGGGAGGAAGAGCTTGTTCATGGCCCTGTGATGGTATTTCACTTTCACTGCCTCACATAGCAGCCTTTCAAAGCAGATAATGTGTAGGGGGCTTTGTTCTCTGCATAATTATTTGGTTCCTGTCCATGACTGCGATAAAGCTCCACATGATTCAATTGTAAATACAAATGTGGGATTGTGCACTGTATAAGTGTCAGCTAAACTGCAGGATGTGTGTGTGCACAAAGGAAAACACTAATGTATATGTTAACACATTTTGTTAAAACACAGAAGTTGGCCATTTTCATTCTTGAAGTTATTGCAGCATATCTTACTGACATTTAAAGCAGTTGCTTCCTCAGTATCTCATCCTTTAGGGCTCTTTTCTCCCATGCATGTATGTCAGAAAAGCCGCGCAGTGGCGCTGTTTTTGGCTGCGCTCTATTCTCCCCCTGTACTTCAGTCAGTCACTGCGTGCCTCCATCCCAGTTATGCAGCCCTGAAACGTGGGCGTTCCAATTCAAATCTGGCTTTGCACATATTCTCCAGTCTAAGTTTTTTGTTTATTTATTCAAGGGACAATGCATATTAAAAACAAGAGGATGACAGAAAAACATGTACCTGTAAATATGCAGGATTGTAGCCAAAGCTAATTTCCATCCTCAGTCTCCCTGCTGGACCAAAAGCCAGCCACCTTACCCACACACTACCTTTAATTCAACACACCGCCAACATCCAAGCTCATTCTCAGATACTCTTAAAGGTCCCATGTCATGCTATTTTTCACCCATTTCCATTTGTTCTAAGAACCCCAAAAACAAAGTATTTGAGGTTTATTTTCCCAAACTCGTCTGTTTTCCAGAGTTTTAGCCTCTGAAAAGTCACTTTCTGAGCAACTCTACACAAACAGGCTGATTTGTGGCCTACTTATGCATATTCATGAGTGGGCGTGTCTGTAGACGGGACACTGACTTCCTCCTCCCCACACAGTGATGTAAATGGTAAATGGACTTGATTTATATAGCGCTTTATAACCACTCTGAAGCAGTCTCAAAGCGCTTTACATATCAGCTCATTCACCCAATCACTCTCACATTCACACACCAGTGGGACAGGACTGCCATGCAAGGTGCTAGTCGACCACTGGGAGCAACTTAGGGTTCAGTGTCTTGCCCAAGGACACTTCGACACATAGTCAGGTACTGGGATCGAACCCCCAAGCTCTCGATCAGAAGACGACCCACTACCACCTGAGCCACGGTCGCCCAGTCCAGTCCAGAGGACGGCCCAACCTCCTCCCACCCACTTCGTAGCCGACCTCATGCTGCTTTATAAACACGAGACAGAGCGTTGGGGCGGGGCGTTCACCGTACATACATAGACTGTAGAAAATACATACATAGCACTGAGCGAAGAACATTGAAATGCTCACCTTTGTGGGCGTGTCTGTTTACATGTCAATCATGGCAGAGAGCTTCCTGGAGGTGCGGCTTCTCCAGCTCAGTGTCTCGTCAAATTTGTCATCAAAATGGAAACGCGTCATCAAATTGGAGTGAGGTGTTTGGGCTCACCCTGCAGTAAGAAAGGAGCAAATCACCCTCTAACTAAAGATTGAGGGAATCAATGAAAAAACACTTTAGGCATGTGTATGAAGCCCTAATAGCACTTTGATCATGTTTAAAGCACAGAAAAGTGAATTTAGCATAACATGGGCCCTTTAAGCTTTGGTATCAACTTTAAAATGACAAACATGTATGTTCACTCACACTACACAAACACTGCATACTCACATACAAAACAAAAAAATCATCTATTTAAACATAAAATACCAATATACTGTAATTGAAAGTCCCAGCTCCTTTAAAACACATCTATTTAAACATCTAAAATACTAAACAAAACTGCAGTTCCAGGCACCTATAAAACATCTATTGAAATATCTAAAATACCAAATATAATTGCAGTTCCCGGCTCCTCGGCAAAGTGCAGTCACATGATTGTGCAAAGTTTTGTTCAGTTGTGTGAACAATTTTGATTGTCCAACATCCAAGATTTCAGTTGGTTGTAAAAGGAGTTTAGAGTTGAGAGCTCTCGTATTGTTGTTGGGATGGTGTTCCATGTACGAGAGGCACGGTATGAGAATACAGTCTGTCCAAAGGTGATTTTTCTCTCTGGAGCTTGTAGTGGAGCATGGGCCAGTCCGTGAAGAATTTTGTATATGAGAGTAGAGTCTGCAAATGTAATCATGGATTCCCAACTTAGTATACTGTGTGTCTTTTAAGATTATACAGTGATGATGAGTTTTTGGCTTTTTATCTGGAGTTTTTAGGACGGTTTGTACATGATTTCGATTGGTTTCAGAGTAGTCTTTCCTACCCAACCTTTCCTACCCAACTCATAGCATGTCATATGAGAAACAATCATTGCATTGAAATATAGTTTTGCTGCCTCTGGTGTTAGATTGTCTTTTATGAGCTTAAAGTTAGATAAGTTAAATTTAATTTTATTAGTTACATTTTTATTATATGTTTAAAGGAGACATATCATGCATTTAAGTCCTTCCTTTTTACATATAAATCATTCAGTTGTGGTCTATATAAAGCGGAACTGCAATGCTTGGGTCTGAATTCCTCATTATTATAGCTCTACAGGCCCCTTTTCTACCCCTTTTCTGATGTGCTTCTGAGAGCAACTCGTTTTGGTGCGGTCTCTTTAAATGCAAATGAGACACTTCATACCCCGCCCCTCTCCAGGTTGCAGAGGTGACACTCGGTTCAACTCCACCCTGTTCGGCCATTTTTGTAGTTTGATAGAAGAGATACCGATTGTCTAGCGGCGAAGAAAATGTTTATTCACACGTTATTTACAAAATGTCAACAATGGAAGACTTGTCCATCCAGCCTTAAATGTTCGAGCCCAAGTCTGACCCGGCGGAGCGAGATGAAAATGAAGATGATGAACCTTCAGAACCCTAACAAGTGAGCTAACACAAGCACCGAGTTAACGCTAGCGCCAAGCTAACGTCACAAAATGCATTTTAATACAGTCTTTTCGGAGACAAAAACGGCAAAATGAAATGACTAATGAAAACTTTAGACTTAAATTAAATCACATAGGCCATATCATCAAGGATCTAAAACGAGCACACAGCGCTAACATACAGTATGAAGACGGTGCAACTGCTAATGCTAACAAAACAATGACAGGCACGTCTTATCATCACATTTTATAGCGTCATTTACAGCTTACTGAAGTGCTCTGTTCGTCGTCTCCAAAGATAGAAGGAATTGAACCCTCAATCAGACAAAGTCTTTTGGCAAATCCTTCTTTAGACTGGTGGAGGTTGCTGAAGCAGTCATCCTTGAAGTGCTTCGCGCACACAAAAATGACCTTACCCACAGATGTGGGTACATTTCCGTGAAAAATAAAACTCAACCAGGCACTTTGAAAAGGTTCTGATGCTGGGAGACGGTGTAATGAAGCGTGTGGGTTACTACATCCAACAACCGAACATTTTGACTTATCCTTGAGCTTGGACTACAAAATAAAAGCGAGAAATAAAAATGGCGGATTGCTCAAAGTGTTGGGCCTGGAGTCGATGTCCTAATTTGGCAGTTCCGCTGCAAATACTGTGACGTTATTGTTCAAAAAACGTAATAGAGAATCGAAAAATCGAAACAGATTGAAAAATATGACCAAAACAGAATATAAAGATATCAACGGAGCATCTTAAGAGACTAATTTGAACTTTTCTGTACTTCTAAACACTCTAAATATACAACAAAATGCATTTAAGGGCTAAAAAAGTGGATTTAGCATGATATGTCCCCTTAAAGTTGCGCCTCGAGTCAACAGATATTCCTAGGTATTTCAATTTAGTTACCATTTCAATTGATGTACCGTTTATCAGTACAGGTGGTTGTCTTCTAAAATATTATTTTTGGGAAAGTACATACAGACAGTTTTTGATACATTGAGGATCAGCTGGGACTTCTGCAGCCATTTTGAAACATTTGTCATAGCAGATGTAAGTTGTTGAGCTGCTTGATGTTTGTTTTTAGCATGAACATAAATGACAGCGTCATCTGCGTTTAATTGGCACTGTACATTAGATGGGCAACTACTTGGAAAGTCATTTATATAAAGACAAAATAGTAACGGCGATAGGGCTGAGCCTTGAGGTAGTCCCAGCTGGTTTTCACAGATTGGAGAGGCTTAAGACTGTACTGTGACAAACTGATTTATATATGTTAGGTATGATTCCATCCTGTGCACAGTACGTAGGGAGAGATTGAAGTGAGACATTTTGCTGAATAATATTGTATGATTGATTGTATCAAATAGGAATGTGCTATATTTTATTGTTTATGATTTATCGTCAAAAACAGCCCGGACTCCATCCTAGAATATTTAATATGAGCCTTAAAAGACATGGATATAATGAAAAGTGTGGATGAATGGAGGCATAAACATGCAGACTTTCACACGGACTTATTAAACACACACGGTAAAATGGAACAGGCTTCACCAGACTGCGTGTATTGGCTGTAATATCACCAGTTTATAATTTTACCAGCTGTTAGAGCTACTATTTTTTACCAGGGAGCAAATATTTATTCCTGGTGATTGTTTTCCAGAGGTTTACTGGGCTTTTTTTTTTTACCAGTGATTAGTTCCAAACTGAAATCATGTTACTGTTGAGCTGCTGAATCAAAACTACAATCAAAATAAAGGTGTTCTGAGTTTTAGCCGACAATTAAAGGTTTGTTGTGTGTTTTTCCTGATAGACGTGATACGTCACATTCTCCCCCTGTCCAATCAGAGCCTTCCCAACTCCTAGACCTAAAGCGGAATTATCTAAAGCCAAATAAACCAATTTTTAGGGATGTAACAATTAATCGTAAGGCAGTTAAAAATCGATTCATAGGTATCACTATTCACATCGATACTGTGAAAATTGAATCGCAGTACTTTTTTCAATCCAGAAGTGTTGGCGGCGGGCGGAATCTGCTAATACTTTCTTTCTGGCCGCCTTCTGCTTTTAAACATGTTCATAAGTGATTCCTTACCCCTTTAGCACCGAAAAAATATCTGTAATATTACGTGAATATCTGTAAAAGTCAAGTTTTTCTATTAGCTCTGTCTGTTAGCATAGCATCTATTCTTCACTGCAAGATATCTGCATGCCAACCGACCACTGGGTTACCAGCGCCCTCTGCTGGTCCAAACAAATATCTGACGTAAATACAGTTAAATTACTGGGGGGTTTTTTAAGTCCAATTGTTAAGGCACAAAATACATTTTCAGTTGCACTTTTAAAAATAACTATTATGCAGTTTTGCATTATTTACTATAGAACCATAATTTAAATTAATAGGCTTCTTCTTCATTTGTATTATTCCTTTATTTTTTTCATTCAAGATTTATTTTTAGTTAAATTGCATTGTTTTGAATAGTTTATCAAGGGATTCTTTTGACAATGAAAAATAAAAGGAAAACAGTATAGTTTTTCATAGTTTTTTTCCCCAAAAAAATAAAGGAATATTTTTAAGGCATCATTTTTCTACAGTCCCATTTTGTAAAATAAATCGTGAGAGAATCGTATCGTGAACCCAGTATCGTGAATCGAAGCGTATCGGGAGTTGAGTGAATC
Organism: Gouania willdenowi; assembly: GCF_900634775.1. NCBI lineage: Eukaryota > Metazoa > Chordata > Actinopteri > Blenniiformes > Gobiesocidae > Gouania > Gouania willdenowi. The sequence goes on along the minus strand of NC_041049.1, from coordinate 34,679,751 downwards.
GCTCTATATCCCATATCCCAGTTTTCAATGTAAACCTTGTTTGGGAATTACCATTTCTATGTAAACACGTAGCAGAACACTTTAATTCTAAATGATTTCATTCGGAATAAAAAATTCCAAATTAAAAAACATCATGTAACCGTGGCCAGTATGTCAGCCATTTTGTTTTGTTTTTCCCTCCAAAATGTCACTAGCGTTATTCACATAGTACAAAAATAATAGGAATAGATTAAGCTCTACTTGGCTCTGTGCACATGCTCTGTGTAACACCTGTTCTGATGTCATTAAAAATCTGACCCTCTTCCTCCTCTGTCTGCTGCACCTTTCATGGCTTCTGCTTGAGCCCAAAGGTCTGAATGACTAAATCTGAAGTTCTTCCAGACTGTCTCATAGTATGTCTTACATGCCACTGGGAAAAAGAAAGGCAACAGACATAAATATATAAAATAACACCACAAACAACAAAACAGATTTTTTTTCCAGATTAAAGTTACTTACATATAAGAACTCCAGTGTCCACTCCACACGTCTGTACTTGCAATGAGAGTTTCCATCAAATACAAGGTCACAATCGAATTGTGGAGCGAACTCAGTCTGTCACAACAAATAACAAATAGTGTCAGGTCAGATACATTTACATTTACTTATACTTTCTTTTTTCTTAAAATCTTACCCTTGTATGTGATCATAACGCTTTTCGTTTCCGTCTGAGTTGTGTAAAAGCTGCACCGTTACCTATAAAAAAATAAAAACAAATAAAAGTTAACTTTGGTGAAGCAGCAGGAATAGACGTTCACTTTAAATCTATTATTATTTAACAGGGTCACAATTCATCTGTGTATTTGGTTCTGTAGGGTTAGGGTCTCATAAATAATATATATTAAAATTTGATCATCAAATCATGTCAATTTAACACTCTTAAAGGGGACATACGCTAAATCCACTTTTTTAGCCCTTAAATGCATTTTGTTGTATATTTAAAGTGTTTAGAAGTACAGAAAAGTTCAAATTAGTCTCTTCAGGTGCTCCGTTGATATCTTTATATTCTATTTTGGTCATATTTTTCAATCTGTTTTGATTTTTCGATTCTCTAGTACGTTTTTTGAACAATAACATCACAGTATTTGCAGCGGAACTGCCAAATTAGGACATTGACTCCAGGCCCAACACTTCGAGCAATCCGCCATTTTTATTTCTCGCTTTTATTTTGTAGTCCAAGCTCAAGGATGCTGAAGTTACGAGAGGATAAGTCAAAATGTTCAGTTGTTGGATGTAGTAACCCACACGCTTCATTACACCATCTCCCAGCATCAGAACCTTTTCAAAGTGCCTGGTTGAGTTTTATTTTTTATGGAAATGTACCCACATCTGTGGGTAAGGTCATTGTTGTGTGTGCGAAGCACTTCAAGGATGACTGCTTCAGCAACCTCCGCCAGTATAAAGAAGGATTTGCCGAAAGACTTTGTCTGATTGAGGGTTCAATTCCTTCTATCTTTGGAGACGACCAACAGAGCACTTCGGTAAGCTGTAAATAATGCTAAAAAGTGTGATGATAAGACGTCCCTGTCATTGTTTTGTTAGCATTAGCAGTTGCACCGTCTTCATATGTTAGCGCTGTGTGCTCGATCCTTGATGATATGGCCTACGAGTTTTCATTAGTCATTTCATTTTGCCGTTTTTGTCTCAGAAAAGACTGTATTAAAATGTATTTCGTGACATTAGCTTGGCGCTAGTGTTAGCTCGGTGCTTGTGTTAGCTCACTTGTTGGGGTTCTGCAGGTTCATCATCATTTTCATCTCGCTCCGCCGGGTCCGATTCTGGCTCGAACATGTAAAGCTGGATGGACAAGTCTTCTGTTGTTGACATTTTGTAAATAACGTGTGAATAAAAAGTTTCTGCGCCGCTACATAACCGTATCTCTTCTATCAAACTACAAAAATGGCCGAACAGGGTGCAGTTGAACCGAGTGTCACCTCTGCAACCTGGAGAGGGGGCGGGGTATGAAGTGTCTCATTTGCATTTAAAGAGACCGCACCAAAACGAGTTGCTCTCAGAAGCACATCAGAAAAGGGGTAGAAAAGGGGCCTGTAGAGCTATAATAATGAGGAATTCAGACCCAAGCATTGCAGTTCCGCTTTATATAAACCACAACTGTATGATTTATATGTAAAAAGGAAGGATTTAAAAGCATGATATGTCTCCTTTAAAAACTTTTAACTGTCTTTTTACATTTAACTGTTATTTAGGTATTTAAACTCATGAACTCAGTGTTTTAATCTAAACTATGTGTGCATTGCTTTTTAACTTGTCACATAAGTTGTTGGGCAATTTACAATACATTACATCTCCAACAACATACATACACAAATATTACAAAAAACATACAAGAAAAAAAAACAGCAAAAAAAATCACAAATACACATTAACTCCAGAAATCATACATTTTATAGGAAAAATACTGTACACAAAAGGACAACAGAATGCACAAAATGTCTCACAACATAAGACAACAACAAACATACACAGAATGACAAAAAAAACATTTACAATAAAAACTCTTTGTTCTTTCCACATGCAGCCCTTGGTCTAATTTTCCAAAGTAAACGTACAAAATGGCAAAAAAAACACACAAAACAAAAGCAAGAATACAGTAAAAAAATATAAAAAGTTACAACATTGCAGGAAAACACTGTAAAAGACAAGAAAAACACAGAAAATACTCTTTCACTTACACTTTTTGATCATGTAAAGCACATTGAGTTGTCATGTGTATGAAATGTGCTATACAAATAAATTTGCCTTGCCGAACAATAATGAATCAAATGACAACAGTAATTCACAAAATGGCTCACATTAGAAAATGACAACAAAAATAAACAAAAAGACAAGAAAAACACAAAAAATGACTCTGCAAACACACAGTAGTACACAAAATGTACTCCAAAAATGCAAAATTACAACACAATATACACAGAATGACAGAAAAACACACAAAATTATGACAAAAATGAACAAAACAACAACAGTAATGCACAAAATAACACATTGAAAATGACAACAAAAAATACACAAAAAGACAAGAAAAACAAAAAATGATTGCAAACCCATAGTACTAACAGACAAGCAAAATCAGAAAACAGAAATACACAAAAGTGACTTCAAAAAATGCAAAATGACAACACAAGTACATATTATGATTCCAAAAAAACATACATTTTACAGGAAAACCACACAAAAGGACAAAATAAATGCACATAATGAATAAAATGTGCAATAAGAATTAAGTGTTTACAAGGTCAGTTTAAAGAGGAATTAACTTTTATTCTGCTTTAAAGAGGAATTAAAGCTCTCATACAAACATGTTGGCTCCCAGAGACTTGTGTGCCTTTTCAGTGGATACAGTCCTGATTTGCATTTGTATAGATCACAGCATGGTCGGTTACATGTGAAAACCTTGCCCAGTCCTAGAAGCTGGGGGGGTGACTTTCTCACCTTGTGCTGTGAGTTTTACGGCAATTCCTGGCAGTTATCTGGAGCTGACTGGAACTTCCAGTTGACTCAGAGTTAACGGCAATTTACAGTGACGAAAACTGCCGGAAATCCCACTTTTCATGCGGTGTCGATCAATGTTCAGTTTAACTTATTCTAGAAGAAAGCATATGGCTGTTTCTGTGTAGTAGTGTTTCCTAAAGCCAAATTGCATTTGGTGGAGATCAAAAGAAAGTTGTTCGGTTACACACTTTTCAAGTATCTAAGATACTGCGGGTAGGAAGCTGATCAGTCTATATTTACATATTTCTGTTGGGTCTACAGATTTGTGGATTGGTGTAATTGCTGAAATTTTTCATGAATCTGGAAAAGTGCTTGAGTTTATAGATTATTTTATAATATTGGTTACAGGCGATAAGAGTGATAGTTTGTGTTTTGATGAACACTGTGCTCAATCCGAATGCATCGTTGGTTTTTGAATTTTTTAGACCACAAATGATCTTGTCAATTTGCAGATGTGATACAGGGCTCAAATCAAAAAGGGGCTCTTCATAGCGGGGACTGTGTCTGTCAGTGCTAGTATTAATGGCAGTTGCCATTTTTGTTGGATCATCGGTCATTTAATCATTTAGTTTTTTTCCCTGATCTGGATGTTTAAGATAAAGTTTCCTGTCATTTTCCTGATGTGTTTCCAGACCTCTTTAGTATTACTATTAGCATTTTTAATAGCGTTGATAAAGAAATTTGCTTGTCTGATTTCTTTGTTTCTAAGAGAGGAAAAAATGTCTATTCGTGATCATTTTTTATTTCAAAGAAGACTTAAGTGCTTGGTCGCATTGTTTCGTCAATGTGCAAATGTTTTTGTTCAGCCGTGGTAGGTGTTTTTTTCTGAGGCATGGCTTCCGCTTTTTTTTTTTAATTGGCAGTGTTGGGCGGACCGCCCCAACGTTACTGTTGACAGTAACTCGTACTGTAACGCAATATTTTTCTAAAAAAATAACGCCGTTTCCATTACAATATGGTGCGTTTGTCCGTTACTTTGCTAGCTGCAGTGTACTTCCCGTTTACAGTGGCGTTACATATTTTTACGGGATGCCGTGCCAACCACGGTAAAACAGAAGAAGAAGAAGCATTGTCAGCGTGTTTCTGTTTACATCACATGCGCCAATCATGGCGAGTCAATGCGAGAACAGGACGAGCTTCTCAGAGTAGAAATACACGTATTATTTTTGTCCTCAAAAGATGAAGCTAAGCTAACGCTGGGGCCGGACTGTGACTGTTATCCAGGGACAGATCAGCCAAACTATTGCAAGGTATGTTGTTGTAAATAAGCAGCCTGTCACTACTGCTGAGTCACTGCTAACAGCAGCTCATTAGCCTGATATGTTTAGCGTTGTGTCGCTGAGAAAAATGCTGTGAATTAGTTTTTCCACATTTATTTTTATAAGCATTTTCAACAGCAGAATGTGCACCTGGAATTTGCAGAGCTTACTTTACATTACTGTGCTAAGGCTGAAAAATTACTGTTTTAATTTCTTAGTTTTGTGCTTTATATGCACATCATTTATTGCTGTTTTATAGCAGTTGATCAACAGTGGATTATTATATTATTACAGCACTAATATGAAGCTGTATGGACACAAATGACCCAAAATAAATAATGCATTCTTTAATTCTAAGTAACTCAAAAGTTACTTTTTCCAGTAACGCATTACTATTTGATGTAAGTAATCAAAATAGTACCTGAGTTACTTTGTTAATGAAGTAACGAGTAACGGTAACTTCTTACTTTTTTCAGTAACTAGCACAACACTGGGAATTGGCTCATTGTGTCTTGAATATTTTTTGTAAATGCTTTACAGTTTTCATCTAAATGATCATGTAAGAGATAGGTGAACCAGTTTGTTTCATTTAGGGCTTTTTCTAAGTTGTTTATTTCACCTTTTTTATTTTTAGCCATATAAATGATTTGTTTAAAGGGTGGCACTGCAAATTGGCTGGTGGCCAGGTTGACCGAGGATTTAGGAGTGGAGGCTGGCTCAGCCCGCAGTGCTGCGGGTGATGAGACGTTGCACGCTCTCTCAACTGGCCTGCGGGTAATGCAACGGTGATGGCACCTATTATACACCTTTTCGCGTGATGTCAGCACTTGACTTAGCAACGTGCACCGCCATTTTAAGAATGGTAATCATTTGCCTGACAGCCGCTATTTACCGCTGATTTTGCAGTCTGGCTGATTTTTATTGTATAGTGCCCAAATCCTGCGTAGTATTTGGCTGTCATAACCATGCCTGGCTGAAGGAAAAGATAGTCTTTTACAGAATACTGTCAGAAAAAGGCCAGAAATGGAAAATATGGAACCAAGCACTGAGGCGAATAAACGTAGATGGAACTACATGGAGCCCAAAATGAAAGTGGTCGTTTGTTTGCAGTAGACATTTCGTTAATGGTAGGTTGTGTATTTTGAGAATCTAATTTCTTCCTTACTGATTTTATGACATTGATTATGAATTAGCCTACATTTAAATTGTAATTTATTCAGTAATGACTGAAATGTTTATGGCTAGTATGTCTAACTTGAAGACAAGCAACGTGAAATTAACAGTAAATGTGTTGACTTGTTTATGAACTATAAGTATATTAAATAAACAAATGTGCTTCATATACCCATTTATGTTTTAATTTAGGCTGTATTATTATTATATTGTTAGCGGTGCTAGCCTAGCATAGCCACATCGTGTAACAAGCCAAATATCATGATGACACAGGCCTATATAGACACACAAACACATACATAAGCCTACCTTAAAGAAAATATATGCATCCAAGCTTGTGTAAGTCCTCATCTTCTCCATTGTGTAGACGCCAGGGCTGTTAATGAGCTACTCCTAAATAGCAGACCATTGGAGATCTGGCCATTTTGTCGGGTTGTTTTTCCATGAACCTTGAGGTGTTTGGTATGGACATGATTCTAAACCAACCAGATGTAACTTATCTTCATATCGGTGCTAGGCCTTTGGCTCTAATCTGTTGAAATATTGGTACAACATTGAGTAAAACTTTCATGTTGTCCACGGTACATAGTGTAAATAGCGGTTGTCAGGCAAATGTAAACCCCTCTTAAAATGGCAAAGGGCGTTGCTAAGGCAAATGTCCCAGATGATGATGTCACAGCGAAAAGGTCTATAAACACCAATGTGCTCCTTTGGAGTGCGTGTGGTCCGCAAACAGAGCCAGGCATAACGAGCCCTTCAGTGAGTGCGCGCTCACATTGAGAGCAGCGTGTACGCTCTATCGCTGAGCTCAGCGATAGAGCGTACACGCTCATCTGAATCTGCATGGAGGGACCAGAACTGATGGACTATGATACCAGGCCAGATGTACAGCTTTGGTTCTCCCAGGGCAGGGGTCTGCAACCTGAGGCTCTGGGGCCTAATGTGCCACTTTGACTCTTGTGCAATGGCTCCCTAAAGCTTTAAAAAGAACTACTGAAATAAAGTTATTTTTTACAGAGGCTATTAATGATTAATGACAAATAAAATCAAGATGTAACAATTTGTAAACCTAAAATAAATCACGTTGTGCAATGACTGAGTTTTAAATCCCTGGTAAGATAATTAAACCAACACAAACACTATTCTGGAAGAAAATAGAGATTCTAAATGTGTGGGAACAGATTCATTTAACCACCAATGTGATGGTTAAATATGCATGTTTTATGTGTGGCAAGAAATGAGCAATTAGCATGTGTTGATCACATGACCATGTGTTATCAAATTCAAGTTACTTTTTGTAGAATTTCAAATACATTAACTAAAAAAAAAACTTCTTTATATAACATTGTGTTCATGTAAACTGAGATGCATAAGAATTTGAAGATGAAAGACACTGTTTTATTTCTTGATGTCAATTTATTTTATTTTAAACTATTTTTAAGTTTCTATTTACATGATCAACAAAAATCAAATCAAATTAAATGAAACCTTATTCTATATAATTTTAACTGTATATAATTTGCACTGTATTGTCTTCATTGAGAAGGTATTTTTTAGCTCCAGGAAGACTTTAATCCAGGTGAGATGAGGTTAAATGGTTCCTTGTAGAGTAAAGGTTGCAGACCTCTGACCAGGGGAAGAGGGTTAGGAGACCCCACTATAAGAGCTGGACCCTCTGAATTTAATTCCATGGGATGAAGCAATGCAGATGCTAAGTTGATTATGCTACTCTTCAGTTAATTCAAGTACAGCATTTCTGCAAAATTAAAAAACAGAATACATGTAACCTGTTGTTATGCTATGCTGTTGTTTAAAAAAAATTGTTACGTTTTCTTTTAAAAGTATATAAAAGAAATGACCTGCTACTTCAGCCACTGGTTGTTGCAGAAAAACCTAATATTGACACTAAAACATTAAAACATTTAGCAAATACATCTCGAGTCATTGTCAATCTTTACTTCATACAAAACTACGGTACGCCAGTTAAATAAACTATTCATTAGCATGCATGGCTATGCTGTACACTCTCCCCACCCCCGCTCAAAAAAAGGCAAAAAAGGTGTGACCAAATTCTGTGCTGATGCGACCAACTGAGAAAGTTTGTCGCACCAGTGCTACCACTGGAAAAGTTAGTGTAGAGCCCTGATTAATAATTCAAACGTTTTCTATACTATTATTTCTTATATTTATATTTTTTAATGCCTTGAAGGCAACATAATTTGATGTTGATGTCATGTGATGCCTGAATATTAATTTTTCAATTTAAGAAGATGAAATAAAATGACTTGCGTTGAATGTTCAGTTGTGTTTTGTTTTACTTTTGGAGAATTATGAACACGTATGAGTGAGGGGGTACTCGTGGTATGACAAAAAGGCTCAAGGGGTACACAAGACAACAAAGGTTGGGAATCTAGAATACCAGATCAATTCAGGTTTTAGTTGATTTGCTTATTCTGGTTGGGCCTTCTATTATTTGAGATAAATCATGATTATTTGCAACTGATTTAAGCTTTTTACGATTAGATTTGTCAAACCAATTTACATTAAAATCTCCAAGTAATATGATCTCCTTTCCTTCTTGCCTCATGTTTGATCATCTTGTTTGTTGTTCTTTTCCTTTTACGCGCTTCTGAGCCTCACTCGTGAACACGACCCCGAGATACTTGAACTCCTCCACTTGAAGCAAGGACTCTCCACCGACCCGGAAAGGGGAAGCCACCTTTTCCCGGTGGAGAACCATGGCCTCAGATTTGGAGGTGCTGATCCTCATCCTGGCCGCTTCACACTCGGCTGCAAACTGCCCCAGTGCACGCTGAAGGTCCTGATTTAATGAAGCCAACAGAACAACATCATCTGCAAACAGCAGAGATGAGATCCTTAGGTTCCCAAATCGGACACCCTCTGGTCTCTGGCTGTGCCTAGAAATTCTGTCCATAACAGTAATGAACAGAACCGGTGACGAAGGGCAGCCCTGGCGGAGACCAACATGCACTGGAAACAGGTCTGACTTACTGCCGACAATGCGAACCAGGCTCCTGCTGCGGTCATACAGGGAACGGACAGCCTTTAGCTGAGGGCCCCGGACCCCATGCTCCCGGAGCACCCCCCACCAGCTCCCCCCTGCACTGTAAACAGTGTTGGTGAAGCACTGCTTCCCCCTCCTAAGGCGCCGGACAGTTTGCCAGAATCTCTTTGAGGCCAACCAATAGTCCTCCTCCATGGCTTAAAAATAAAAGAAAAATAATACAGTATTTTCTATTCAAAAAAAATAAAGAAATATTTTTCAGTCATCATTTGACTACAGTTACATTTTGTAAAATAAATCGTGAGAGAATCTTATTGTGAACCCAGTATCGTGAATCGAATCGTATCGGGAGTTGAGTGAATCGTTGCATCCCTACTGTCATCTCTTTATTGTTATTTATTTATTTTTATTAATTTATGTTTCCTCTCCTTTCTCTCTCTTTTCTCTCTCTTTTTTTTTTCTAATTATATATGTCATTCAATCTATTTGCCTGGCTCTATTAACCACATAATTGCCCGTCTGTATCTGTACTTGTTTGTGAATATTGCTGCACTTTATTATTGTATATAATAAAGTGCTGTGTCATGCTGTGTTGGGTGTGTTGCACTCACCCAACACAGCATAACGTGGATGGCTGTTCATCATAGGAATGGGATCCACACAAGGTTCCTGCTGCTTAACAGAAGGTTTTCCTTGCCGCCATGATGAATTCATGTTGGGTGTGGGATACATATGTTTGTCCTTAAGACTGCTCTACTGTAAAGTGTCTTGAGATACCATTGGTTATGATTTGGCGCTATACAAATAAAAGATTGAAGATTGATTGATTGTATATGTCATTGTAATTCACAATAAAAAATAAAAAAAAGAAATTCATAACACTTGCTTTAACTGCATTCTCACGCGATTATGTAAATATCATGAGAACTCCTTGGTCTCGTGACGTCAACCAGACTGACCGTAGCGCACTCAAAACGCAACCAGTAGAGAAAACCAGATTGGAGCCGTGGCGCAGCAGAGACGTATCTAGTGGAAACGCCTGGTTAGTCCCCAAGGACTTCTTACAGGAAAAAAAAATGTCTCCTTAAATCATATCATTGTACTATACAAATTGTTTTACTATTTACGATATTTATTCCAATGACTCCATACATAACCTATGGCTTGTGTTGCCAAAATGGTCCCTGGATGCCAATTTCAGAAACACTTCTTTGAATGTTAAATTCACAGTTATAAATGTATGATGACTGAAGCCTCCCTGATTGGAATTCCACACCAGGTTGGTTAATTTACCAATACATATTTCAGCTAAAACATACCCCTTTACAAAACAGTCACCAACCTGGGTATGGCCACTCACTTCTCTTTTGAGATGCAAAGAATCTTGTTTTCTCCAGGCTGGATTACTGCAACGCGCTCCTCCTTGGGATCCCTGGCCAGAGCTTTAATAAGCTTCAATACATCCTGAACAGTGCGGCCAGGATTCTGATGAGGGTGTGAATGTATGAGCACACCACTCCGGATTGATTACAAAGTCACCCTTCTTATTCGCCTGTGCATATTATATTTATATATTTCAATCTATGTGTCAGGAATCATATATTCATTTCACTTGAAATGAGTGACAATTTAAAAAAAAAAATATTTTTAGATGTACCTGAGAGAAATCTGTTTACCCATAAAGATTACCCAGAGCAAGGTATTTTAGGAATAAAACAAACCAAAAAGTTGTGGAGCAAGGTATTTTTTCTGGCCCACTTTTCACATAAAATCTGGCAGACAAGGACCAAACAGCACCGTGGGCTTTGTTCAACATTGTTGAAATGGGCTGTGTTTCTGTTCTGATGTTTGATGGATGATACAGCGCACTGAGCTTTATTCAGATCTGCTTGTACAGCCTCTTTTTTATTACTTTTTTTGGCCTGATGATTCTTTGGTCTCCTAACTCAAGATTTTTTTGATGAAATGGGACTTGCTCCCAGCTTTTAGGATTTCTAATTTTCTGCTGCCTCAGCCACAAGTGGCTCTTTTTCCTCCTCCTTTCATTCCCTTTCCATTCCCAGGGTTATCTCTTTGAGTGCTGCTGCTTTTTATATTGGAAAATATGTAGCAATGTCTCAGTGTGTCCACATTAGTCATCTGTTGATGTTAAGGTGGCCTATTATTTATTTATTTTTCTCATTTTTACATATTCAGCTCTGTGGTTTTGTTTCATTTGCTTACAGGGGAGCGGAGCCTGTGTAAGTATCCTGTTTATTTTTAATTACTAACAATGTGCTACAGGGCATAACATGATAATATGAATGTTGCTCATAAACACACACACACACACACACACAAACTCGCACTGTTGCCTGTGTCATAAATTGTGGTGAGTGCTCACATTAATGGACTTTAGCTTGGTAATGATGACCCAGATAATGGCATTATTATCAATGTCAACAAATTACACCATGTTACAGCTGTTGTTAAGTCATTAAATCCAGAATTTTTATTTCAGTTAAATTCAACTGTAGATATACAGCACCAAATACAACAATTAATCTAAAAGCATTCAACATAAAGAAATAAGAAAGAACCCAGCATGGAGAACTAGCGCCCAAAGCTTTGCTGCATCTTGCTTCCACTGCATCCTGTAATTGCAGTAAAGGCCAAAGGCAACACCTTTAAAGGGGACAATATTTTGCAATTTTTCACCTATCTCCATTTGTTCTAAGAATCCCAAAAACATAGTATTTGAGCTTATTTTCCCAAACTTGCCTTTTATCCAGAGTTTTAGCCCTCTGTGAAAAGTCACTTTCTGAGCAGTTCTGGGGCCTACTTATGAATATTCATGAGTGGGCGTGTTTATAGAGTCGCTCACTCACTTCATGTCTCGCTCTTTTACAGGGTGATCAGTGATCACCAAAGCGATTTTATGTTTTTCTTTCCATACACTGTTATTGTTTTCAGTCATAAAACTGCATATTACAGTAAAACACATGGATATTTAAGTGGCTATTGTTTTTGTGAGTCCATCTCAGCGCTTAGGGTCTTACAGCAGCAGCAGCAGTCATTCAAACTCTCACTGGAGTATTAAGCTGCTAAGTTATTTTCTCCTCCTCTGCTCTTCTAACTACAGGAATAGTGCATTTAAGGTGGTAATCATCTGTTTTCTCCATCTGCTGCGTCGGATTGTGTCACAAACACATCAAATCAGTGATGCGAGGCGATAGAACAGAACCACAAAAGCATAGTACACCTTCGCATGAACAAATAGTGCATACACTACAGTGTACGTTCAGTGTGGAGGCGCGGTACCGGAAAGTTCTGTATTTAGTTTTATCGGTACCCATCACTCCTTTGCTAGGGAGAAAAACGATGGCAGAATTTTGCACTCAAGTTACCTCATATGTGATCACAAAAAACTGCAAAATGGATTTTTCATAATATGTCCCCTTTAATGGGGTCTTTAAATGAATGATGTAGGATAATCTTTTTTGAAGTGAACTTTTTTTTAAGACAAACATACTTTAATTAGCTACTTACTTACTTACTGGTACTTCAAATCTATGTATAATACAGTATGTGTGAAAATATTTTTTGTTGATAATTTAACCATTATTTGGATACCCAGAATTTAATCTGGGATGTTTGCTTTGATTTAACCTAAATTTAACAGTGCTGGTTAAAGATTTTGGATGGATCTTGTGTTATGATGACAAGCAACAGCTTTTACAGTAGTTGTGAAAACTAGGTTTGATGATATTATTTTTCAGGACCTCTGAATTACAGACTAGCAGACTTGTAATTTGGGGTTTGCATCCCAGTTGGCTAATAACACTTTGCCATTCCAGGCAGAGATAACCACACCAACCTCAAACATGCATGCATCTCTCCCACCCACACCCTGTGTGCCGAGAGTAACACTTATATATTTAATATTTAGTGCATATGGATCCCATGTCTGCTTAAATGTAGCTCATAAAAAATATATTACAATTAGCTAAACGTGTATTTCTTTATTTCAACTCAGAGATTAATATTGTAAAATTCAGCAGACATAAGTAAAATAATGTGATTCTATTTTTTTATTAGTGTAGTTCATCTCTTTAAAGAGGCCAACCATTTCTCTCTCTTCTCCAAACTGGCTATGTTCTGCTGCCTTTGTCCTCATCTTGGTTCCCCTGCAGCTCCGCGGGGGTAACGACATGGCCTCGCTCCCTCCAACAGGCTGAGATGCGCCACAGGTTTCTCGTATATATGGACTCCTTTTTAGCGTAAGCAGCATCAGTGAGACGGAGCATTCTTTTGATTAAAAAAATCCACAGCAGGCTACGACTCCTAACTGGGGAAGTTAGGGGGAAGGGCTGGCTAATGATTCCTTCCCCACCATCACACACTCACACAAGGTAGACACTAGTGTTTTCACTTCAGCTTGTTAACAGCATGTTAACTCGAAATCTATGTAAGGACCAATGGTCGTTACTGTCTTCAGTTTACATATAAAACATCTTTTGTGATGTTATCTCATCTGAGGTCTTAAAAAGTGTGTTGCAGGTGTGCTTTTTACTTTTCTTAGGGTGCGTTTACACGGACAAATCCTGGAGCCTTTTAACTGCTCGAGGATTTGTTTGCCCAGAAGGTCCACTTTGTTTGAGCCTGTGCGAACATATAGACCAAGTCTAGAGGGGATGAAGCAAGCGCATTCTAGTGTGTTTCTTTTGGCTGGACGTGGTGCTTTTCTAATTAAATTCACTCTTCTAACAAAGAGCTGACTGCTGCAACACTGCAGGTTTTAGCATGTTTATGGGAGACGATGCAGCTCAGACAATAAAAAACGCTCATATGGATACGTGAAACAGTGAAAAGGGGCAGGAGCGTGGGAGTTATTGAACCTCACCGAACTAACGAGGTTTTAACATGTTTAACGAGATAAAAATGTCTGGCTCTACCAGCTCAGGGAAAACACTCACATGGCTTTGTGACATGCTGAGGAGAAGTGAGTGAGGGAGTCACTGACTACCTGTACTTCTACTTTTCCTCCCTACTGCTTTTTACTGCTGAAAAATCAGACACATTTTGCAGTCTACAACTTGTGTTATTAGGTATTAAAAACTAGAAGCTATTATTGCTGATGGAGTAACTATAGCATTACTAAAGTGCAGTGTGAACGCAAACCAATCAAGGTATCAGCTTTTCTCTGCCCAAATTCAATGTAAAAGCTGCCCTAGTCATTATGGTCAAAGTTCAAACAGTTTGAAATTGAACCTTACAGTCCTGCTGTAAAGACTGCTGAAGTTGGTGATGAGATTTTCCAAAAACTTCTATCCGGTTCAAAAACTTCAGGGATTCATTTTTTTCCCCTGGTAACTGCTTGGATCTTTGCAAATTGTTGGGAAAACATTTCATGCTCTATTAGGCAGAGGTGAAAGTAATAAATTACAAGTACTCACATTACTGTAATTGGGTACTTGTACATTTTTCAGTATATTTCTAAATCAGTAATTTTGCTTTTTAAAGAAGTAAAGTCATTTGTTACATTTCTACACCCAACAGTTACTGAGTAAATTGTTATTTTTGTGATTGTTTTTTTATTTCCGTTTCATGGTCTCTTTATGAATGTTTATAAAGGCACATTGAATATAATCCATATGTTCTTAGTCTTGCCATTTCTGATCAACGTCCAGCCACTTTCTTGGGTTCAGGTTGGGGATTCTATTATGTTGTTACCGACATGGTACATTTGGCATGGCACTGTTTTAGAGTCCATACATTTATTAGAGCCTGAGAATTTTTTTTTATTTTGAATTGAATTCATTGGTGTTATTTTATTAAAAAAAACTAATTGTACCTTTTATTTTATACATATGCCTTCATATAAAATAAATTAAGTTCCAATTGTGCAAGATTTGGTCTCTTCCTTTTTAAGTTTATAGGTGAGATTTTTACTGTATGCAAGGGAACCGTGGCAAGATTTATTACCAAAAATAAACGTGGGGTCTGAAAATAACTATTAACTTTTACTTTGAGTACTATTTAATTGAGATAATGTTTACTTGTACTTGAGTATTTTATGTATGGCGTACTTGCACTTGTACAATTCCAATCAAGTCAATGTACTTCTACTTGAGTGGGTTATATCAGTGCTGTTCAGACCTCTGCTACTAGGCACTAAAACATGGAACAATGTTTACTGTGAATTCAAAACTGAAATTAAATTTTAATTCTTGTCTCCTGTAAAGGTGCCTTAAGCATGCGAGACATTTTGTATTTCTGTTAAAACTTAAATGAAATGTGAACAAGTGTGATTACAAATCAACTTCTGATATACATTTTTGTCATTTTTGGAAGGAAAAAGAATTGGACAGTATAGAAAGAACACCTCACTTTCTCATAATTATTTGATGTAGCTTTATTAAATTTTGATCTACTGCTGCTATAAAAGCATGGTATGCAAGACATAATTTGTGGTTCACTGCACTAAAACACAGACTGTGTCCTTCAGGCAAAGAGTCGACCAATGCCAACCGATGTGTCCCGACCGCAAGCATAGCATACAGATACTGTTTGTGAAGGGCCTAATAAATGGTGACATTCTGAAGGAATTCTATAAAGAATTGAACTTTCCAAGAGGAAAAGATTAAAATAAATATGTTTTCAAGTTCATGAGCAATTTTTTCAAACCCAAAATAGAGTTAAATACAGCAAAATTTATTTTTCCCTAATTTAAATAATACGCTGCATCATATACAGTATTCTTTGAAGTTTAGTGGCAGAAAAGCTAACCACTATTTTACCATTAAAATCTTTAGAATTTTCATTTTAAGAAAATTAAATCCAAGTCCAGGGGCCTCATTTACGCTGCGTATGTACAAAAGAAAGCGTACGTCATATATAAGCATAGTTTGGAATTTATTAAAAAAAAAAACCTGGCAAGATAATGTGCGCACCTCCACGGCAGCTCTGACCCTGCCGTACACACAAAATCATAAGAAACGGGAAACTCTGACGCCAACAAGAGGAGGATGAAATTAATGACAGTTCTGTGAAATTATTAGAAATTGTGTGAAATAATTGAACACATTGAACATTTCACAACATATATTATTTGAAGGATGCATTTGCAAAAACGGAGGAGAAAAAAATTATACTGATGCCCGCAGGGAGTGAGTGTTGTGCGCGTGCCTACAAAGTTTTATATTAATAATAATAATTGTAATCACATGATAATTGCGCAAAACTGCCGATCAATTGGCTGCAACACTGGTAGCTGTTGTAAAAAGGAACACACTCTAATGCGTGAAGACGCACAATGGCTTATTTGGCACTGCTGGAGGACGAGGTGCACATGAGACTCTGGAGGGAGAGGATCTACAGAGACCAGCGAGAGGCAGGAACCCCGCATGAGGACAAGGTGCTGCAGGAGGGAGGAAGATGCAGCAGTGGGAAGAAGACGAGCTGCTGTGGAGTTTAATCCTATGTTTTTGGAGCATATATAGTGCATCTGTGTATGTCCACCACCTCCGTTACACAGAGGGGGTCCCCAATCCCCACTGATCCTCCAGCTTTCTGTCTGTGAGGGTAAGCTCTGCCCCTTCCTTCACCTGTTGAACAGACGTTCTTCCTATGGAGAGTGATCAACATCTTTTCCTCCACTTTTATGTGTGTGTTATGTAAGTAACTTACGAATTGCAACCCGTTAGCTGCTGAAGAACTTTATTGTGCCTCACACAAAACACACTAGCACACCCACACACTGCGTGCCGTAAAAAACCCCGTTGTTTTTTTTCACAACAGCTCTGATGTCATACGGTCGTAAAAAACCCACAGTCACAACGGGTGCTGGGGTGGCACGTACACAACATTTCCCCCCCCCCATAGAGAACAATGGAACATCTCTGTTACAATTGAACACAACACCCTAACTAGGTAAACTGGGTAGACTACCAGTTACCAGCATAGTCATGTGGATTATTCTGCCACAAGACAGACTATGCTCTAGTCCAGCACTTTCAAGTCAGAAGTCTGTAACATAGTCGTTCAAGTAACTCGGTCTGACTCTGGCTCTAGCAGGATTAGCCGCCGGATCAACCGACGGTCCCGTTGGCTCAGGCTGGAGTCCGGCTGGAACCTCCAGCCGCGCAGTAGGACACTCAAAGTCCCCAACAATGGAGTCAAAGTTCGTTGTCCCGTGGTGCGCCTTGGAGGGTTCCGCAACCCGTTTGAGTCGCCTTGCGTGCCACTGGGATCCATCAGACAGGAGGAAAGTGGCTGGCCCCAGCCTGCAAGTGACTTGCATTGGAGCAGACCAGAAGGAGAGAAGCTTATGGTTCCGACTTGGACGATGAACATGGACCCAGTCCAGCACTCCGACATCGGATGGTCTCACCTTCCGTTTCCTGTCACACTGCTGCTTCATACGATGTTGGCATTCCTTAACCCGACTGCTGTGTTGAGGTATTGCAGTTGGTTGCAGAACCGCAGGTTGCCGCAGTCGATCCAGGGGAAGCTGGAGCTCCCGCCCGATCATCAAGAGTCCCGGAGAGCTGCCGGTGGTAGAGTGTGGACTCGCCCTATAGTGCAATAGGGTGCTGAGCAGTGCAGATGAGAAAGTGAGCCAAGTGAGCTCTGATCCCATTTTTCAGAGTCTGGTTGAATCTTTCAACCCCCCATTTGCCTCGGGGTGGTAGAAAGCCGTGCGAATATGTTTTATTCCCTGGCCCTCAAGAAAGGCTGCAAACTCCGCTGATATAAACTGTGGGCCATTATTCGTCGTAATGGTGGTAGGGATACCCCAGCGAGAAAACAGGGAGACGAGGAAGTCAGTGACCACCCGAGTCGTGATGGACCCCGCTGCCAGAACTTCTGGCCACTTTGAGTGGAGGTCGTAGGTGACCAGAAGGAACCGCTGCTGATGTGGGACGCCATGGAGCTCCCCACAAATATCCATATGGATGTGCTCCCAGGGCGCAGTCGGCCACTGTAGGGGCTGCAGTGATGGCAATGGTGGTGGACCAGTCTTCCCGCTGACCAGGCAAGCTGCACAGTCTTTCACCATCACCTCTGTCCCGGTCAATACCTGGCCACCACACCAGGTCCCTGCAGCAACGTTTTACTTTCACGATGCCCAGGTGTCCCTCGTGGGCCATGGACAGGACACGGGGCCTCAGGCTCTTGGGAACAACTGTGCACAGTCCACGGGAGACGCAAACAGTGTTCCAGCAGGACAGATCGTTTCTGACTGTGTGGTAAGGCACCAGCTGCTCTGGGACAGTCGAGGGCCAGCCCCCCCGGATAAAGGTGCAGAGCTGTGAAAGGACAGGATCTTCCTCTGAAGCCTGCTGGAGGTCCAGAAGGGAGACTGTTGCCTGGAGAGGGTCATGGAGCATGTTCACCAGTTCAGGTTCGGTTGTGTCCGGGTCAGGGTTAAGTATGGTGTCAGCAGTAGCCCGTGACAGTAAGTCAGCCACTACATTGTCCCTACCCGGAGTGAATAAAGTGGTGAAGTCATAACGCTGCAGCCTCTCCGACCAACGGTGGATCCTCAGCGGTTTGTGCCCTGACCTAGCCGTGGAAAGTAGGGCTGCGAGGGCTTGGTGATCAGTCCGAAGCGTGAAGTGTCGCCCATAAACATACATGTGCCAGCGCTCGCACGCCCAGACGCAGGCGAGCACCTCACGCCCCCCCACCGAATCTTTCTGTTCTGCCGAGGTGAGTGATCAGGAGGTGAATGCAACAGGCCGCTCCATGCCCAGCTGGATCTGGGACAGCACGGCCCCCACGGCCGCGTTAGAGGCATCGCAGGTGAGGATGGTGGGACTGTTCAGGTCGAAGTGTGCCACCACAGGAGGCGAGGTGAGCTGAGCCTTGAGCCGGCAGACAGCAGCAGAGCATGCCGGCGTCCACACCCAGGGTGCGTCTTTTTTCAGAAGTTCTCTCAGTGGTGCAGTGGTCGAGGAGTAGTGGGGAAGGAATCAATCAATCAATCAATCAATCTTTATTTGTATAGCGCCAAATCATAACCAATGGTATCTCAAGGCACTTTACAGTAGAGCAGTCTTAAGGACGGACTCTTCATTTTATGGATACACACATATGCATATATACGTATATACACATACATATGTATCCCACACCCAACATGAATTCATCATGGCGGCAAGGAAAACCTTCTGTTAAGCAGCAGGAACCTTGTGTGGATCCCATTCCTATGATGAACAGCCATCCACGTTATGCTGTGTTGGGTGTGTGCAGAGAAAAGGGTGGAGACAGAGCCGCTGAGACTCTGTAACTCCACACTGAGGATCCCACGGACCTGCAAGACAAAAGCCAGAAGGAGTACAGGAGCAAACACACAAGGGAGTAAGCAGACATAGAGGGAGTGTTTGAAAGAGGAATGGGACCCTCTCCGGTCCCTCTCTAACCTAAATGACCTCTCTCTTAACGCCCTCTCCAACCTCTCTCCAACCGAGCATGCCAGACCCCCCCCCCCCGGCAGTCTATGCCTATTGCATCTTAATTATGAGCTATGAGCTGGTTCCTAACTAAAAGCTTTATCAAAGAGGAATGTTTTGAGCCTAACCTTAAAGGTAGAGAGGGTGTCTGCCCCCCGAACCGTGGTTGGTAGATGGTTCCAGAGAAGTGGGGCCTGATAACTGAAAGCTCTTCCTCCTATACTACTTTTAGAGATGAATGGAACAACGAGTAGTCCAGCATTTTGAGAGCGTAGTGTTCTGGGGGGATTGTATGGCACTACAAGCTCCTTGAGATAGACTGGTGCCTGTCCATTTAGGGCTTTATAAGTGAGAAGAAGAATCTTGAATTCTATTCTATATTTTATGGGAAGCCAATGCAGAGAGGCTAATACAGGAGTAATGTGATCTCTTCTCCTAGTTTTAGTCAGTACACGTGCTGCAGCATTTTGAACCAGCTGAAGTGTCTTAAGCGACTTGCTCGGGCAGCCTGCTAAAAGAGAATTACAATAATCCAGTCTAGAGGTAACAAAAGCATGGACTAGTTTTTCGGCGTCGCCCTGAGACAGGATAGATCTGATTTTAGCAATGTTACGGAGATGAAAGAAGGCAGTTCTTGAAGTTTGGAGGCGCAGGTAATAGCCTGTCATCCCCAGGAATGAAGCTAGTTGGGCTGGGCAAGAAGGCTCGGCAAACTGCTGCACCGCTGCCACGTTTGGATGAATTGGGCTGATGCCAGTGGCATTGAGGGGAAATCCCACAAACTCGATGGCTGACCTTCAAACATATACTCATCTGGCCATAATTGACAACTCTACTTAAACACCCACTATATGAATGCATACTTCCAACAGGCACTTTACTCGTGTTAATAAATATTTATGACTTTTAAGAGGAAATCAAATTTCAGAGTAAACCTGTACACTACGTAATTGTTTTGTTCCCCATTAAAGCTGCAATACTGTATGTACAGTAACTTTTTTGGCATCATTTGACCATATTGTAATCAAAGTGTTCTTAGTAGACAGTGAATCTCATCTCCTTCTCCTGGCTGTAAAATGACATTTAGAAATCCAGGAGCTAGAATCTGGATGTCAACCAATCAGAGATCTTTCTACAAACACGTGTGCTCCGTGAACTGTTTTTGGCGTTATTATTGGCTGCTCATCTGAAGTCAGACGTGTTGAGGTACCCTCGGTAGTAAAAGTGTAATGACAGACGTTCAAGCAGAACTCTCCATAACAGCGTTGGACACATCAGTTACACAGCAAATCAAGAGGAAAGAGGCAGACTGAGGTGAAGAAGCAACAGTTTAAAGCCACAAACACAGAGGAGGAACAGATAGCTTTCGCTTTGTGTCCTTGCGGACCTCCGTGACTGTGCAGGGTCCACAACACACACACACAGTGGTGTCAGAGACAGAGTGAGAACAGATGGGAATTCATTTTATAGTCTAGATGCGGAGTGATGGTTATCAATCCCTCTGGTGGGGACATTCAAAGGCAGCAACCGCTGCTCAGGACAGTAACTACAGTGATATGTGTATTCATATCAGAGTCTCTAAAACACCACAAATCTCCAATAACACAAGATAAAGTCCATACACTTGTCACTCGTCTATTGAGAAAAAAGTCGCTAAGAGCGTTCACAAAAGACACCGGTAAGGGAGGTTGAGTTTTGGTTTCAAAAAGGAGCAGAAAGAGGATTCTGCAAACTGCAGCTTTAATTGTAATAAAGAGTGAAGTTAACTCTTTTTTGCCATGTTTAAAAACACCTCTCCCAACTGTGCTGTGCAAGTGAGGCATTCCATGGGCAGTACGGTTCCACAGCAATACAGACTTTAAGTGCATGGTGTGATTAGCTAGTGTGAGTAGGTCCTTAAGAACTAATCCACTCTGCTGTTTAATTTAAATAGGTAACAAAGATATTGCTTACTGTGAGAAGATTCAGGCCAATGTTTCTCTTCACTTTTGCAATGAAAAAAACTTGGCAGCTAATTGTATTTACACATCGTGCTTGCACAGTACGTAAGAAACAGCTCCATGTTTAATTGGTTAACCTATTGCGCAACCACAGTGCAACCATCTAAATAAATCAGCTGCTCCATTTTTTCCTAGCTTGCTTTGCTCTGCCTGCTTCAGTCTGATCAGCTGATGGGTGAAATGTTGCAGATCATCCATTTTATCAGCTGAAATGGAGTATCCACTGAAAGAGAAGACAGGCCTGTCGCCTACAGCCATGAGTACAACTGTTGTAGTAAATGAATGCTCTGCTGCACCAACAAATTCACTGAAAGCTGAGTTTTAGGCGTGAATCGCAATAAAACAACACCTTAGAAAGTAGTTTAAGAGTGAAGTTAAAGGTCCAGTATTATGCTATTTTTCATATTATTTTCGCTAATTGTTCCAAAAATCCCAACAACATAGTATTTGAGATTTATTTTCCCAGAGTTTTAGCCCTCTGAAAAGTCACTTTCAGAGTGCTTCTAAAAAGAGGCTGTTTTTTTGTACCTTCAAGCATGAGTAGGTGTAAACACATGCTGAAGCAGCGTGTGTGTTTCTCGCAGCAGCAGCAGCAGCAGTAAATCATTAATGGTCTTCCTTCTCCTCCTCAACTCATATGACCACAGAAATAGTCAATTTAAGACAATATTCATTGTTTTGTCCAACCGCTGCATTGCATTGGGTCACAAACACGTCTGATCATGTCAAAAACGATACATGGTGGAATAACGGCTGCTAAAAGTGGAACTGATCGCTCTTCGGTTTATCTATATACTGAATTATCCATTTACTGAACATAAGAGATATTACCTGTGATATTAACTGTAACTAGAATTTTTGCATTTCCTGAAGAAAATGCAAGTGAGGATGCATGTGCTGGCCCGCGTCGCACTACATTAGCATAGCATTAACCTAGCAATAGCCTTAACGTTGTAATAATAATTAGCAACAATCGCTAAAATCAGTTAGATTGAAAAGGTTGAAAAAGGCTGAAAAAGGTTTAAAAAGGTGAAAAAGGTTAAAAAGGTTGAAAAAGTTGAAAAAGTTTGAAAAAAGTTGAAAAAGTTTGAAAAGGTTGAAAAGTTTGAAAAAGTTAGCATTGCGTTAGCATCAGCGTTAACATTGTGCTAGCATTAACATTGCGCTAGCATTAACATTGCGCTAGCATTGTGCTAGCATTAGCATTGCGCTAACATTAGCATTGCGCTAGCATTAGCATTGTGCTAGCATTAGCATTGCGCTAACATTTACATTGTGCTAGCATTAGCATTGCACTAGCATTACCATTGCACTAGCATTAGCATTGTGCTAGCAATAGCAGTGCGCTAGCATTAATATAGCATTATGCTAACATTAGCATTGTGCTAGTATTAGCATTGCGCTAGCATTAACAGTGCGTTACTATTGCACTAAGATTAGCATTGCGCTAGCATTAGCAATGTGCTAGCATTAGCATTGCGTTGGCATTGCGCTAACATTAGCATTGTGCTAGCATTAGCATTGCGCTACCACTAGCATTGCGTTAGCATTAACATTGCGTTACTATTGCACTAAGATTAGCATTGCGCTAGCATTAGCAATGTGCTAGCATTAGCATTGCGTTGGCATTGCGCTAACAATAGCATTGTGCTAGCATTACCATTGTGTTAGCATTAGCATTGTGCTAGCATTAACATTGTGCTAGCATTTGCATTGCGCTAGCATTAGAATTGCGTTGGCATTGCATTAACATTAGCATTGTGCTAGCATTAGCATTGCGTTAGCATTAGTATTGCGTTAACATTAGCATTGCGCTAGCATTAGCAATGTGCTAGAATTGGCATTGCGCTAACATTAGCATTGTGCTTGCATTAGCATTGTGCTAGCATTAGCATTGCGCTAGCATTAGTATTGCGTTAGCATTGTGCTAACATTAGCATTGTGCTAACATTAGCATTGCGCTAGCATTAGCATTGCGCTAGCATTAGCATTGTGCTAGCATTAACATTGCGTTAGTATTGCACTAACATTAGCATTGTGCTAGCATTAGCATTGTGCTAGCATTAGCATTGTGCTCGCATTAGCATTGCGCTAGTATTAGTATTGCACAAGCATTAGCATTGCGTTAGCATTGGCATAGCGTTGGCATTAGTATAGCGTTAGCAATAGCCTTGTTTTAGCATTCAAAAAGTTTGAAAAGGTTGAAAAGTTTAAGAAGTTTGAAAAGTGTTTAAGAGTTTGAAAAAGTTTGAAATGGTTGAAAAAGGTTCAAAAGTTTGAAAAAGGTTGAAAAGTTTGAAAAAGGTTGAAAAAGGTTGAAAAAGTTGAAAAAAGTTGAAAAAGTTTGAAAATTTTGAAAAAGTTTGAAAAATTTGAGAAAGTTTGAAAAATTTGAAAGAGGTTGAAAAAGATAGAAAAGGTTGAAAAAGGTTGAATGCTTTGGAATAGGGTCAAAGGGCACAAGAGGGTCAAAAAGGTTCGAACTTTCAATGTAAGTGGAAGAGAGCAAAAAGTTCCATGAGAAATAACTCAAAAAATGAAAAGTTTTGAAAAAGCTGGAACATAGCAGAGAAGTGCAGAATTTTCTGAAAAGTTTGATACTTCAATTGTTGAAATTGGTTGAAAACTGTAGGACGAGTTTGAGAGGACGGAAGAATAATAACATATAATACTAAAGGGGAACGAATACAATAGTGAGGATGCCAATGCATCCTCACTAATTAGGGCTGGGCGGTATGACCAAAAATGTATGGTATGGTATTTTTCAAACGGTTTCACGGTATATGACGGTATTTTTTTTTCATGCATTAAGGGTGTTCACAGCATTTTCTGCTGGTTGAGAGAGGAATTACTGCAGTAAATTGACTAAGAATGGTCTATTTTACTGTCATGATGAGGGAATATTGTAGAATATTTCCACACTAGTAGTAATACAAGTTTGCAACATCAGCCCAATGGCTATTTGTCACGCTAGCTTAGCTTTAGATTTAGCTTTAGCATTTGCTTTAGCATTAGCTTTAATATTAGCTTTAGCATTAGCTTAATTTCTAGCTTTAAATGCTGCATACTCAGTAGTGTGGTGGTTTCTTATCGTGAATAAGGTAGTGTTTTGTTTGCAGCTCCACCAGGACTCATTTCCACATTATAGGAATTACAAATTGTGATTATTTGCTCTCTTTTTTGTGTATTACTGCCGAACTGCCGATGCTAAGCCAACCGTGCCTCCGTGTCCGTGACTGTTGTTCTCCTGTAGTACATGCCCACATGCAGCTTCAGAGCTTTTAATTGTGTCCTATGTAGAAGTGCAACGTAGAAAAGGGTCTGGTCTGAAACGCAGCATGGCGTAGCGTTCTGAAAGTTGTGTAATCAAATACACCGGTACGGCAGTATATTAAAAATTCATATCATGACGAAAATATATACCAGTATTCGGTATGAACCGGAATACCGCCCAGCCCTAACTGTAATATCAACCTGCCTTTGCTATGTTTGTCCTACATGTAAGGTAGTTTGAGAGGGAGGACCTCCCATTCTTCTAGGGTAGGAGGAGCCAGGATTGTCAGGAGGAGGAGTTTCCGTGTTGTGACGCCACAACATGAGAAAAATCCAGCTCTCCCATTTGGAGCTGACTTTTTACAAAATGTGCAAAGGAGGGAGGAAACACAACTTTTTCAACTTTGGCCCTTTGAATGAGGCTAAAGGAATGTATATCACTGTAGCAATTATAAAGTAAATTTTTCATAATACTGCCTCTTTAAGGGAGAATAAATCAGACCAGGTGAGTATTTGCTATAAATTAGAAAGGGTTAAAGTCAAGCATTGCTTTGATAAAACATTTAAATGAGCAGTTATTAGAGGAGAAAATGGATGATTACTGACACAACTCAGATAATGATATTATGAAACATGTAAAAAGAATCTGCTTGGGCTTGGCAAAGATATTCGATTGATTAATCGAATTTGTAGATAAAAACGATTTTTATTTTGCAAATTCGAGTTATATATATATATATATAAAAATATATATATATTTTTCCAACCATAGTTTTTCTTTTTACTTTTTTGCATTCCGATGTGAGCCATCCCCCTCTTTGTTTACATTTGTTTACCATTTGAGTAGGCTATATGTGTGCCTCAGGCATCTTTCATTTTTTATTTGCACTATGATATGTCAGTAGTAGTAAAATATGTAGTTATCTGATTTCTTGATCAGTAAATGTAAGCTACTGTGTGCTGGTGCACTTTTGACAATATACTGTATCTGATGTCTGCAGTCATTTTTAAGTGGATTGAAAAAAAAAAAAAATCAAAAAATGTTTTTTTTTAGGCAAAATTGCCCAGCACTACAATCTGCATGTTTCTGTCTCATTTTAATATTATTATTATTATTATTATTATTATTATTATTATTATTATTATTATTATTATTATAATAATAATAATAATAATAATAATAATAATGATACTTTATTGAGCTCTGGGAAGCAACATTATCAACCCATCATGCTTTGTGTGCCATTCAAAATCGCGACCCCCTGCCTTTTTAATTGTAAATAAGCCTTATCTTTAAAAGAATGAAAACGGAGTATGGGTCCATGTCATAATTTTTTCAATACAGTTTTTTAGTACATTTAGAATGTTTTAGGCCAAACTTGTAAAAACTGTGGATGGTTCAGAAAGTTCAGAAATGTAAATTATTATTGCAAATAGCTCAGCTATAATAATTATTTTAGTGCCATAATATCTACCTTTATTCACTGGGCATGCATCCATTGTTATGAGGAATTATGAACAAAACAGTTTTGCTTATCTCTGCTAATGGTTTGAATGTGGGAAAAAAATGGTTTTGTCCAATAAATAGGAACAGATGTCCTAAGCTCCCCTTGTTCCATACATTCACGATCGACAAAGCAATGTGCTTTCTTTACGCCAGGCATTCAAAACACCCCCGCCCAACATTTGGCAAGCTCTTTGTGTCTGTACATTCACTCTGTTGCTTTTGGCTCGATCTAAAGGTCTGTCATGCTTTAAAGGAGCCAGACACTTTTTCAGACAGTTGACAATTTCAAGAAGCATAATAATAATATTTTAATATTTTCTACTGCAACTTAACAGTTCATGACACAATATGTAATCATCTCCCTCAGCTTTTGTTTGTATATCTACTTTACGGCTTGTGCTGAGAAATCTAATGAGCTGCATTATATCTATGTTTTGTGTGTTCTTTATGATTGTGTCTACATGATGCTGCCCCAGATTTCTGAATAATCTGCATTGTTCACTTCAAAATAAAAGGCCAAGAAATTTGCATCCAGTGCATGTAGCACCCCAATGTTTGAGCAGGTGGTTTTGACAAGTAACGCTTCCACTATTGATGCCCAATCTATGGTTCTGGGGCCGTTTATGTTTTCATACCAGGCTGTGAGTGACTAAGGAATAGTTTGAGCCTGGAGGAGGAGCTGCACTTGCTTTTGCCAAATTATTCACAATTTCATCACCTCCAATAAATTAATACTCAAGACGGCATCAGCAGCATCTGCTCAAGCAAGACAAGTGTAATCAGTTCCCCTTTTAACTCAGTTGAGCTGAGCTTCAGGATAGCTATCATAATGTTGTTATCAGTATGCGATTCATGAGCAGGTTCACAACAAGGCCGCTGCATGACAATTAAGGCGCTTTTCTTTACTGTGAATCTGAAACCATTCATTCTAGACAATTTAGACCTCAGTCGCTCCTACCACAATAGTTCCACATCCATCAACATTGACTAATGTTTGTTCAGGGAATTTCTTATCTGGACCAGCTCCAAACAGCTCAGTTTCTATCACTATCTTTCCTCTGCCTACTTTAAAGGGGACATATCATGCTAAATCCACTTTTTAACCCTTAAATGCATTTTGTTGTATATTTAGAGTGCTTAGAAGTACAGAAAAAATCAAATTAGTCTCTTCAGGTGCTCCGTAGATATCTTTATATTCTGTTTTGGTCATATTTTTCAATCTGTTTCGATTTTTCTATTCTCCATTACGTTTTTTTAACTATTACGTCACAGTATTTGCAGCGGAACTGCCAAATTAGGACATCGACTCCAGGCCCAACACTTCAAGCAATCCGCCATCTTTATTTCTCGCTGCGATTTTGTATTTATTTCTTCTATCTTTGGAGACGACGAACAGAGCACTTCGGTAAGCTGTAAATAACGCTAAAAAGTGTGATGATAAGACGTCCCTGTCATTGTTTTGTTAGCATTAGCAGTTGCACCGTCTTCAGACTTCATATGTTAGCGCTGTGTGCTCGTTTTAGATCCTTGATGATATAGCCTACGTGATTTAATTTAAGTCTAAAGTTTTCATTAGTCATTTCACTTTGCCGTTTTTGTCTCAGAAAAGACTGTATTAAAATGCATTTTGTGACGTTAGCTTGGAGCTAGCGTTAGCTCGGTGCTTGTGTTAGCTCACTTGTTAGGGTTCTGCAGGTTCATCATCTTCATTTTCATCTCGCTCCGCTGGGTCAGACTCTGGCTGGAACATGTAAGGCTGGATGGACAAGTCTTCTGTTGTTGACATTTTGTAAATAACCTCTGAATAAAAAGTTTATGCACCGCTACATAACCGTATCTCTTCTATCAAACTACAAAAATGGCCGAGCAGGGTGGAGTTGAACCTCTGCAACCTGGAGAAGGGGCGGGGTCTGAAGTATCTCATTTGCATTTAAAGAGACCGCACCAAAACGAGTTGCTCTCAGAAGCACATCAGAAAAGGGGTAGAAAAGGTGCCTGTGGAGCTATAATAATGAGGAATTCAGACCCAAGCATTGCAGTTCCGCTTTATATAGACCACAACTGTATGATTTATATCTAAAAAGAAAGGATTTAAAACCATGATATGTCCCCTTTCAATCAATGTGTTGTCATTGCATAAAGCTCCTTTCCCGCAGCTCAGGGTAGTAGTAGGAGAGAGAAAGTGTGACCTTTCTTCCCTGATTTGCTTTGAAGCTTTAAACATTTTCTTTTAAATCTCTAGATTTTGTTTGCAGTTTTTTTTTGTGTTTGATGTTTTGTTTAATTGTAGATGCCAACTTTCCCACAACTGTTCACTTTGAGCTAATTTATTTTAGGATCAGTCTATGAAATCTCATTTCTCTGAGTGCTTTTTGTGTTGAGCCAAACAGGATTTCTCCTGACGCTTGTTGATCCTGCAGCCTATTCATGGAATGTCTTTAAAAACAAGCTGCTTTATCACAGAAATCAAGAATGGAAAATGTTCCGTCAAACCCGCTCCTTCCTTATTTCTTTCACGTGTCAGTGCTTGGCCTTCTTCTCCTGGGACTCACATTGAAGTAGGATATCTACTTAAAGGATGTCTTTCAACCCAATGTCCGAGGAGAATAGTTCTCTGAATGAACTGAAATGGAGTTGCTTCTAGGTAGTTGTTTTCTCTTTTTCTGGTTTGATTGTGTTTCTCTGGCTGCTGCTCTCAGTCACAGCCCACTCCCCATGTGCTATTGAAGCCGTAACAGTTCCAGACTAACTGACCATTAGGGGAAGCCTATTTGACAACGTGAGAGACAAAAAGCTTGACGATTTGTTATTTTTCTCTTTTCAGTCTGCCACAGTTTGTTAGCACAGTCCGACATGGATGGCAGATCCTGAAGGATTTGGGCTTTTTCAGCATATCTGGAGTGTTACAAGGAGGTCTCAGCGTGGAGCCTCTGTGCTGAGGAAATGATCCAGATGTAAAGCTTCTGGCTCTCATAACCCAGTGGGACACCTGGCCCATCACTGCCATGCAGCAGGCTTTAAAATCCACAAAGACACAGAAGCCACCATCCCTCTCTGAGCAGGAATATTTGTGCAGCACGCTGTTGCATGTTGATTTCCTTTGTATATATACAGTATATATATGTTTACTGACTCCTATTTTTGTATCAGAGCTTTTGAGTTTCAGTAAAAAAAACTTCTACAACATTGTATTGAAATCCTGCTCAGTTTATTAAACTATTTTACCTAAATGCACAGTATGATCTACTTTGTAAAAATAAATGCCTCCTTTTTTATTAATAACAGTTGTAGAAAACCATGAATGCCTGTTACATTTTAATTCGATTAGTTATTCAAACATGTTAGAATTTAATGTTTTGATGTGAATTTTCCTTCATCAAGTTTTATTTAGTTTATGCACCCATTCATCAACATCCTGAACTCAATAACTACATTATTTCAGACCAGTGGTTTTTGATCAGGAGTACACATACCTGTTACAATAGGTGTATTGTAGCTCACCGGTTCTGAGCAGACAAACGAGAAGTGAGAGAGAGCTGTGTGCCCCAAGGCTGTTAAAGGTCCCATATCATGGTATTATTCACCCATCTCCATTTGTTCTAAGAAGCCCTAACATAGTATTTGGTGTTTGTTTTCCCAAATGTGCCTGTTTTCCAGAGTTTTAGCCTCTGAAAAGTCACTTTCTGAGCAGCTCTACACAAACAGGCTGATTTGTGGCCTACTTATGCATATTCATGAGTGGGCGTGTCTATAGACGGGACAATGACGTAGGGCCAGAGGACGGCCCGCCCTCCTCCCACCTTCTCTGTAGTCGAGCTCATGCTGCTTTATAAACATGAGACAGAGCGTGGGGGCGGGGCATTCACCGTACATACATAGACTGTAGAAAATACATACATAGCACTGTGCAAAGGACGCTGAAATGCTCATTTTCGTGGGCGTGTCTGTTTACCTGTTATTCACGACAGAGAGCTTCCTGGAGGCGCGGCTTCTCCAGCTCAGTGTCTCGTCAGATTTGTCATCAAAGTGGGAACGCATCATCAAATTGGAGTGAGGTGTTTGGGCTCACCCTGCAGTAAGAAAGGAGCAAATCACCCTCTAACTAACCATTTAGGGAATCAATGAAAAAAACACTTTGGGCATGTGTATGAAGCCCTAGCAGCACTTTGATCATGTTTAAAGCACAGAAAAGTTGATTTAGCGTAGCATGAGCCCTTTAATGTTTGACTGAGTTGTGGACTTGGTGATAGCAGGGACTCTCTTATTAGAGACCGTGTAGTGTGTGGCACAAAGAGTAATACAATGAGGGAAAGGTTGCTGAGAGGAAAACCTCACCCTGGAGAAGTGTGTTCATATCTGCAGAGCAGCTGAGTTATTGCAGAAGAATAATAGGACACTACAGGGGCAGGTGATTGAGGAAGTCCACACATTAAAGTACAGCGCAAAGATAACTAAAGATGAGCAGATTGACTGTAGATATTGTGGAAAGACCCATGAAAGAGAAAAAATATATGTCCAGCCTTTGGGAAAAAATGTAAGGAATGTGAATGAGAAAATAATTATGCTGTGAAGTGCAGAGTGAAAACAAAATATAAAATTAAGAGACAGGTCCACGTTGTCACTGAACACAAGCACAGATTTTGACCATCATAGTGGAGAAAAATGAGGTTGTGAACCAAGATGGAGGACATTCCATTCAAAATTAACAACTATTTGCTGCAATGCAAATTGGGAGGAAGTTTGTTAAGTTTCAGATTGACTGTAGGGTAACTTGTAATGTTATATAATGTAATTGCAACCAACAATGAAAGCAAGTGTTTATCTCCTGTCCAAAATGGCGGCTCTCCATAGTTGATGCTCAACTGCATACAATTGTTCTAAAAAGTCCTTTTTAGTCCACATTTTCAACAGAGAGAGACAACACAAATATTAAAACAGGTCTGCAGAAGGCATGAAGACCCTGAGAGAAGGTGACATCGTGAAAGTACAGCCTTTTGAACCAAACGAGGTTTGGAGAGGTACACAACTGATCAGACCACAGATCGTACGAGGTGAAGCTGGAATCAGGTGGAGCGTTAAGAAAGGCAACAGAAGACACCTCAGTCAGGATCACACGGGTTCCAATGAACATACAGAAAACGGGCCTGTAGTACAGGTGCAGACTGATGAACAACAACCAACTCTGACCAGGTCAGGGCGTGAAGTCAGGAGACCCCATTACCTGCAAGACTTTACTCAGTGACAATTGGTTATTTTGTTATGGGAAAAACCAAAAAGATTGTGAAAAAGAGTTCCTGCTTAAGTTCTGTAAATTTCAAGAGAAGCGTGTTTGTGTTAAAAGGTTATGGTAGCTTTAAGTTTATATTTATATAAGAAAGTCAACATAAATAAGTAATAATGTTTTAGTCCTTTTTCAACTCAACTCCAATCTTGCCCTAACTCCAAGAAACAGCTCAAATCAAACCTCTTAAAAGAGCTGGGTTCTTATCCTATATATTCTAAATGCATGATGCTATGTTATGATTATCCGGGTATCATTAAAACCAGTGACGTGCCGTGAGCACTAGGATTGGGTAGAACAATGTGCCAAATTTAAAAACAACTGTTCTGATCATAGTAAAAGTATTTAAATAGGCTCAAAAATGAGTATGCTCAATTATTCGGCTACAGCCCTGTTTATTTTTTGTGCTATGATGTTTTGGCCGCATAGTTTCTTTGCTGGTCAAAAAGAGCTGGTAGGGTAGGCTGAGTCTGACCCGGGGTTTCCACTGGATACGTCTCCGCTGCGCCACGGCACCAATCCGGTATTTCACCGCTGTCCGCCGTCCGGTAATTCACACCGGTTTTGAGTGCGCCACGTTGCGCTCCGGTTGAACAACTGTGAGCAGTTCTCACGATATTTATATAATAGCGTGAGAACGCGGTTAAATGTATGTGTTATAAACGCAACAATGAACAGATAAACAGTGTTCCTAACGAAGGAGAACAAGAAGGTTGGACTCTGGATTTGTCATAGACACATTTTTTAGCAACAGCCAACAGAGAAGAGATAAAACTGCACCATTAAAACATGAACTAAACCAAAGTAGCTGCAGTTTACAGTGTAGTTACAGTATGAGAGGAATCAATATAGTGGATGTGAATTTGTTTTTACACATTATGACGTTTTGGTGATGTAGTTACTTGAAATATAATCTGAAGTGTTTTATTTTGAAAAG
The DNA here is from genome assembly GCF_900634775.1 of Gouania willdenowi. NCBI lineage: Eukaryota > Metazoa > Chordata > Actinopteri > Blenniiformes > Gobiesocidae > Gouania > Gouania willdenowi. The sequence goes on along the minus strand of NC_041049.1, from coordinate 34,647,308 downwards.
TAACAGGATATTTTTTTGTGGAGTGCGTGCTTAATTTCCTGTTTAGCTTCATTTGCTCTGTGCTGATTGATGCGTCGTGCTCCGGTGTCCACCAGAAATAGAAGCCCTGCGTGTATCTGGCGGAGGGCACCGTACTACCGCATCTGGGAAGGAACAGACGCACTACAGCGGTCCCGGTGGAAATTAATACATAGACTAAAGTGGAAACCTATCAGCTCCGGTGACGCGGTGGTGACGTAACGCAGTGGAGCCGCATCCAGTGGAAACTGGCAGTCAGGCTTCCATGGTTTCTGTCTCGTAGCTGCTGGTCGACTTTTCTCAGCTTCATTCTGGGACTTTAAGAGAAACATAGCACTTTCAGACAAAAATAATTGTATTGTCCTTTAATTAAACATTGTTTACGTTACAGACGGGCATGACTGTTAACGTTTGCTGCCTAGCTCCCACATTAACGTTGGTCGTTTCATTGTTAGCCATAACCACTAGCTTAATACGAGATGGCTAACGTGGCTATCAGCTGATTGGTAAACGTCTATTCGTCTAACGTTAATGTGTGCAGCTGGCTGGGTTAACATTCATGATAACTGTATAATACTTCAATGTTGCTGAGACGGGAGCTTTACTGACCTTTTAAAATTCCTCATAGAGACCAGGGTGTTGGTCTTTCAGAGGCTTTATATTGCTTCTGGACTTTGTAGCCACCACTTTGAATCATTGCTTCAATCGGCTTGCATACAGGCCTGTTGAAATCCGTTGTCTCCCCTTTGGCGTTTGCTTGATATTCAAAATACTTCCATACACGACTTTTTCCCCATCTAATTTTTGACTAAAACTGGTTGCGCAGGTCCCCCAGAAACAACACTAGCCATTCTGCAGCCGTGCCGACATCAGCTAACCTTAGTGTTATGATGAGGTAGTATGTTCAGCTGCAGCTAAGGGGAGGGACTGCATGTGTGTCTGTTTGTGTCTGCAGCAGCGAATAAAGTTGTGTCAAAGATGAACCATAGATATTAGGAGATGAACACGACGCTATATCGTATCCGATACTCACTTTTTGGTACCGATACTTTATTCAGTATTGAGTTTTTTGACAACACGAGTCTCCCATGTTTTAAAAGCTGTTTTTCCTCAGAATCAAGTTTCTTTATTGTCTCTAGTGCTGTCATCCTGCTTGTAGTGTTATTCCGCTGCTAGCTTAAGAACGTAACAGCGGTCACGCGATATCAATTCACTAATGCACTGTGAATGTATGTATAGCATTTAGCATAGCACGGTTACGTCCAAAGGCAGCATAGCAATCTTCCTTTTAACGTAAATGGTTTTCATATTGGGGAACTGACTGCGTATGCACAAACATATACACAGGCTATGAGGCCAGAGGCAGAGCAGCAATGTGCCTTCACCTGCCTTACAGCAGAGTGAGACTTGTTCAGCGTTTAGTCATTTGGGCTATGAAAAGCACAAAATAATGACACTTTCAAACTTATAGGTACTATAGGCTATCGGAAATTGAAAATTAAATTCTAATTACATTACTGTACAATAAAAACAAGTAATCAAAATATTAATTCACCCTTAAGTAGGCACTGCCTACCCTGCCACATAGAGCGTCTCCTGTTCATTCTGGAGTATTTTGTAAAGATAAATGCAGCAGTTAAGAAAAGATGCTAAGGCTTGTGAATTTTAGTTGTTTTATTGTTATATATGAAGTATATAAAGTAAATCATTTTTTATTTTATTTTTTAGATTTTTGATCGTGCCACTTACCTAAAGCAATTTTGAGTAATGTCGTGGAAGAATAGTGGCTCTCTTTATGAAGGTAGAAAGAATTAGATTTAAAATCGAAACTCAAATTTTTCTTTAAAAAACCGGAATCGCAAAATCTATAAAGTAGTTCTGTCTTTGTTTGGAGGTCTGCACTGCTCATATGCTTACTGTGTTTCTGTAAACCTGAGAAAATCCACTGTTAATTGTGTCCCATGGGCCGTGAGCATTCAGTATTCACAGCGTTTCCTGTCCCTCTGACTGATGCTCTAACGTTAGCCTCATCATCAAAATTCAACAGGTCTGTTTTTTTAATTGCTTGACGTCAATGTGATAATGTTATCCCAGCCCCTTTAGAGAAAAAGGAATCGGGATGTTGGGAACCTGGGAGTTAGGGTGAAAGTGGGTTTGTATGTGAACGATCAGCTAGTCGATAAATGCAGGTGCTGCTACTCAACTTCTCTCTACAAATAAATTCTGACGTTGTGCTTATTGCACATTTAAAAAAATCTTGATGTCAGACTTTTTCGGGGCAATGTTGTTGAGGCAAGACATAATTGTGTGTAAGTGAAAGGCCTAGATAATATTTGAAACCAGCTAACAAAGTGATATATTCTGTACTCCTCAAATAGTATCCCAGAATGTATCTATGTTTCAGCAGAGTTTCATTCACAGTACATGTAAATAATTACCACTAATCACCAAATCTCTTTTTCTTGTTTTTAAGCTCACAGAGCATTGACATGGCGCTAGAGAACAAAGCAATGGTCAGAGAGGGAGGAGTAAGAGATTAGCTGTGTGACTCCCTCTGATCACAGTGAGGATTGTTTCTCTATAGGGGTATTTTACCTCAGCTGTTCAACTTCTTTTTGTTGGATCGATAAATCCAGATGGAGTAAGGTGATAATTCGGCTCCAGTAATACCCTCAATAAAGCAGACACTCATCTGCTGAGAAATGCCTTCTTCCCTCTCATTTTTACATTATTTAAAGGAGACATATCATGCATTTAAATCCTTCCTTTTTACATATAAATCATACAGTTGTGGTCTATATAAAGCGGAACTGCAATGCTTGGGTCTGAATTCCTCATTATTATAGCTCCACAGGCCCCTTTTCTACCCCTTTTCTGATGTGCTTCTGAGAGCAACTCGTTTTGGTGCTGTCTCTTTAAATGCAAATGAGACACTTCATACCCCGCCCCCTCTCCAGGTTGCAGAGGTGACACTCGGTTCAACTCCACCCTGTTCGGCCATTTTTGTAGTTTGATAGAAGAGATACGGTTTTGTAGCGGTGCAGAAACGTTTTATTCACACGTTATTTACAAAATGTCAACAACAGAAGACTTGTCCATCCAGCCTTACATGTTTGAGCCAGAGTCTGACCCGGCGGAGCGAGATGAAAATGAAGATGATGAACCTGCAGAACCCTAACAAGTGAGCTAACACAAGCACCGAGCTAATGCTAGTGCCAAGCTAACGTCACGAAATGCATGTTAATACAGTCTTTTCAAAGACAAAAACAGCAAAATGAAATGACTAATGAAAACTTTAGACTTAAATTAAATCACGTAGGCTATATCATCAAGGATCTAAAACGAGCACACAGCGCTAACATATGAAGACTTTGCAACTGCTAATGCTAACAAAACAATGACAGAGACGTCTTATCATCACACTTTTTAGCGTTATTTACAGCTTACCGAAGTGCTCTGTTCGTCGTCTCTAAAGATAGAAGGAATTGAACCCTCAATCAGACAAAGTCTTTCTGCAAATCCTTCTTTATACTGGTGGAGGTTGCTGAAGCAGTCATCCTTGAAGTGCTTCACGCACACCAAAATGACCTTACCCACAGATGTGGGTACATTTCCGTAAAAAATAAAACTCAACCAGGCACTTAGAAAAGGTTCTGATGCTGGGAGACGGTGTAATGAAGCGTGTGGGTTACTACATCCAACAACCGAACATTTTGACTTATCCTCTCGTAACTTCAGCATCCTTGAGCTGGACTACAAAATAAAAGCAAGAAATAAAAATGGCTGATTGCTCGAAGTGTTGGGCCTGGAGTTGATGTACTAATTTGGCAGTTCCGCTGCAAATACTGTGACGTTATTGTTCAAAAAAAGTAATAGAGAATAGAAAAATCTAAAAAGATTGAAAAATATGACCAAAACAGAATAGAAAGATATCAACGGAGCACCTGAAGAGACTAATTTGAACTTTTTTGTACTTCTAAACACTCAGCATGATATGTCCCCTTTAAAGATGATGTCAAGCTGGCTGGCTTGGACAGAGGGGGCACGGTGGGTGCCGTGTTTCTGGACTTGCGAAACGCCTTTGACATGGTAGACCATTGTGTTCTCCTGTCTAATCTTTCTCAGTATAATCTGTCAAATCGGATGCGATGTGTGAGGGTACATAATAGGGCTGAAACGATTCCTTGAGTTATTTGAGTAATTCGATTACTAAAATGCTTTGAGGCAAAATTCTCTGACTCGATGCTTCGTTTAAGCCACTTCCGCTTTTGATGACGTCACGTTCACGCATAGCACGGAATAAAAGATTGTTTCCATTTGTATAAGGGTCTATAGGATGAAGGAGGGACTTATATACATTAATGTATATGAATGACCACCGGCAGGAGACCATGGTAACACTAGTTAGGTATTTTTTCGTATTTCAAAAGAATCATAAATAAACACAGATTTCTCAGAAACTCAGGATATCAGCTTTATGGAACACTTTAATGTACCTTGACACTGTTCTCTAACCCTACCTGTCAAGTTTTGTATTTATTTTTGAAAATAAGGGAAATTTTCTGGTGCCCACTACGAGCCAACCCGCCCAACCAAGCTCTAGAATCCCTAATAATTTAAGATAGATGTACAAGACATCTAAAATAGCCACTTGTTAACCACTTACTAAATACAATAATGTGATTAGAATCTGGTAGGTTGACCTTTATTACCAGTGGAATGCTGTGAACATTCCTACTAGGGCTGGGCGATATGGACCAAAACTCATCTCAATATATTTTCTCAAAATGGTGATATATGATATAAATCTTGATCATTTTATCAAATAACGTCTGACCAGAAAAACAATTCTGGGTTAAATTTGCTGATGCAAAATACCACACAGGGACATTTATTAACAAACAGCTGATCAATATGTGCACTCAGAAATCCATCTCACTGAGCTTTACATGTTGTTCTGAGAGGTAAAAGCAGCAACTCCTAAAACTAGTTTTTTGTTTCATATGATATATGAAATATTATAGTTTTCTATATCGCTAGAATAGAAAACTCGATACATCTTGAATCTCGATATATCGCCCAGCCCTAATTCCTAAATTATAAAACAGCCTAAATAAAAACATAAATGTGTATATGAAGCACATGTGTTTATTTAATATACTTACAGTTTATATACAAATTAACACATTGCATATTTACTGTTAATTTCACGTTGCTTGTTTTTAAGTTAGGCATTTACATTTTATTTTTATTACATATTTTCATATAATTTCTCATGCTCAGTCATGTGGTTCTTTGGTATTCACTAATGACTTATTAGACATATTTTTTGCAGACTTTACATTCTTTAACACTTTTTTAAAGCAGTGTATATTTGTGGCGCTTGTGATTTGCTGATTTTTCAGGCTGATTTACATGTTCCTTCCCCCGTGGTAGACGCTAAAATCTCAGTTATTAATCTAACAGAACGTGTAACTGTGTCCCATCCTGCTGCTCTTTAGGAAGATAAACTCTGTCACATTTCATTATTTACATGAGTTCTTTGTTTTTTTCGCTGGAACATCTTCGTTCATCTCTTTTCTGAGTTGTTTCCGGGTTTGTTGCCGCTGTTGGCACTAATCTCGCGAGAACTGCCACCCAGGCCATTTCAGGAGGAAGTTTTTCTGTACGAGCCACAGTTAAAATCGTTCTCTTTTTCTGATCCAATCTTCACAGTATGATCACTGTATGATCACACTGTGGTTTTATGTTGGACATAGTATGAAAACAGTTATACTGTACATCAGTTTGACCAATGTGGACAGATGTCTGAGGTCTCTCAGAGTTTCATTTACCGAGCTGCAGCCGAGGCGCAACTCTGTTGCACACAGTCAGCTGGTCACCTCCACGATGCAGCACCCACCGTCTCTGCAGGAAAAGGACTGGATGGCACAGGTTTTTGACACCTGACTTTTAGTCAAGGTTTTCCATCTGCTTAGTGTGATGCCAGGAAATATGTAGAAAAACAGAAAGGAATCATATTAATGTTTTGTCAATCTGCTGGGAATCATTGTGTATAATGCAAGGTTGAACGTCTGTTTGTTATATATGAGACGTATCAAATATAAAGTTATTTTTATTTTTCTCACCAACTGCTCACAGGCATGCACAGATGAAATATCATCCTTATTTTTTCTTTTTTACACATTCTTGCTTTCAAGGTTGTCAGAGCCTTTTCTGAGCGCCAGCTGGTTTCTGTCCCAGTTGTGTATTGGAGGGTCTCCATCATCTGATGACATATTTAGCAGAAAAGAGTAGTCACAAGTACTGTATATATTCTTTTTACCTTTTCAATAAGAAAAGCTGGAAATGAGAAAAACTACTTTTCAACTATAATGTGGATTTGCACTGTGAAGATTTATTTAAATATATTTTGATGTTACATTTCACTATTTACTGTTAAAAGAGCTTTGCACATGTATTTAGTTGTAGCATTATTCCAAACATAGTCCTAATATGTCAGTATCTAAGTGTTAAAGATGTCGGTCAATTCTCATACTGTTACCAGCAGGTCATCTCTATGTTCATATATACAGTATATATATATATATATATATATATATATATATATAACATTTTAGTCATCTGCATTCATTCTGTATCTTTTTTTTCATTCAAGTGAAAATATTGTACTCAACACCCATCCAAGCTACATCCAATGCAACATTAAATGATATAAAATTATGCACCTGTCTTTCTTATTTTGTCATTTTGACAATAATCAATAAATAATTTGACTTATAAGCACACAGTGTATAATAACTACGGCACAAATACAACCTAATTGATTCCTATCCCGACAACCGTCAGCATTGATTGTTGCTGTGTGAAGTGACTGTAGACAGGAGGGTTACTGAAATCTATACTTTTGAATGGTTAGGTTAGATTAGAACAGGCACTTATGTTGAAGTGTGCTCTCCTGCTCCTGTCATGATTAAATTATGGGGAATATTTTTGGCAGATAGTATCTGTAGAAGCATATAATGTTTGATGTGCTGCTGTCTTGCTTGCAAGATAGATGTTGATGATGCAATAACAATGTCACTGCCTGAAATTTTAGTGAACAAATCAATTAATGCCTTGATGTTTAAATTGCCCAATGAACTGGGGAGCTGAAATGTCAAAGACAAATGGGAAAGAGTATTTAAAGCAGAGCCTCTCAGCAGATGTAGATGAAACCTTTTCTGTGGTGTTGAAACGTCTCCCCTCTTTGTCCGCCCCTCTGTGGCCTGGCCTTTTACGCCCCCCTTGAGGGCTCATCCTATTGTTGTGCTTTCTTCGGCGTCTGTGCTGATCTTTCTCTGCACCCCCATAACCGATTCAATGAAGCTCTTACATCCCTGTTGGTGCTCCAGTATTCTATGAAAAGGTTTCCATGGAAACCAAAAAATAATGCAGACCCTCAACACTGTTGCTTTTCACCAGCTATTAGCTCTCCAAACAGCGGTTCAAAAGAGAATACCTCTCCAACAGGCCTCTTTGCTGTTGCGTAAGACAGTTACTCACCTACTGTATATACTGCTGTGTTACACTCAAAATGGATTACAGTGGGGTGTGTTAGCTGACCCATACCTGAAAAGATGTATAAAGGAATATTTCAGTAAACTGTGCATCTTGAAGTTACTGTTAAACTGTTTCTTTCCAAAGTATTGTATGTGGTTAATACAATCAGAGTTCATGAGTCTTTTGACACGTAATGCATTATTATTGTGCATTGCACAGGACTGTCCATTTTTCTTACTCTGGCTTTGTTTGCCTTTTCCAGATGGAATCAGCGCTCTGTGGTTTGTATGGGGGAGGGCTCACCACTGTCAGATGGGTTTTGTGTCTTGGTGAATCTGATGGTGTGTCAGCAGGCTGATGTGGCTGGCTCTGTCAGACAATTTGCTCTTTGGATATTTCATTGCACTTCTTGCTTTCAGAAGGAGAATCTGCCCCCTGTATTTCACCATGTAACATCTTGCCTGTTCAGGCAGCTCTTGCCATATTCAATAGCATGGTTGTCAGCGGCATTGCATTGCACAAGCTCCAAAGTATTATTATTCAAAGCTTTGCTGCTGACTTTAGCCATTGTGGCTGCAGTTTAATTGGATCGCATAACTGTTTCTGCATTTTCAGAAAAAGATGGTTGTGGCAAAGCAGTTTAAATACAGAAAAAGTTGAAAGCTTTTATGCTAATTAGACACCGTTGGCTGGAGACGTTTCCCTCATTTGACAGTTAAAGCCAACAGTGTGGCTAAGTAAGCGAGGTATTCAATGAATAATGTATGATCCTCATCAAGGTTGAGTCTGATGCTCTGTGAGGAAACTGTGCTGGTGTATGGCTTTTCTAATAAATGATAATTAGCCAACTAGGAAGGTTCACAGACTCCAGTACCACAAGACAGGCATTAAGATTTTACCTGTTCACATCCCTGCTGTGGACTGCTGCACTGAGCACCATCCCTTGTGTCCCGGTTCATTTGGCCCCACTGCTGAGAGGTGAAGTTTTCACTCTGATAAATCTGTTGCAGTTTGAGATTATCTCACTGCCCTTAATAATGAATGCAAACCCTGTCATTTATCCTCAGTGTTTAAAGGTAAATTTATACTCAAATAATTGTATCACTTCTTTCACTCTGAGCTGCAGATTGGCTGTTTATTCATCTTGTGAGCTCTGTCTTTACCTGTGCTTTTCTTCTGCTCTGCTTCTGTCCAACAGCCTATAAAAACAGGAGAGGAGGGAGAAGCAAGAAAAAGAATTAACTTCACCTGAACAGCGGAAAGAAGACAGTGGACACACATGGTACTGTACTTCCTAAATCCTAACAAATGTGCCACAATTTTTACATCTGTACTGTTTGCCTTTTGTCATGTATGTTCTCCAGCATATGCACTAGTTAAAAACCTTAGCACTATGTTAGATTACTGTAGGAAGTAGCTTATTGACAAAAGCTTTTCAGTAAGATGCTGACAGCACAAGCACAAAGCTATTGTCACTGTCCACAGAAGGCAGGACTATTATAAAACAGAGAGCTGGTGCTTAGAGCTGCTCCTGCAAACAGCCACACAAGTGCTTTTGTCCCTTTGGCACCTCAGCAGGTGAGCACTGGTCTTTGTTAGCCTCTAATTTGCATTAGTGTTGGTTGCATTAGTATTCAAGGCAGGGTTGAGCTGCAGACGTGTATAGATTAAAAGGTTAAAGTGGTGTTTAGACCCAGACACATAAGCTGCTGTTGGCCTTAACTCATAAGTGTTAAGTTTGGTAGAGTTTTGCTGCCTGTGTTCTGCCTGGGATGTAAACAGATTGAACAAACAAAGTATTAGAGAACCAATGATCAAATATTTAATGAACAATCTGGCAAACAGAAAAACATAATACTTATCAATAGACATAGCTGCAGCTCTATGGTGGCTGTGTTAGGGTGCTTTCACACATATAGTCCGGTGGAGTCGGTGCTGTTCAGGCGGTGAATCTGCAACATTGTTGCATTTTAATTAGGTGTGTGCTTGTTGCCATGATGACAGTTTGTGATGGCTGTGTGTCGCTGCCCAGTCTATGACATGACTATTACACCGTCACGTCCTATACTTATTCCCTCTTCCTATGTTTTCCAAAGGAAATCCGAGAACAATCCCCGCAGAAACGTCATTAATAATTATTCAAAATAACTTATAATCACATTATCCCACAACCTGCGCTAATGCGCTACATAAACACAGCTGATGCTACTCCGTCTCACCTCTTAGCGCTCAGAGGCGTCATGTATGCACAGGTAAAACATAAAGCAGTCAGGTATGCAGCCATTGCTGACCATGTGAACAGTATGAGGAAGAGAGAGATGTTAAATGAATGAATAATGTGGGAGTAATATGGTAAAGAGTGAGGTAATGTTTGTGACATGTTTGTTTGTGTGCTGACAAAGCGGGTCTGAAAATGGATGGATGGATGGATGAATGGATGAATGGATGGATGGATGGATAATTGTGTGTGCTGCCTGCTTGAGTTTTGGGTGGGTTTTGGGTTTGTGCATGCCTGTTGCCGCGGCGACAGTGTGTGTGTCTGGCCTCCGCTGCTGCCCTGTCACTGATAGAGTTGCTCCATCACAATTGTTCTTCAATGTAAGGTCCTATATTTGGTCTGTTAGCTTTCTCACATGATTAAAGACCGCACCATGCTTCGCTTGAGCCGAACCGAGTCTAGGGATCGACTGATATGGATTTTTTAGGGCCAATCCCAAAACCAATTTTTTTCCTCCATCAGCCTTAGCCGATGACCGCCAATTTTCTTGCGGCAATATTTGGAGCCCATACTACTTTTGTTCTGTCAATTTACATTGTAAAAATTTCTCGATGATAACAAATAGTATGAGTCTAAATTTTTTTAAAAAGCAACATTTATTGAAATTAACAAAGGTGCAATAAGTAAAAAATATTTAACAAATATTAATGGTAAATGGTAAATGGACTTGATTTTATATAGCGCTTTATCACCACACTGAAGCAGTCTCTAAGCGCTTTACATATCAGCTCATTCACCCAATCACTCTCACATTCACACACCAGTGGGACAGGACTGCCATGCAAGGTGCTAGTCGACCACTGGGAGCAACTTAGGGTTCAGTGTCTTGCCCAAGGACACTTCGACACATAGTCAGGTACTGGGATCGAATCCCCAACCTCTCGATCAGAAGACGACCCTCTACCACCTGAGCCATGGTCGCCCTTAATAACAATTGATGTAGAACTAGAACAAGTAAAACATATTTCTAATGCGGATCGGCGAACACAACAGCCCGCATCGGCCGATGCTGATAAAAAAACGCAAAAATCGGCTGATAATATTGGCTGGCCGATGTATTGGTCTATCACTAACCGAAACCCACATATGTTGCAGTTATGAGTGGGAAGATCTAAAGTTCATGGGATGGGACGATATATACAATACTGGGCTCATAATAATTATACGGGACAATATATATGGAATGGGAGAAAAATAATCATGCTTTTATTTGACTAACTCTGGGCATATTTGTGATTTCACATTAGAAGCAAGATGAGTTCTGGATTTACAGTTTTTCGTGAGTTTCAGTACTCACTTATGGTTTTGAGCTCAGGGAACTAACAAATGCTGCGTTTAAAGAAAGACTATCTCTTGGCTTACCTGTGAATGCATTGGGACTTTCAAGAGAAGTTTATGAAGCAAAGTGTTGCCTCCACGAGGCTGATATTAGATGATTTATCAGTACTTAAGAAACAGTATATGACAAGTAATTTGTTTTTAAGTTTCTCGCTGTGTCTTTTGGTTTTCCTAGTCATCAGACTACACAAGACTCTTAATAAGAGGGATTTTTTTTGCCTTTATTTGAAGGGATAATGCATAAACTCATTCACTGCCAGCCATTTTCAGAGCAGCCAACCCCATATTGCCAGGCGTTTTAGATGATTTTCACAGGTTTTTCAAGACCTACAGAATATTTTGTACTATGACAATCTGAAATCTGAAACCAGATTCTGAAAAATTACTCTCTACTTTTATCAGAAAGCTTGTTTATTCATTCTTCCATAATCAGCAGTTGAATAGAGGCAAGTTACACACAAATTGCCAGTTTGTGAGCAAAAAGCTGCTTGTTGGTTTCCATCTATAAAACTACAAAAACAACACTGAGACCAGGTTTTTCATGGCAAATTTGTTATTTTTCTGCTATCTAGGTCAGAGTTGAATGGTTTGCTTACTGTATTTTGGCCTACATGCAGTGGAGCTGAACAATTTTGGAAAATAATTTAATTGCAATTTTTTTTCCTCAATATTGCAATTGCAATTTAATATGCAATTATTATTTCAAGGGCCTCTTGTCACGTATTTAAATCAATCTGTTTCATAATATTTAAACTTTAAATAAATCTAAGAGATACATTTTACAAGAATAAAGCAAACAAATCCGCGGCTTTACCTCTTCAACATATCTATCTTCACGTTTCATTAAAAGAAAAGAAGAAAAATTGCAGCCTTTGTGTTTACAAAATTGTGTTTTATGATATTGCAAACGCAATTAATCTTTCAGCCCTCTCTCATCCAAAGATGCGCTGCTGCCACCAACATGTCACCAGTTGGTCACTACATCATAGTACAAGCTCGATATTCACGGTAGCGCCTCGTCACACCGTCTCCTAGCAACCCCAGCCGAAAAACACAATTGATGTCTTTAGTTGTCATTGGCAGTGAACGTTACTAAACCAAATTACATCTGTAGACGTCATTGACAGTTAATGAGTTAAGCTCATAAAAGACAGACATTCTACACCAGATTATAGCTAAACAGCTAGTTTCCATCTGTAGTCCCTGGTTACATGTATAAAACATACAATAACATGCAATCAATTACAATAGTAAAATGTTCAAGAATAATCAATAAAGAACACTCAGAATATGCACTCTCACTGACACTGACCCACGCACACACATGTACAGCATCACACCTGTACATTACATCCACACCTCTCATTTACAGCAACACATCTGGACAAATACAACCTCTCAGTCAACATCTGTCATTATTTGTGAACACTAACAATAAGTTCAATACAGAAAGTACATTTCATAAAATACATATTAATCTGTTCTTGTTCATGAATATATACACATTACCGGTAAGTTGTAATGTGGTTCAAACATAGTGTCCACCTCAATGTCCATGTGAGCAGCTTTGATTTTTCCACAGACACTATTAATGCATTCATCCATTGAGCTGGTAGACAAATGATTGGTCAATGACACAACTGTACCCATTCATGTCAAAATATGTCAAAAGATCCTTGTGTGATAAATGAGAGGTTATCACACCCGCCTGCAAAAGACCAAATACAATATATATTGATATGTTTGCTCATCATCGTCTCATCTGAAAGCCAGGTTTCAGGTTTCCACAGCAATACTACATAGCAAATGACATGGCCCGATGAAAGTACAGTAATACAGATTTCCCTTCTGCTCTTCACACAAAGGTAGTTGCACAATTCTGGTGTACTTCAGTGAATTTTTTACATGGGATTATCATCTGAAGCTCCAACTATAACACAAACATTCACGCGTAATATCCTTAAGGTCTTGTTTTGACCTGCGCGTGATACCCCAGCCTGTACCGCAAGTATAGCTTATACTTATATGGTAAATGGACTTGATTTATATGGCGCTTTATTCCCACACTGAAGTAGTCTCAAAGCGCTTTACAATATCGGCTCATTCACACATTCACACACCAATGGGACTGAGCTGCCATGCAAAGCGCTGGTCAACCACTGGGAGCAATTTAGGGTTCAGTGTCTTGCCCGAGGACACTTCGACACATAGACCGGTATAGACTGTTGAATTCTAAAGATCATTTGAGAACCCCTGCTTTAGACCATTTCTTATCCACTTCGTTCTGCCTTTTTTGCTTGCTTTGCCGTGAAGCCATTGTGCCTAACACTGCAATGCGGACTGCTCCTGCAACAACACCTGCCATTGCACTTTCGCTACAGGACGTGGAAGGTCATTGGCTTTTGTCCAGCAGCTAATAGTAACATCTAAAACAGCTCATGGAACACTTGGTTTATAAAAAGAGCTCTGATTGACTGAAAAACAGCATCCCACTCCTTAATATCTAAAGCTTGGATACAGGTCCAAGAAAAGGAGAAGAGGTCCAGCATCCTCAGTGAACACTTGTGCTGAATGTGCTGAAAGGTTATTAAGGATTTTTATGCCAAAGTGTGACGCCAAAAAAAAGTGTAGATCATAAGTGTCCCGCAACTTACAGGGTTTTTTTTTTTTACATATAATACAATGTTTACCTAATGCCCACAAATCATCCATAGTCTCCCAAAAAGTGAGAGAGAGGCTTTATTTAGTGACCCCTTATTACACAAAGCGACCACTGACAGATGTATTGACTTTTTCAGTTATTATTGGAGACGAAAACATGGATTGTTTCTCATTTCAATAAGCAGCGGGCGCCGCCGTGATCCCTGTGTGTGTGTGTGTGTGTGTGTGTGTGTGTGTGTGTGTGTGCGTGTGCGTGTGCGTGTGCGTGTGCGCGTGCGCGTGCGCGTGCGCGTGCGCGTGCGCGTGCGCGTGTGCGTGTGTGTGTGTGTGTGCGTGTGTGTGCGTGTGCGTGTGTGCGTGTGTGCCAAGATGACCGATCTCGAGTACTCACTACAACAGTAGTTGGTAGCCTTTAAAATGCCTGAAAGATATGTGAATTCTTTTTTTTTAAACCTTTCAACAGAGGAAGCAATGGGCACATGAGAATTGTAACCAGTCGCAGCAATGAAAAGGATGGTATCTTGGACTCATAAAACAACTTGTGGCAAAACTGTTTCACAGTTTGCAACAAGGTTTAACATGTACACAACTTTAGGTGTAAGTAAATTGTCTTATAAGTAGCTTTCATTTAAAATATTTAAAACAAGTGCCAATGTATCCAACGTTTCCTGTGAATCCAAAGTCGGACTCAAGTAATAACAGATCCCTAATGTTATGGCTCACAGTGATAGGACTATTGTGTTAGTGAACTAAGGCTGTGGTGGTAACACATTTCACTGGACAATATATTGTCCAGTGAAATTATTGCCGATAAATGATTTTATTGTAAGAAAAAATGTTAATTAACTAATGTTATGATAATACTGTATAAAATAATGGAAGTACCATCTTTCAAATGCAATACATTTTATTCCTCGTGAGTATTTTTTACAATTTTAATTGGAATGTCAAGCATGTTTTTTCTATTTTTCATGCTCAATTTTCCCACCCCCGTCATGACGCCACACCCCCCAATTTGGAAACCTGAGGTATTCAGAGATATTAACATCACATCTTAGTAAATAGATACCGATAAATAAGCCTAGATGTTTAAGGGTGTTCTCACACTGGCAACCAGGGCCGTTCCTAACCAGCTCTGTGCATGTGTGAAACCATGGGGGGCCATTGTCTGGCCTGTGTAGGTGTGAACTGCACCGCGGGTGGGGGTTAAGGGCCTGATGGTCCTGCTGGAAGAGGTGGGCCAAACAGCGTGCCAGATTAGCACGGTGGGCCGCGCATACGCACACACAACTCGACGCTACCCGCATGCGAAACATGATGACGTTGGTACAGCGCAACGCTTTACGGCACATAAACATCTGCATTCCACAATGATATCGGTGTCAGAAGTGCTCGTAAGCCGATTAAAAGGTCAGAGATGGCGTTACCTGAGGATATATGAACGACACCACAGAGAACTCAGGGAGGCAGAGGACAACGTGACCGTCAGGACTTCACTTTGCTCAGCCTACAGCGGGACAGTAACGGAGTGTAGCAGCTCATCATCAGGTCTGGGTATTTCCGAGGGTATAAATACATATCACTGGTATATTTACCCATATAAACCAAAAAATATGGAAATGGTACATTTTACTGCTGCAAATGTATAACATATTACTGGTATTTTGTGGACAGGACACATGTGGTTGTAGTAGTTACACTACGCAACAGAAGATATGAAATTAACAGCATGTACTGTCAACAGCAAACCCAGAGTCGCTGAATGGTGACGTAACGCCATACGTGTGTCATAAATTAACGTGATGACGTGTTTGTCTGTGGGAACCAAGTTGAGCTGGTGATCACGTCCGCTCTACCGTGCTAGAAAAGAGACAGGGAGGGGGGATTCCTGCTGTGAGCTTGGAACAACCCGAGCTAGCAGTATGAGCACACCCTAAGCTGTTAAAGATATAAACAAGGCTGTTGGAGAAAGTTATAAAAGTCATCCAATTGGAAAACCCCTAAAGGCACAGCGTCATCCTTTGCTAGGTCCAAACAAGTAGCAATGTCAGAGTGTTTACTGTATGTATTCATTGTCTGCAGCAACCACATATGTCACTGCCAAACACTGAGCTGCTACAGGATCTCAACTGGATCAATGCATGTCTTTCTGGGTCTGGCATTGATCCAAACTCACCAAGCTGGATTTTATCTTAACTAGGCTGATAGAAGTGCTGCTGAAAGAACTGAGTGAGAGTCTCTGCTGGATCACAGTACTCAGGTTCACTGAAAGCCTAAATCAGCTCATCTTAATCACATGGCCTCCTCACAAGATAATGTATAAAAAGTTATCAGTGACCGACCTTCTCCAATTCAAAGAATGGGAACAAATTGTATCGTGGGAGTGTGAGCAACTAGTGTTGAGCTAAAACCTGGCTATGTGCCGAGTTGGGATGTCAGGAATGTGGCCTGCAGTAATGTTGACAACACATGGTGAGTCTGTTTGTGACTGTGCATTTGTTCACTGTAGAAGTCCTCTCCATTTAAGCAGCCTTTTGCTCAGGCGTGTGTCAGCTGCCGGTTAAGAGGAAATCAGCCTTCTGTGGTTTGCACAACATTTTCTGCACCTACATGGGTCAGAATAGTGTCACCAGGATTTACAGCTACACACAGCCATCTGTGCCCACCCCCTCAAGGGTATTGGCATTTGGGTATACTCCTGTTTTCTTCTATAGACATGGGAAATGTTAGTAGTTATGTTGATTTGTGTGCACTTTTGTGCTGTATTACTTTTTGCATATATTCAAATTATCAAACTAAAGTTTAAAAAAAAACATTTTAATTAAAGATGATCTTTTTTTAATGAGCGCTGCCATACTTTATATTTTTTTTATTGAACAGAAATGTAACTTCATGTGGGAAGCTGCATAAACAAGCCACAGGATGTAACTAGTTAACTACAGTATTCATAGGACTAGTTGACAATTTAGATAGTATTTAGTTGCACCCCTACTATCAATTATTTAGCCTCATGAATCCTTCTTCTTTAGGTATCTTATCTGACTTTTCAAAACAAAAGCTTTGGTTGAACTCATTAGTTTTACTTTTTAATGCTGCTGAGTTTCTTTGCTTCCTGTGTGAGTGACACCCACACACTGCACTATGCTGCTATTGAGCTGCCTTTTTACTCTCTGTAAGTTGCCTACAAGCTGTTCTGTAGCATAACGTTGCTGTTGCTGCTTAGCATCCAGCATTCTACAAAGCTCCTTTCTGTGACAGTCATTGAAAATACTTTTTTTCCTTTTCTTTTTTGTTGCAAGACAAACAGTACAAGTAGATACAAAACCTGGTTATTTTAGTCATTTTGGATATTTGTGTTGGTAATCATTATTAGGGGGCCAAGCCCGCGGGGCCAGGGAACATACGCGGTTCCTAGGACCAGCGGTGCTAGGAACCCTATTGTAATCGTAAGGATTTTTATTATATTTATTTTTATTATGTTTCCTTGGGTAAAAGTGGTGCTGCAGGCTAAACCGTGCAAGATAGGGCAGTGCCCTTTGGTGGTTGGGTCCAAAACCCCCAGGGGACCTTGGACACAAAAATTCACATATGTCCGCCAGCAGGTGGCGCTATAACACAGGTCAACGTGTTTTGGTCAATAACTCCCACACCGTTTGTTGCAAATTTAAAACCTTCATATCCACTGATTTCTTGAATAGCACCGAATCACCTGGGCTAGGCCACGCCCATTTCCGCCCAAACTTTTCTCAGAGCAAAATCGCAAAAACTGAAAAACCTACTTTTTCGAACTCCTCCTTGGGGTTTTGTCCAATCAGCGTGAAACTTGGCACGTAGAGTCTTCAGTTGGACGTAATCTCCAGTTAACGCTATGAGTTTGTTCGGGTAAATTATGCGTAAATTCTTAACGAGTACAGTTTTCTAGCAAGCTATAAAAATGCAAACTGGCACATATCTCGGTCAAAATAAATGCTAACAACACCAAAGCTGAGATCCATAGTTGGCATGTCACTGTGAGGGTATGCGCCAAATTTGAATGATATAGACCACTAGGGGGCGCTACAAATAATGAATATTTATATATCTTATTTGGCACGACCAATTTTTACCAAATTTGGAGGGTATGATCTTGGGTCCCTCCTGAGGCGATATCTCAAAGTTATTCACGATTGGTCAAAGTGGGCGTGGCTAATGACATAAAAACACATAAATAAACAAACATTTATTTCTGCTGAATTATTATGTTGAGGGCAGTGAAATTTACAGGGTAGATATAGAAGACCACACAGATCACCCATACCAAAAATTGCGCCACTAGGTGGCGCTATAATTGCAAAAACATTTTGGCCTTTAACGTTCACAATTTAATTCACATTATTAAAAACTTCATATCCACATGTTCCCTACATAGAGTTGCATCTTCTGACATAGGCCACGCCCACTCCCACAGCACATTGCTCTTTGTAAGTCACTACATATCAAAAACCTACTTTTTCAAATTACTCCTTGGGGTTTTGTTTAATCGGCATGAAACTTGGCACGTAGAGTCTTCAGTTGGATCTGATCTAAAGCTGATAAAATAATTTTGTTGGCTCAAAATGTGCGCGAATAATTACTGAGTACATTTTTCTAGCTAGCTATAAAAATGCATAACTGTTGCATATCTCGGTCAAAATAAATGCTAACAACACCAAATCTGAGATCCTTGGTTGACATGTGACTGTAAGGGTATAAGCAAAATTTTACTAATTTACGCCACTAGGGGGCGCTGCAAATATGGAAAATGTATATCTCATAAATGGCAAGACCGATTTTTACCAAATTTAAGTATTATGTTGAGGGATGTGAAATTTACAGGGTAACCATAGAAGAGCACACAGATCACCCATACCAAAAAGTGCACCACTAGGTGGCGCAAAAATGGGTGCAAACACATTTTGGCCTGAAATTTTCACACTGTAAGTCACATCTTCCAAAACTTCATAGCCACCTGTTCACAGCAAATGGCACGTTGGCCTGTGTCCTGACGCTCGCCACGAGCCCGTCTTCCGTCGTGACGTACTTTCAGGGGCTCCGCAAAGCCTGGGGTCCGAGTTGCGCGAGAAGGCTTGGCCCCCTTTCATAACTGCTTGCAGTTCTAGTTATTATTGTTAGCGTAGTTACCTGTTTTCTGCTCACTGTCAAACAGCATATTTACTATATATATTTACTGTATTATATATATAGTAAATATGCTGTGTATATATATATTAGTTATTGTTGCTGCTGCCCTACTGGCGGTGTCTGCCCGTGGGTGTCGTGTCCCCCATTCCCTGGTCCTGGGGTTCTCCCCTGGGCAGCGTTGTTTTGAATGGGCCTTTTGTGGAGGATCTTTTCCCGCCAATGGTGGGTGGTCTCCCATCTCTTGTTCTGGGTGCGCTTTGCTGGGGGGTGTTGGCTCTGTCCAAACCTTCAAAACCGATCAAAATAGAATTCCAAACACAATTCAAATAGTAAATTAAACCAACTTAGATTTATAAATTAATTCAGCTATTGAAAATGGACCACACTGGTTGAGGACAGACTGGCTTCCTCCCCAGGGTTAGGGGGTGGTCTGTTAAAAAAAATACCTCTGTACACAAGAACCAAATCAGAAAATAAATAAATAAACTTTTTCCATTGGAGATTTGGGTGGGGTCAGTGTCCCTCGGTGGGTCGCACTCGGATCCCGGGGCGGGGGACTGTTGGCTCGTGGAGGGGGTGCCTACCAGGTTTGTTTTTGGTGTTCGGTCACTGGGGGTTTGTTTGGAGCAACGGTACTGGGGGGTGGGCCCTTGGGGACCGGGGTGTGATCCTTCCGGATTGGCGCTTTTATTGGTCTGGTGGGGTGGTAGTGGCAACGGCAATGATGGTGATATACTAATAGCAATAATGATTAATTAGTAATTTTCTATTTTTCATTTATTACTCCATCTCATGCACCTGGCTATTAATAACCACACACGTGCTCACACACACACATGCCATCCTCCTTTTGTTTTATATGTATACATGTATATCAATCAATCAATCAATCAATCTTTATTTGTATAGCGCCAAATCATAACCAATGGTATCTCAAGGCACTTTACAGTAGAGCAGTCTTAAGGACGGACTCTTCATTTTATGGATACACACATATGCATATATACGTATATACACATACATATGTATCCCACACCCAACATGAATTCATCATGGCGGCAAGGAAAACCTTCTGTTAAGCAGCAGGAACCTTGTGTGGATCCCATTCCTATGATGAACAGCCATCCACGTTATGCTGTGTTGGGTGTGTGCAGAGGAAAGGGTGGAGACAGAGCCGCTGAGTCTCTGTAACTCCACACTGAGGATCCCACGGACCTGCAAGACAAAAGCCAGAAGGAGTACAGGAGCAAACACACAAGGGAGTAAGAAGACATAGAGGGAGTGTTTGAAAGAGGAATGGGACCCTCTCCGGTCCCTCTCTAACCTAAATGACCTCTCTCTTAACGCCCTCTCCAACCTCTCTCCAACCGAGCATGCCAGACCCCCCCCCCCGGCAGTCTATGCCTATTGCATCTTAATTATGAGCTATGAGCTGGTTCCTAACTAAAAGCTTTATCAAAGAGGAATGTTTTGAGCCTAACCTTAAAGGTAGAGAGGGTGTCTGCCCCCCGAACCGTGGTTGGTAGATGGTTCCAGAGAAGTGGGGCCTGATAACTGAAAGCTCTTCCTCCTATACTACTTTTAGAGATGAATGGAACAACGAGTAGTCCAGCATTTTGAGAGCGTAGTGTTCTGGGGGGATTGTATGGCACTACAAGCTCCTTGAGATAGACCGGTGCCTGTCCATTTAGGGCTTTATAAGTGAGAAGAAGAATCTTGAATTCTATTCTATATTTTATGGGAAGCCAATGCAGAGAGGCTAATACAGGAGTAATGTGATCTCTTCTCCTAGTTTTAGTCAGTACACGTGCTGCAGCATTTTGAACCAGCTGAAGTGTCTTAAGCGACTTGCTCGGGCAGCCTGCTAAAAGAGAATTACAATAATCCAGTCTAGAGGTAACAAAAGCATGGACTAGTTTTTCGGCGTCGCCCTGAGACAGGATAGATCTGATTTTAGCAATGTTACGGAGATGAAAGAAGGCAGTTCTTGAAGTTTGTTTTATGTGAGAGTTGAAGGATAAGTCCTGATCAAATAGAACCCCAAGGTTTCTAACAGTTGTGCTTTGTGCCAGAGTAATGCCATCTAGGGCAGTTAGGCTAGCATAGGTTTCTCTAAGGTGTCGCGGGCCCAGTACAATGACCTCAGTCTTGTCTGAGTTGAGAAGAAGAAAATTTTGGTCCATCCAGGCCCTAATGTCCTTTAGACAGGCCTCAAGTTTAGATAGCTGATTTGTCTCACCTGACTTCATTGATACATACAGTTGGGTATCATCAGCATAGCAGTGGAAGTTAACAGAGTATTTTCTCATAACATTACCAAGGGGGATCATATAGATACAGAAGAGGATTGGACCTAGCACAGAGCCCTGAGGAACCCCGTAGCTTACTTTAGTGTACACAGAAGACTTATTATTCACGTGTACAAACTGGTACCTATCAGATAGGTAGGACTTAAACCAGTTTAGGGCAGTCCCTGTGATTCCAAGTAATTTCTCTAATCTCTCTAGTAGAATATAGTGATCTATAGTGTCAAAAGCTGCACTAAGATCTAATAAAACCAGCACTGAGAGTCGTCCTTCATCTGAAGCCCAGAGTAGATCATTAGTTACTTTAACTAAAGCAGTCTCTGTGCTGTGTTGAGCTCTAAAGCCTGACTGGAAGTCCTCGAACAGGCTGTTGTTTTGAAGAAATTCACAGAGCTGAGCTGCCACAACTTTCTCAAGAATCTTTGAAATAAAAGGAAGATTAGATATAGGCCTGTAGTTTGCTAAAGTGCTGGAATCAAGAGTAGGTTTTTTGAGAAGGGGTTTGATTACAGCTACTTTAAAGGACTGTGGCACGTAGCCTATTGATAGGGATATATTTATTGTCTCCAACAAAGATGGGCAGACTAGGGGAACAACTTCTTTAAACAGCTTAGTTGGGATCGGATCTGAAAGGCAGGTCGATGGTTTGGAGGATGAAATAATAGAGTTAAGTTCCTGAAGTCCTATATGTGTGAAACAGTTTAGGTTAGGCCTATTTACATTTAATGGTACAGCAGGCCCAGGTGAAGGCAGGGAGTGGCTAATTTTATCTCTAATCTTGTGAATTTTATCGTTAAAAAATGTCATAAAGTCCTCACAGCTGAGGGCTAGAGGAATCATGGGCTCAATAGAGCTCTGACTTTGTGTTAGCCTGGCTACAGTGCTGAAAAGGTACCTCGGATTATTTTTATTTTCTTCAATTAGTGAGGAATAGTATGTAGATCGACTATGTCGTAAGGCTGTCATGTATTTACTATGGCTTTCTTGCCAAAGTATTCGTGACTCCTCTGTTTTATTGGAGCGCCACATTCTCTCTAATTTACGGGTTGTTTGTTTGAGTGTGTGAGTTTCAGAGCTAAACCACGGAGCTTTCCTCTGACGTTTAATAGTTTTTTCCCTCAATGGGGCAATTGAGTCCAAGGTGGATTTTAGTAGACTAGCAGAGCTATCGACAAGCAGATCCAGTTGAGAGGGGTTATAATTAATATCATAGTTATTTATTGGATGGTGCACTGAGTTTAAGGCAGCAGGAATGGCCTCTTTAAATTTAGCCACAGCACTGTTGGATAGATTTCTACTTGTAACTATTTTATTGCACAGTGCGAGATCCTCTAGGATAATGTTAAAAGATATTAAAAAGTGATCTGATAGCAGAGGATTTTCAGGGTAGACTTTTAGTTCATTAATATCAAGGCCATATGTTAGAACAAGATCAAGAGTATGATTTAAACGATGAGTAGCTTCATTAATAGTTTGAAAAAAGCCAACTGAGTCTATTAGGGACATAAAGGCTGAGCTCAGGCTATCACTATCTTTGTCCACATGGATATTAAAATCTCCTACTATCAGTATTTTATCAGAACTGAGGACTAAGTTTGATATAAACTCAGAGAATTCTGATAGAAATTCAGAATAAGGGCCTGGAGGACGGTAAATTATCGCAAATAAGACTGGCTGGCAGGTTTTTGATTCGATATGAGATAAATTTAGAACCAGGCTTTCAAAGGAAGTGTAACTGGCCTTTGGTTTAGGATAGATTAGGAGAGAGGAATGATAAATAGCTGCTACACCACCTCCACGGCCTATGTCTCGTGGCATATGAGTATTTAAATGACTGGGAGGAGTGGCTTCATTTAAACTAACATATTCATCTTGATACAGCCATGTTTCAGTTAAACAGAATAAATCAAGGTTATTTTCTGAGATAAGGTCATTTACTAGTAGAGATTTGGATCTCAGTGATCTAATATTTAATAGAGCACATCTAATGGTTTTATGTTTTGGTGTTTCTAGATTTGAGATTTTAATTTTTTTCAGATTTTTATAATTGATAGCTCTTTTATTTGATTTTATGTTAAAATCATTGTGAAATATGGGTCGGGGGACTGACACCGTCTCCATAAAATAATATTCATCACCATCACAACAGTTGTCATGGCGATGAACACAGCTATCCTGATAGCAATGGGAGGGAAACTGTCCTAAGGCAAGCGCAGAGGGGCGTGGAGGACTCCCCCTCTGTAACATGGTCTCATTCATGAGATGTCATAAATGTGCCATGTTTTCTGATAGTAGAGATGCTCCCTCCAAAGTAGGATGGATTCCATCTCTTCCTATCAGGTTCGGTTTTCCCCAGAAGGATCTCCAATTATCAATGAAGCCCACCTCGTTTTCTGGACACCACCTCGATAGCCAGCGGTTAAATGATGACATGCGGCTATACATGTCATCACTGGTCAGATTTGGTAAGGGACCAGAGAAAATTACGGAGTCCGACATTGTTTTAGCATAAGCACAAACTGATTCAATGTTCACTTTGGTTGCTTCCGACTGACGACGTCGGGAGTCATTAGTGCCGACATGGAGGACTATCCTATCAAACTTACGATTACTCTTTGCCAGCAACTTTAGATTTGATTCTATGTCGCCCGCTCTGGCCCCTGGGATGCACCTCACGATGCCCGCTGACTTCGCTAGCTTCACGTTTCTCACTATGGAGTCGCCAATTATCAGAGTTTGTTCCCCGGTGAGTGTGTTGTCCTCACAGAGGGGGGAGAACCTGTTTGAGACGTGAACATGGTGGTGTCCCGAGCGGCTTTTTGACCTTCGACTATGCTTACCACGGACAGTAACCCACTCATTGCTGGCCGGGGGGGAGGCTAAGCTAGAGCTAGCACGGTCCGCACCGGCTAGGTCCTGCTTGCTAGCTTCGGTTTTGGTATCAGGGGTGCGGAACCGCTTCTCCAGATTGTTGATCCTCGCCTCCATATCTAACAGTACGCTACACTTTATGCAACTACCATTGTCCCTAAAGGAGGACGAGGAGTAACTAAACATCTGACACACCGGGCAGGAGAGCGGAGGGGAGGAGAGAGAAGCCATAGGTGCTAAATTTAAGCTAAGCTAAGCTAAGCTAAGGACAAAAGGAAGTTTAAAGGAGATTGTACTGCCTATAAGAGGCGAGATTGCTTTTTACTTAACCTTCGTACGTTTAACTGTACGGTAAAAAATTAAAACAAGTGTTTTCAAGGCTAAAATATCAATGACAACAAGTTTGATTAGAGTTAGCAGAACACAGTAGTAGAGCGCTGCAAACAGCGGTAGAGTGTAAACAGGAAATGATCGATACGTCACCACGTCAGCACGTCACCAGCACAGTCAGTATATATTAACTGTAACTAATCTAGTTCCCTTCTGTCCTTTTTTTGTTGAAAATACTTTTTTAATTAAGATGAAGAATGATGTGGCCTCTGTGTGGTTCCACAGTTTATTTTACCAGTGAGTCTAATAAACTGGTAAAACACATCTGCAGCTGCATCATAGAGTTAAATGTGTCGCCCAAGGGCTCAATTACAGGTGATCGATTTGAGTGTCCTGGACATTCAAGTGGCTCATGATCTAACCTTTTCAATTTCAAGATCGAGGATCACTGTTATTAATGGTGCTTTTTTATGCAGGCTGTGTGTTGTGACAAACTAAGTTTGCTGTTTTTGTGAGACGTGACCATTGAGTATAAAGCAGGCTGACAGCATCTGTCCTTTGATCCATTTATTTGGCAAAAAGAGACAAAAAATGGACTTGCTTCATCATTTTTACTGAAAAGTGACCACCTGAATTTGCTTGTTCTATCTTTGAATCATATTGAGTTGACACACTCATTTTTAAGGTGGCGATACAAACACTACTTTAAATTGTGGTCAAAGGTAAGAACGTGCTTGTGAAGTGTTCATTATATCCAGGAGTGAAGACTTTGTCCACATCTGTTGTAAGCAACTCAAAATTAATGAAGCACCTCACAACGACACACGCATCTAAAAAATCTGAATTATTTGACATATAGCAACTTTTTTTTTTTTTTTAAACAGTAACACAAAAAGTTACTTTCCTTGCTAATGACTTACTTTTATTATAGAGTAATTCAGTTACTAACTCAGTTACTTTTTGGAACAAGTAGTGAGTAACTATAACTAATTACTTTTTTAAAGTAATGTTCCCAACACTGTTAGTTATACATTCCATATAGTTCAGGGTTTTCATCAGTGCTGTTGAGTGTAGGGGCTCCCCAACGGAGAAATTACGCTCCCTACGTTCAGTTTTCAGCAACAGAGGGGATTTTCTGTTGTTTTTTTCCTTTTTTAATCGGCACCGTTGTAATAATTTTTGCACACTTCGACATTAAAGGTACTCCGAGGTGTGCATGGGTTTTTTTTACCTCTGTTTTTAATCTGCATAACCCAGAAACACATACATCAGCCGCACCATCTATTTTATGCAGGCGATTGGCTTGGACGCTCCTGTCTTTACCTGAGGATCCCTGCAGCCCTTTCGCTGCCCCTGATGCTGCCTGTGTGCATCCTCTGCTCATGTAACCATACTTACCGTCCACGTATGTAAGCTCGGGAGTGCAGACATTCCGGACTCCGCTATGCACGGAGGCTCAAACATGCCTTGGCCTGGAAGGGCCCGGCAGTGAATGCACCACCCTGCACCCAAATCGCCGCCGTGGACATGTTTACCTCGCTGACTTAAGGCTGAGATACACTGTGCGATTTTTTTCAATCGTTGTTCTCAGCTCCAGCTCAAACTGTGCGACTAAGACACAGAGCCCGAATGTCGCAGCTCACGATGCATGTTCTCACACTGTACGGACCGACACTGACACGATCTGACTGCTGACACTGTACGTTCATACACGACACGTCAGGGTCTTGTTTCCGGAAATGCAATGTACAAATTAGAAGAAAAAGAAGAACACTGAAGCGTCGCCATTAAAATAGACTAAGAAAAAAAACACAGAAGTGGAGAGACACTTGCAAATCTCAGCAAAAAGAGCTTTAAAAAAGAAAAGACGGCGATGTGATGGACCAGGAGCTGGTTGGACAGACGTGGGCAGTACAGTTAGTCAATTTTACAGCGGTCCTACGGTGTTCGCGCATGCGCAGTGTGAGCGTTTACGGTAAGCCGGTCTGTGGCACTGCTTCAACTGTGAGATACCCTCACGAGGAACGTCTGGATTTCAAACATGTTTGAAATCCTTACGACCTACGATTGCTGATCGGGAGCTGGGCGTGAGGTATTAATCGCTTCTCGTGACCCCATGTACACTACACGATGCACGACACACGATCTAGCAGAGACTCACACGATCCCACAAAATAGTCGCACGAGTTGATAATCGGCTCAAAATGGGCCAAAAATGGCACAGTGTATGCCTGCGTTAACTGTCCTCAGTGAGCCCCGACATGAGGAACGGGCCATGACAGTTGCCGCTGCGGGGATGTCGGCCACCCACCCAACCTGTCTAGAAACACGGACCACTGTGTAACTGCACAGTCGAGCACAGTGAATGGAAGCATGTTGACCACCAGCTCCTTTTCTTACACAATATTTTGAAAGTGAAGACAACAACGATGATGAGTAGCTGCACATTTTTCTCAAAACTTAAAATAATTCATTGTGCTCTTTTATCCATCCACTTTTTATTTAAAAACCCAAATTCCACAAGTGTTATGAGAGCTGATAATGTAGGTTTTATTAAATCTGCTTTGATTGTGCTCAGCAAAATGTGTCTTGTGGGATTCATGCTGCTCATTTAAGTTTTATTTGGAAGTATTTTTTACTGGATATACATTTGTGTTAGATCAGATTGAATTAGCTGAATGAGCTAATATTTTTGTTATTTTTATATATATTTGTTTCTTTTGTAGTATGATACTGTTGGATTTGGTGATTTGATATAAAGATAATAAAAATTGAAAATTAAAATGATAAAAATTGTGATAATTGTCAATATCGTAATAATCGTTAGTTAATCAAATCGTAGCACCCTGAATTGAAATTGAATGAAATTGTGAGGTCCCTTAGATGGCACACGCCTAAAAGTTAGGCAGTAACAAAGATTAAAAAAAACAACTTTATATTTACTTCACTAATTTTGGCCCTCAAAAAGTTATACATTTCAAAATTTTCCACGCTCGCTCGTGCACCACGTACTCTATGCAGTGGAAAATTCCTGGTGAGAACCCTGTAGGTACATTCTCATTTGCAAGTTTCAGTAGGCCTTATCAGCAGTTTTAATTAAAGACCATCTTTACCTTGGAGCTGTTGGCTGCTCTGAGTGCCAGAAGGAGGCCAATCAATACCAACATACCACAACGATTTACAGAGGCACTGAACAAGAGCTGGTTATCAACTTCTAGGTGAGGAATAAAGCAAGAGAAAAAAATGTATATGTCAACATCACCTTCACATTGATGGAACAAACAAATGGTACTTTGTAGCATATTTCCCAAAACTTCTCCATAGGCCTGGTTGTTCCACAGTACCTACTGGTCACATGTGTTGCCCAGATAAGTAGGGCCCAATCATTCAACCATTCTTGGAAAAAAATATTAAAAAAGGTACTGGGAGCTTCCATTTATAACTTTATTTATCTTGGTAATAATTGGGGTGATTTACAGATAAATTGATGATAGTGCTAATACTGTTGATGAACCAGTCATTATAGTTACTGCTACCTTTCAAACCACATTGCCCTGGAGTAATCTGAAATAAATTTGGCTGTCATTTTGCACCAATTGCATTTCTGACTGCCTCACATTCTCATTTACCAAAGGCAACGCAGGTGGCATCTAACCCAATGACAGAATGACAACATTTAGAATGGAGTGGGATTTGAACTGCAGACCCTCCTCTTAATTAGGAAGGCATACATTGAGATTTTTGGCCCATTTTGAGCCGATTTTTCACCTGTGTGACTATTTTTGGGATCAAGCTAAGTCTCAGCTAAATCGTGCATCGTGTAGTACACACAGGGTCACGTGAAGCGATTAACACCTCCGGATCAGTATTCATATGGTTGCAAGAAAATCAAACAAGTTTGAAGTCCTGGTTGCTCCTCGTGAGGGTATCACGCTGTTGAAGCAGTGCCATGGACCAGCTTACCTCAAACTCTTACAATGCACATGCACGAACACCTTTAGGACAAAAGGTGTACAACGATTAAAAAAAAAAGCTACTTTCCTTCACAAGCTACATGTGATCTGTATATATACCATCTAAAAAGAAGTAGTCATGATATTAGATATTACGTGCATAGCTAGATATCATAAAGATGAAAGGGAGCAGGGATGAAAAATGCTTTAAAATGAAAACCCTGGATCAAATAAATGAATCCAATGAAAACTGGTAAGCAACTGCTTTTTGGATTATTTTACCCAGAGTCAATCCAGTAGTCGATGAAGGTTCATTAGTTGACTAAACCTGAGGAGCAGCAGAGCTCCTACACTGACCTAGGGCTGAACCTGCTTCTTGTCACGTATTTTTCAATGAACACAAGCAATAAATCAATCTGTTTCATATTAAACAATTTCAGATTTGTTTAACTTTAAATAAATATAAAATGTCAATTATAAAGCACAGATTTCAACAATAAAGCAAACAAATCTGTCGCTTTACCTCTTCAACATATCTATCTAACTTCACATTTAATGAAACATGTAAGCATGTGTCAACTGCACTCCTTAAACACTCTGAACTTAACAGGAAAATCACGTTTTATGATATTACGATAATATCGCAAATGCAATTAATCGTTCAGCCCTACACTGACCTGAAGCAAACCTGGCATTGATTACAACTCTATATTGCGTCTCTTTGGCTCAGCACCATTCAAAATGTCCTGTCTTTTTTCCTTAATAATACCTCCACGTTTCCATTGAATAAAAGTCATCCCAATGCATCCAGCCACTGAAGATGGTTGGTTGTTTATTTACAATTTGTCTTTTGCAGCAAGAGACACACATTTCTAGGAATCTAATATTTTATATGGCACAATTTTCATGAAGAAAATATCTTGTTTTCACAAGGAATACTCAATCATTTAAAATTCTGAAGTTGATTGCCCTACTATGCCCACTGACTTATCATAGGGGCAAACTCACACAGTTTTGCCATTACTCGCCAAAACTTTAACATAAAAGGGCAACAGGTAAGCTTTTCTGTTTTGGAGCAATGGATGCCAACATTGAAAACAGAGGTAGAGCCAGAGGAGTCATGGGAGACGAATGTGGAGATATAGCAGTTGATGCTATTCATTGCTGATTGGCCATGCTAGGTGATATTTTCCCCGCTGCTTGGCCAGGGAAAATATTGCTTGTGATGTGGATGAGGTGCTGTGGCCAGACCGAAACAGAAGAGAGGATGCAGCATTGTTGTTGTTTTTTCACTGTAACTGTATACAGTATTTTTTTCCGTTTGTTATGTAGAATACTGTAACTTTGTATTGGATGGGATGTACACTGTGTACATAAATTACAGTTGGTTTAGTTAAAATTGGTTGGTATTTTAGTCAACTAAAATAAGACTAAAATTAAAACAAATTAGATGACTAAATCTTGATTACAAATAAATTAAAATTTCTTGTAAAAATTAACACTGGCGTACACAAAGTTGCACCAGACATGAAATCTGATCGTAGCGTACGATCACGTCAGAATTGATAAATACCGACGCTTGCGTGAATTTGGCCATTATTGTAACAACATTATTGTGTGTGCGTAATCCAATCTGTGTCTGTCCCTTGATCTGTGGGTGCGTGTTTCAATTCGTGTGTGTATAATT
Organism: Gouania willdenowi; assembly: GCF_900634775.1. Classification (NCBI taxonomy): domain Eukaryota; kingdom Metazoa; phylum Chordata; class Actinopteri; order Blenniiformes; family Gobiesocidae; genus Gouania; species Gouania willdenowi. Next base: position 34,617,164 of record NC_041049.1, on the reverse strand, counting down.
AGGATTTGTAAATTAAGTTGACTGTGTGTAATCCAATCTGTGTTTGTATTAACATCCCTATGCATGAGTCATCAAACGGAACATTCTTTTGACTGTTTCTGTGTGTGGGACTTTTGGAACACATTTTACGAATACGATCTGCAACTTTTTAATACTTGTATCTTGTGCAATACCACTTTAAAACAGTGGTTGTCTCTGGTAATAAGTGACAGACTCTCCAGACGGAGGCAAATTTCACAATACACTTTATTTCTTCTTTTTTTTTTAAATAAATATTATTTGTTTTCATTCAGTCTGTGAATGTTTTTGTAACAAGATGCTTACGTTCAGCCGTCAACACACACGGAAGTCGATCACAATAAAAGAGGAGCGCCAGTAGATTCATTACACCACAGAAAACCACTGCTTGTCTAGTTTTAGATTTTTCTGTATTTCCGTTTTGGTTTTAAATTAGGAAAAGAAAATAACCACACTGTTTATTTGTTATTTTAATTTTGCTTTGAGACGCAATAACCAAAAAACAAACAGTATATGAAATGTGTACTGTTGTGTACAAGGATAGTGTTCGTTTGTTTCGTCTTTGATGGCATCTGCCTCTCTGTCACAAGGAGCAGAGGCAACGAATTATCAAGTCATCATCCAGTATCCATAAAGACGCCTCGTAACTGATCAGATGTAATAATCTTTTTCTTAAGACAAAGAAAGCAGTATTGGTGCATGCAGCGAGTGTCCATTTCTTCTGATTTTTTAGCAGTAGTTTTCTCTTCCTCTTCTTCTGCGTTGTTGGAGGTGGTTTGGTGGGCATAAACACGTTTTCTTTATAAGTTATATGACATAGTTATATAACATATACGTTATAGTTAAAAAAAAAAATATGTATATATATATATATATATATATCAAAAAGGGACAGGGATTGTATTACGCACATACAAATAGTTTTGTTACAATAATGGCCCCATACAATGGGAGCACTTTGTGGATTGATCAAGTGTTTCCTGTTGCTTTCCTTCAGGGTCAGGGAGAAGCTTCAGCTCAAGGGACAACCATGGATGGGGATTGTCTCAGCTGCATCAAGTACCTCATGTTTGTCTTCAATTTCCTCATCTTTGTAAGTATTTCCATTTATTTGTGAAAGCTACTTAATCTGGCCCTCCTATAAATTAGTGTCAATGTGCTGATTTAAGATGGGGATCCTCAAGGTCTCTGTGCGAGTGACTAATGGAACCACATTTGCATTTCATTAGACGAGGCAATCTTGATTCTATTAAACTCCCTTTTGATTGAATTTTAGTGTGCTGACACACATCTGAGCCTCGGTTTGCTGTGCGAAGCCTGTGACTGACACCTGAGTTTATCAGTCTTGATCAGACAATCTGGGGTAATCTTGTTGGTTTGAAAGTTTCGGGGGTGGGGGTGGTCAGTGTGAGAAGTGCAATCTCTTATCCTGCTTTATTGAGCGCAGCCAAAGCATTTAGAGACTCCACTCAGATGAGCTCGTCCAGGGTTGTGATAATAATGCAACCAGCAGAGCAAAGAATGAACTTGCTGGATCGTCAGCTGATATGTATCTATTGATGGACTCCACTGCTTCCTGTCCTCGCATTCTGAACTGACCTTAAGTGGTGAGGGGAAGAAAGGGATTGTAAGAGAAATATCGGAGGCTCAAATACCTGTCCTCCTTTTCTTAATCTCATGATTCCCTCGTGGTGGCTCCAGAAAAGGGTTTAGTGGAAGGGAGGATGGCAGTGGAAGGGAGTCACAGCTCTCTGCTTTCTTTTCCAGTATGTGGTGGGGCTCAGGAAAAAACAATCCTCCTCTATTGAACTGTGGTTCCTATGTGATTTTTTGATATATAAAGTATAAATGAATGTCTTTTAAAGAAATTGTATTTTTTATTGACAACGTACCTAACGTGTGTGTGTGTGTGTGTGTGTGTGCGTGCGTGTCCTCTGAGGTTCCATTGTACTGGTTTTGTTTTACTCTTTTGTCTCTTCCCTCCTCTCTCTACAAGCTGGGTGGCTCATTCCTCCTGGGAGTTGGGGTCTGGGTGCTAGTAGACCCCACATCAGCGTTCAGGGAAATCGTGCTGGCCAACCCGCTATTATTCACAGGCGTCTATATACTTCTGGGAATGGGGGGCATGCTCTTCCTCCTGGGCTTCCTTGGCTGCTGTGGAGCCATCCGGGAAAACAAGTGTCTGCTTCTTTTTGTGAGTCTGCAGACAAATGTGAAATGTTGTTTTGTATCTGATTTTGCTTGTAGGGAATGTGTGTCGATTGGGAAATGTGCCATTTACGAAAGCATAATCCAAAAGAGCAAAACATCCTTCCCTTTTCCTCAGTGCCACAAGTTTCATGCATTTTTAATGCTGAGTGAAACAAACCCCAGAATGTTATTTCTAAACACTGACTAACTTTTTTATGACACTTGTCAAACTTGGCACACTCTTTTCACTGTCAATATTTTGTTTTTGCTCTGTTTCTCTGTAGTTTTTTATGCTCATCCTCCTCATCTTCTTAGCAGAGCTGGCTGCTGCCATCCTGGCCTTCATTTTCCGAGAACATGTAAGTTACTTCACTATTGGATCCATACAAATTATTCAGAATGGTACACCTTCTTATGTTCCTTTTAAAGGATTTTATTCAGACCTTTTTACTTTTTTAAGGTAAAACTTAAAGCATGAATCAATATAGTTAGGAACAAGAACAAATTATTTAGTAATTAATTAATAACAGAGCCAATAAATTAGAAATGCAGGGGAAAAAAGAGACAAATTAACCCCTAAAGGACACACTGACAAAATGTTTGACATTAAATATATATAGTCACACTTTGCTTTCTTGTCAAATAAATGAGCGATCATACCTGCTACCTTTCATTTTCTACACTCAGAATCATTCGATCCGAAATGATTCAGTGACTTAAAATTGATTCAGGAACTTTTAAGCCAAAATTATAATGTAACCAGTGTGATACTGGACAGTGCAGTTGATTCTTTTACAAGAAACAACTGGATTATAGAAAAGCTCATCTATATATTATTATGGACACAAACAAACAATAAAACATTTCATGGCAAAAGTCCAACAAACACACACAATTTAAATTAACCGGAAGTTAACTTTTCTGCTCTCATTTTCAATATTCAATACATTTTCAAAAAAAAATACTTATTAGGTTTACCTGACTCTTCTGCTGGCTTTTCTACATAAAATAATACAATATCAACGCAAAAAATAAGTGAAAACAAGATCTGTTCAGGTTAAATGAGCAGTGGTTAAACCTGCTACTTTTCTTTTTAATATAATGGTTATCATGAGGCTTCTGCATGGCTAACGCTGTTATGCGCTGCTGCTGCTGCAGTGAACGCTGTCAGAGGGGCCTGGTGGTCGAGGGTCAACACAGCGAGCGACTCCTTTAGAATATATTCGTCTGTGCTAGAGCCAAAGTATTTCCACGCACTGGATCCCAAAGGTGGATTGATCGTCCAAAAGGCCAAGTGAATACCCCTCAGGTTGACAGACGTGAACCAATACCTATGACGCACCAGGCGCAGAAGGGAGGCATGTGTAAGCATCCTGAACTTGTATCTCCTGAGAAACCTGTTCAGAGCCCGTAAATCCTGGCCCCCCTCGTTTGGGGATCAGAAAGTACCTGGAGTAGAACCCACTCTGGGACAGTGTGGACGGAACGATCAAGACTGCTCCTCTGCTCAACAGAGAGCTGATCTCCTCCTGTAATACACTCCTGTAATACAGTGGAGACAGCAGGCACTGTCACCACGCTGCTTATAGTGGAAGATTTTGCTTTCACGTGTTATTTATTTATTTATTTATTTATTCAGTACATAAATGCCCCTGGCCTTTGGCCGGGGTGCTTGGGCGATGTACACATCACTTTTATTTGAACATGTTTGTGGGTGGATGCTTGTGGACATGAATGGGGGGCAACAGCCAAGCTTCTTGGGAAACATGTCCTTCTCTCCCAACCGTTCGAGGACCGTGCCTCGATGGTGGGGAGGATGGGGAGTGAGGAGCCCATGGGTGCAAGTGTGAGAACGTATCAGACGGAGCTGGTGAACAAGGAACTTCCAGCAGTCTCACTGAAGGGGAGAAAGCGAACAGACCGCCTTTTCTTTTCTCCTCCTGCTGTGCAGGCTGTGCCAGCGCAGCAGCGGCCAAGGCTGGGGGCTTTCCGGGCCAGCCTCGCTGAGGCTGCGGCGGGGCGGATCGCAGACTGCGGACCCTGAGGGGCAGTTTGAGACGGTCTCTTTCCTTGCAGATGGAGACGGGGCCGGAGAGGCGGAGAGCTTCATCATCCCTCTGCAACGCCGTTGCATAGAAGCCAGCGCCGGGCCAAGTATCCCGTCAGGGACTACTGGTGCATCAAGGATGTGGGTCTTTTCTGTGTCAGAAAGGCTAGCGAGGTTGAGCCAACACGCTAGTTCCTGAAGCACCATGTTGCCAATTACGGAGCAGTGCTGGGTGCGGAGACATACACACCTGCTTCAGCTGAAATTTCCTCCATTGTCCTGAGACTGAGCGAAATCCTCACACAATTCCGCTTGGTAAGCTGTGAGGAGGGAGAGGACATTCAGAGCTCTCCATCCAACTGGAGACAGTCCGCCCTGGCTGGTAGCATGGGTCTCCGGGGAGACAAAGCAGGCTGGCGTGGCAACAGATGAGCCGCAACCACTGGCTCCACCGGAGCCACCTGCCACATGAGACTTTCCACACAAAGGGCGGTCCTTCCGTGGATGAGCTACTTCCATCACCAGCTCCGGGAAAAATGAGGAGAACCTGTCTCAGCGTGCCCAGAGGTGGGAAGCTTCTTAATCTTATAGCGAGACCTGGTGGCCTCCGTCACGACGGATGGGGAGGCGTGCCACAGCCATCCCATGGGCAGCAGCATAGTCCATAAGGGATGTGTCTTCTTCGCTCACTGCGACAGGAGCGGCGTGTTCCAGACTGAGACAGTTGGAGCAGTGTGTTTGTCTTTGGCTGAGATTTTCTTCCTGCACTGGCAAAGGCGAGCCTGAGAGCATCCCGTTTCCTCCTTAGGAGGAGCCTTGGTCTCCATGGCCGTGCTTGACGCAGGCAGGAGAGCAGGTGGAATTAGCCTAGGCTACCACGTGGCGGCTAGCAGGTGCTAGCATGGATGGAGGTCTACGCGTGCTGGAGCGTCAGAGACGACGAGGACAGCGTATTGATCTGAGACAGCAGCTGGCTCACCGGTGTCTGGAAGCTTAGATACCGATGGTATGGAGCTTTTGGCCGAGCCATTCACTGTCGTGAGCGCTCGGGAGGATAGCCGACGTGCCGAGGAGCCAGGGCAGCCTGGGGCGATAGCTAGTGTGCTGAGGCCGTGGAGCTCTGGACCTGTGTAGAAGCGACAGCGTTGGAAGAGAGCTGACTGCCAGAGCTGGGGCTCTGAGGTTCACTTACCTGTGAACGGAGCAGCACTTAATTAAACAGAGCAAGGTAAGTGCTAGCTGCTTCTCGACCTGTTGTGGTCCACGCAATGTGTCTATACTTACCAGCGTCTATCAACTGGAAATCGAAGATCCGCCTGTAGACAGTTAAGCTGGTAAAAAAACATGAGATGAGCATGAGAGAGAGAAGAGGTGTTTGAATGAGGAACTGTACATCCGTCCTCCCTCTTATAGAGGGTGAGAGTCTTTCCAGCCAATCGGCTTGGTGGATTGAGAAGTGCTTCTGAGGCTGCTGGGAGTGTGTATCCCATAGTGAGACATCTCACAAATTATTATGAAATAGAGCATTGTTATTTTCCTGCCCCTGCATTGTTGTTTTAGACAGGACTTCCTGCCTTTGGCTGCAGTCGTATGAGCTCACATGTGTTGTCTCTAATTCCAGCAAGTTCATTTTGTCTTGAAATAATATGTTAAGGTTTAATTTATTCTGAATCCATCTCCTGAAAAAAGTTCTCTCACTGTCTTTGTTTAGCTGACTAGAGAGTACTTCACTAAAGAGCTGAAGAGAAACTATCAGAGCTACAACAACAGTGATGTTTTCTCCTCCACATGGAATGCCATCATGACTACAGTAAGGCCTCAGCATATGCACACTGTAAATTACTATCCATAAAATATACTATTGTAAGTGAAGGTAACACTTTTCACTAAATTTAACCCCTATTTACACAAATCTCAAGTTCATAAATTAATTTTGTCTGACACAGCAAACTAAATCCTTCCTAGAATTGTGAAAATGCTTTTTAGTTACTTTTGATATTTTACTGCCATAAGTTATAATAATTCATAATGTAAATGCTAATTTGTTTCAGTAGTGTTAATCAGTTGTTTGAGGCTACATGAGAGTAAACCTGCACTTTGGATATTGCAACACATTGGTTAACTTTACTCAATAATATCATATTTATATGCTTTGGGCATATATTACCTATTGGTTTAGTATTTTTGTTGTGTAGGTAGAATTGATCCAATTTGATTAAATGTATTTGATAACTATCAAGATGTTTAAGTACAACTGAATCTAAAGACAAATGCAATAATTCTCACACATCTAAATAATCTTTTACTGCGTAGCCAGAGCTTTTACTACCTCATGTGAATCCCTTGAGTTGTATTCTGTTGTAGGGGAGCATATTCTACTTCTCATTCCAAGGCATTTATTTAGGTCAATATTCATGCTGGATTGGTGCACGAAAAATGCACAAATTGGCAATGTAATGGCCTCCTCTCCTCTCCTCTCGTCCTCCAGTTTGATTGCTGCGGGGTGAACAGCCCGGAGGACTTCAAGGACAGCCTCTTCAGGCTGATCAACCAGAATCATGTGGTGCCTGAAGCCTGCTGCCAACACGCCAGTCACACTGAGGAACTGGCACACATCAGCCTGGAGCAGTGTTTATCAGGCAATATGATGTTCCGCCATAATAAGGTAATGCCTGTCACACCCATCATGTCAACTTTCCCCCCACATTTCATACCACCTGCAGGCCTAATTAGAGCAGAAGCTGGTTAAAGTCTGAGAGCTAGAGTAGACAGCATTTTTAATTTGAATTTTCATGTTCTAAATTTAATAAGTTTTAAGGAAAAGCAACTATAGTGTCATATTTACAGTTCACAACATAAGTTCATAGACCTTCTCCACTCCAGTCTTAAAAGTGACAAAGATAATTCCTTGTAGAGCCGAATCAACACACCAGAATAATTTATGTATTGTTTTTAAAGGTGGGAATCAATGAACATGAAAGTTAACTAATTTATTGCAAATCTGACCATGATCAATAACATGTATGAAAGCACTGAAACATCAAGTTATTGCACAGAAAATGTGTTTATCCTGAAATAAATTAATTCAGGTGAAATGTGCAAGTGCATTTGTTTTCACAGTGAAAAACACTGAAAAATGTTGAATGCAAATCATGCACACGTCAAAGATTGTGACTTTGTTAAAGACCAGTCTAGGATTACCAAAAATAAAAAAAAAGATAATCCAATAAAACAAGGATTCGGTGTTATTATTACAGTATATATCATTACTATATCATATAACAACGACAATAATAAAAAGAACAATCATAATAAAGATAATGATAATTAATTATACATCATTGTATATCATGATAGATAGATAGATAGATAGATAGATAGATAGATAGATAGATAGATAGAGATTCTTTATTCATCCCGCAATCTTGAAATTTACTGACATGTCAGCTCAATAAAAAGACAAGGCAACACACAGAAATACCTGAAAGACACCTGAAAAATAGTGCATTGAAGATCAATGAAATAAGCAATACAATAATAGAAGCTATACATAAATAGAAATAGAAAATGTTATCTAAACAGAATAAGGGATACAGATGTAACATATTAACAGGCGAGAATAAAGGATACAGATATATACATATTAACAACATCATAGAATATATATTTTACTATATAGGTAAACGTCACTGCTGTTAATGGTCTTTTTCACAATATATAATATTGTGTCCTCTACATGTCTTTACTAAAGCACTGCAAGTCTTGCATATTCTTACAAAATGGTTCTTTAATGTGATGGATTTGTTAGTCATGCTGATTATCTACATGGGCAAATGTATTTGCTATTCATAGTTAGTACTGAGTGAAATAGTGGCATTTCCAGGCATGCAGGCAACAAATCAGACCTTTAGTGTAGTTAGAGTTTTTCCAACACACACAGCAGGTTTTTCCTTTTGTTCTTTCTTAAACACATCCACAGTGTCCGTACACTGTGCAGGCTCTGCTTCCCACTCATACAGCCGGCCCTTTGTTGACAGCCTCAGCCCATTGCAGCTGGTCTTACTTTAATTGTCTGTGTAGTTCTGCGTGTTTGCGTTTCCAGCTAATGGATTCTCTGTTGAGTAGTGTTATGTGTCTGTGTGTGGACAGGGCTGTTACTCTGCAGTGGTGGATTACTTTGAGCTGTACATTTATGTGGCTGGAGCTCTGGCCATTGTGGTGCTGACCATTGAGGTAAGTGAATGTTTCAAAAATGCTTCTTAAACCTAATCTGATTGTATCAGAAGTGTGTCTGCACACTTTTTAGTCCTAATATTTCCTATGGCAGGCTGCCCCCTAGCGGTTAGATTTAGTTTCACAGGGACACAAGGTTGATTGCCTTTATTTAGAAGGTTTTACATTCAAAAGGTTTTAAACATTTACTTTCAATGTTTTACTTTTAATGTTTTTTTTGTTTTTATTGAAACCATATGTAGTCTATTTTAACTGACGCAGCATAATAAGAACAACAGGAAAAAAGTAATATATATTTTTGGGGAATTTGTGTTACTTTGTTTACTGATCATTTTTCTTCCATTTTCCAGCTTTTTGCCATGGTCTTTGCCATGTGTCTCTTCAGGGGAATCCAGTAACGCTGTTTCATCTGTGATAAGGGAATCCAGAAGAAATAAACAAAATGGACGTGGTTTTTTAAAATAGCTAATCTCTTTTCTATTGGCTTGCTAAATGGTAGAAAAAAAGAAACTCTTTACTTCATAGCTGGACCTTTGAGGTATTGGGTGGCAACGATAGACATTGTCACACACAAATCATTAAGAAAGCAGGCCAGAGGCAAACTGAGAAACAATGTGTGCTACATGGAGAGTGATTTGTGGACCAGGCTAGCACAGACTGGCTGTAATGTGGACCAAGAGGGCAGGCCAGGTGAAGCCTGAGCACAATACACTGCACTGATTTTGGATGAAGAATATTTATAAGTAAAAGTTTGCATAACTGTAAAAACCATGTTTCATGTACACTCTTGGTGTGACCATTGCCTCAGTCTTAAAAGGCATACTGTAACTTTTTAATTGCAGCCACACTTCATAAATGCTGTATAGATAGGTTTCCAATGACGTAGTCTGCCATCTCGTGTGTCACCTTTTCATTGTTTACATCCTGGCACATTTTTGTCCCCTGCAGCTTTCAAAATGACGACAAAACCGGATAAAAATAGCCAAAAGGTATAAACAATCTACTGAGATAGTTTGAATGCAACTTCAAAGCGAGGTCTCCGACGGAGATACGTTCCCGGCTGTTTTGTATCCACACATTGTAAACTATCTGGTGAACAGTGTAAGTGCCTACATATTGGATGAAACGAAAGCATACAAGATCTTTGACAAGCTAACAGGATCGTTTTTGCTGGAATATTGTTTTTTACCTGGTCAATATGAGGCTTCAAAATGACTTATGACTAATGACATATGACTGTACTTTTCCATTGATCTGACAGCATTGATAACTTTGGTTGTAGGGTTGTTAAATGGTTTATATGGCTTCAATCGCAGGAATCGTAGCTTTACAATGACGTGCAGCCTGAATGATATCATAAACATACGAGTTGTGTATTCATATGAAGACATCATAACATTTTGGCGGGCCTACAAGAGATGCATGTATAATATATACACTTACCTGTGATGAAATGATTGCTACAGACTTTATAGTGTCGCTTCTCTGGGTCAGGTGTCCTGTTGATGATGGCTAGCCTTTTGTTTCTCCGTTCCGTGGTCAGATGTTCTGTTTGTTCTCCTTGACTAGTTATTATCTTAGGAATGGAACAAAACTGTCTTTTATTTTCCCCTGGAGTCGATCTGTTTGAGCATCCCCACACAACGCATGTATGCGACATGACACACAGCTAAAATCGGTGACTTGGGTTACCAGTAAAGGTTACAGTGACACACAAGATGGCGACGTGCGCAGGGGATCATGGGTAATTCGAGAAGCAGAAACCCATCTATTGTATAATAAGGTGTGTATGCATGTGTGTGTGTGTAATAACTAGTGTGAAAGCAAATGAGCTTTCCACTCTTCCTCTGAGCTTGACAGCCAACCACTTCTGTTTTTTTGTATGTCTGGTGATGTTTATTGCATTAGTGGTTCATGGTGGTTTTATCAGGCGGTGAAATGTATTTGTATTAGATTCTTTAGAAGTCAGTGACATAAATGGGATTTTAAACAACACTCTTCTTTTGTTGTTTTCATTTGTCCAAACAAAGCAAAACCCACAGTATAACAACCACTGTATTGAACAATGCAGACACTCCTACAATTTAGTGTCCCTTAAGCTTTGGAAACTAAAAATAAATCACATTTTAAATGCTTTGTTCAATTTTATTTAATATTTACACACAGTTTTAAAAGTAGAATTGTGGTCAGACTTTACCTTTACACCAATCAAAAACACAGGTTTATATAAAATGTATAAAATACACATAAAGCAAAAGGTGGCTTGACCTATTTTTGATTTTAAAAGGTTTGAATAGTTATGAACATTTTGATTTCCTGAATGGTCACCTATTTTACATGTTTCAAACTTTAATAAGGATTTAAAAAAAAAAAAGAAATATATACTGTATATATACAAGTTGTGGGGCAAATAAACACATTCATGTGAGGTGATGTTAGTACTCTTGCACTGAATGTGCTGTGCTGCAGTGTATTTACCGCAATGTGAAAGCCAGATCACAAAAATATGCTCAGACTCAATTCTACACTTAAGCCTACTCACTAGTAGATAGTTTGAATTAGAAAAAACAACGTCAAAGACTAAAGGGTTGTATTCTCAGCACTACATAGTTTTTAAAAACAACTGCCCCCCCCCCGATTAAAAACGGCACCATTCTGAAACAAATGGTGATGAGTCTGCAATGGAAAATGAAAGAAAAGTCTCACCCTAAACACTGACAAGACCACAGAGATCATCAAGAACACGAGGATGAAGAACAAAGTTTCACTTTGTCTCTGGGCATCTCAGTGCTTAAAGTGGAGATAGTGAGAAACTTCTTTGTTGTCCTTATCAACAGCTTTATCCTCCCCTTCATGGACACTCATCACTGGCCAGATTGTCAAGACGGCCCAACAGCGACTGTGCTTCTGACCAGAAAATTGCAAAAATCAAGAACTTCTGCAGCCGCTTTGTAGAGAGTACCTTAACCAGCTGCATCACTATGTGAACTCCAGCACCTTCAGATGGATGTGAAGATTGCACAGAAGGTCATGAAAAATTCCCTGTTGGACATCTGCAACATCACAGTACTTATGAGAGCTGAATATCAGGAGAGTAACACACCCACAATCTAAACTATCCTTATTTTTCTCTCTGACAAAGGTGAAAAGCAGGACAACTACAGTAGGTTATTAATAATGATGCATTATTATCATTATTGCTGTTGTGCGAAGCATTTAAGTTCAACATTTAGATTTAGATTTAACATTTAGATTTAAGACTTAACATTTAGATATAAGATTAAGCATTTAGATATGATATATAACATTTAGATTTAAACATTTAGATATAAGATTAAGCATTTAGATATGATATATAACATTTAGATATAAGATTAAGCATTTAGATATGATATATAACATTTAGATTTAAACATTTAGATATAAGATTAAGCATTTAGATATGATATATTGTTAAGGATTCAAGTTGGACCCCAAAGCAGAGACAGAGACAGGAAAGCTTTAAGAATTTATTTTACAAAAAAAACGAAGTGGCTGAGGTGACGGAGACTGGCTGGGAGCGGACGGACCCAGGAACGCAGTGAGGCACAGAAGATATCCTGAGCACAGGAGGAAACAGGTAAGTATCAAAAATCCTTAGTGTTCAAACAAAACAGCTCTAACAGTACCGAGCGTGATGGAATTTTCTGGCAGCATGGAGAGGACTGAACAGAGCTTTTGTATCAGGCTCATCAACAAGGATCAGGTGTGCCTCGTTGCTGCAGGTCTCAGCCACGCCCCCGTCACCCAACAGCCCTGCAGAGAAACAAAAAACAAGGGGGAGGAGAAACAGAACAAACCCTAACAGTACCCCCCCCCCCTCAAGGGACGCCTCCTGGCGGCCGATCCGGCTTCGTGGGATGCCCAGCATAGAAGTCCCGGAGGAGAGCAGGGTCCAAGATGAGGGACCGGGAAATCCAGGAGCGGTCCTTCGGACCGTAACCCTCCCAGTCCACCAAGTACTGGAAGCCACGACCCCGCCTCGGAACATCCAGCAGCCGCCGAACCGTAAAGGCAGGATAATCGTCCACCACCCGGGGGGGTGGCGGGGGCTCGGCCGGAGGGCTGAGAGGACTCGTGGCAACTGGCTTCAGCAGAGATACATGGAATGCAGGATGAACTCTCAACGAAGGAGGCAACTTGAGCTTTACAACCATAGGAATAATGACTCTCAATCTTGTACGGACCAATATACCGGGGAGACAGTTTCTTCGACTCCGTCTGCAGGGGAAGATCACGAGATGATCGCCAAACCCTTTGGCCAGGCTTGTAGTCCGGAGCCGGAGTGCGGTGGCGGTCAGCAAGCCTCTGATTCCTTGCAGCGGTTCGAGACAGAGCTGCTCGAACTTCATGCCAAATCCGCCGAGCTCGCTGTAGATGCCTTTGGATGGATGGAACTGCAACATGTCTCTCCTGGCTTGGGAAAAGAGGAGGTTGGAAGCCATTAGCAGCCATAAACGGGGACATACCGGTTGCGGAGGAAACCATGGAGTTGTGGGAATATTCAATCCAAGGGAGGTGGATAGACCAGGAAGTCGGATTGTGAGCGGTGACACATCGAAGGGCTGCCTCCAGGTCCTGATTTGCTCGCTCTGTTTGGCCGTTCGTCTGTGGATGATATCCTGAAGACAAGCTGGCTGTAGCCCCCACAGCACGACAAAAAACTCTCCACACCTGGGAGGAGAACTGTGGGCCTCTGTCCGACACAATATCCTGAGGAATGCCATGCAGTTTGAAGACATGCTGAACGAGCAAGTTTGCAGTCTCATAGGCAGAGGGTAACTTGGGTATAGGGACAAAATGTACCGATTTCGAAAAGCGGTCCACAATGGACAGAATGACCGCATTACCGTCAGAAGGAGGCAGACCGGTAACGAAATCCACCGCGATGTGAGACCAGGGACGGTGTGGAATAGGCAGTGGGCGGAGTAAGCCAGCTGGAGCGCGATGGGACGATTTACTGCGGGCACAGACAGATCAAGCAGCAATATATTGTTTAGTGTCGGCGGATATAGTGGGCCACCAGAAACGCTCCCGAACAAAGGCGAGGGTGCGATGAAATCCAGGATGACATGAGAGCTTGGACGAATGGCCCCACTGAAGCACCACGGATCTGGCTGAAGGAGGCACAAACAGGCGACCTGGAGGACACCCATCAGGTGAGGGATGGTTAACCAGGGCCTCCTGGACGGTCTTCTCGACCTCCCAGTGGGCTGCCCCAACCACACAAGAAGAAGGCAGGATTGTTTCCACTGGAGGCTCGTCCACAGGAGGTGCAAACTGGCGAGACAAGGCATCTGGCTTGACATTTCTGGAACCTGGACGGTAAGTCAAAGTAAAGTTGAAACGACCCAAGAAAAGCACCCATCGAGCCTGGCGAGAGTTTAGCCTGCGTGCAGAGCGGAGATAAGATAAGTTTTTATGATCTGTCCATACCATAAACGGTTGCACTGAGCCCTCGAGCCAGTGCCTCCACTCCTTAAGTGCCACAACGAGTGCCAGCAGCTCTCTGTTGCTAACATAATTTTTCTCCGCAGGGGTCAGTCGTCGGGAGTAGAAAGCACATGGATGTAGCTTCTGGTCTGAAACAGAGCATTGAGAAAGCACAGCTCCAATGCCAGGGTCGGAAGCGTCCACTTCAATGACGAATTGTGATGAAGGATCTGGGTATTTAACTTGACAAAAGCTCCCCCTGCTTCAGCAGACCAGTTGAAAGGCACCTTTATAGACGTAAGTTTGTTGAGAGGTGCAGCCACTTTACTATAGTCTCTAATAAAGTGCCTATAGAAGTTGGCAAATCCCAAAAAACTCTGGAATTGCTTTCTGTTGGTGGGAGTTGGCCAATCAGCCACGGCCTTTACTTTTGCTGGATCTGCTTTAATCTTCCCCTCTTCGACAACAAAACCAACAGAATGTACATGAAACTCACATTTTTCAGCCTTAACATAAAGTCTGTTCTCCAGAAGACGTTGAAGTACCAGTCGTACATGCTGGACATGTTCCTCTAACGAGCGAGAAAAAAAATCAAAATGTCATCTATGTATACAAAAACAAAGCGATTCAACATGTCACGTAAAACATCATTAATGAGCGCCTGGAAAACAGCTGGGGCATTAGTTAAACCAAATGGCATAACTAGGTACTCAAAATGTCCAAGAGGAGTGTTGAATGCTGTCTACCACTCATCACCTTCCTTAATGCGGACCAGGTGATAAGCATTCCGGAGATCAAGTTCAGTAAAAATGGTGGCTTCTTGGAGAGAGCTAAAAGCGGAATCAATTAGGGGAAGAGGATACTTGTTCTTGACAGTTATGTCATTTAGCCCCCTGTAGTCAATGCACGGGCGTAGAGTCCGGTCCCTCTTGTTAACAAAAAAGAAACCAGCTCCAACAGGGGAAGAGGAAGGGCGAATGAGGCCAGAAGCTAGGGAATCAGAAATGTACGTCTCCATGGCCTCCCTCTCAGGCTTGGACAAATTATAGAGTTTACTGGTAGGCAACGGTGCACCTGAGATCAAGTCAATGCTGCAGTCATATGGTCTGTGAGGAGGTAGTGATAAGGCCTGATCCTTAGAGAAAACCTCCTGGAGGTCATGATATTCAACTGGTACCAAGGTCAGATCTATGGGCTTGAGGCTTGCAGGTGTGCTTGCGCTAGGAGGAATGGCTGAATGGACACAATGATTGTGACAAAATAAACTCCAATTTACTATGGACAGCTTTAACCAGTCTATATGTGGGTTGTGACGTTTAGGCCAGGGAAGGCCTAAAACTAATGGAGAGGAAGGCGAACTCACGATGTACAAGGATATGGTCTCATGATGATTGCCAGAAAGTCGCAAAGAAATGGGAATGGTGCAGTGAGTTACAGTTGCCAGCAGTTTCCCATCTAGGGCATAGACATTCTTAGGCTCGGGGAGAGGCTCGAAGGGAATGTTACACTGGGAAACAAACAAATTGTCAATAAAATTATCATCGGCTCCGGAATCCACTAGGGCTAGCAGGGAAAAAGAGTCTTTAGAGTTGGACACAGTACCTTCTAGCTGGATTCGCCTGGAGGGGGGATCCGTGGGAGTGTGGCTCACCAGCGCCCCTCCGCTGGCCGATGAGCCTGGTCTTTTTGGCCGAGCTGAACAGTAAGCAACAATGTGTCCAGCTTGTCCACAATACATGCATAGTCCAAGGCTTAGACGGCGCTGACGCTCTTGAGAACTGAGTGTCATCCTGCCCAGCTGCATGGGTTCTTCAGTACTCTGGGTTGAAGTAGCAGGAACAGAAGTGGAGTATGATTGTGGGGGTGGATGAGCTGCAGGTCTTGGCTGACGAGGCTGATTGGTGTAGAGAAGTGGAGGGGGTTGGCTTCTCCTAGCTGCTCTCTCCTTACGCCTCTCTGCTAAACGGTTGTCTAAACGTATGGCTAGTGAAATGAGTTCCTCAAGAGTGGTGGTCTCATCATGGGCAGCTAGCTGGTCCTTAATCTCTTCACTCAAACCCCGGAAGAATACTCCCTGCAAGGCCCTTTCATCCCACCCAGTCTCGGCTGCTAGGATACGGAAATCTATGGAGTAGGTGGTAACTGAACCTGCACCTTGACGTAATGAAAGTAGCCGGCTACTGGCTTCCTTTCCTTGAAGTGGGTGGTCAAACACTCTACGCATCTCATTAGTGAATGAACCCAGAGTATCACATACTGGAGAATTGCTATTAACTAGAGCTACAGCCCATGCTGAAGCTTTACCCGCGAGCAAACTCAATAAAAGCAACCCTAGCTTTATCAGTGGAATAGGTTAATGGCTGTTGGTTAAAAACAAGCATACACTGGTGTATAAACTGACCACATGACCCTATTTCACCTGAATATCTGGCAGGAGTGGGGATGAAAGGTTCACGAGGTAGGGAATGGTGACTGGAGGCGCAGGAGCAGATGGAGCTTCAACTTGAGCTGGTGGAGGGTTGGCTGCGGCAATGTGAGTTGTAATTGTGTTAAGACGGCTACTCAACACAGGAAAATTGGTATTGAGTTGAAGGAGTGAATCCCCGATCTCATTAAGAGTCTTTTCATGTTGACCAACACGAGTCCCTTGCAAAGCCAAAGCTTGCCTGAATCTTTCCATCTCTGCGGGGTCCATAGTGGCCAAATTCTGTTAAGGATTCAAGTTGGACCCCAAAGCGGAGACAGAGACAGGAAAGCTTTAAGAATTTATTTTACAAAAAAAACGAAGTGGCTGAGGTGACGGAGGCTGGCTGGGAGCGGACGGACCCAGGAACGCAGTGAGGCACAGAAGATATCCTGAGCACAGGAGGAAACAGGTAAGTATCAAAAATCCTTAGTGTTCAAACAAAACAGCTCTAACAGTACCGAGCGTGATGGAATTTTCTGGCAGCATGGAGAGGACTGAACAGAGCTTTTGTATCAGGCTCATCAACAAGGATCAGGTGTGCCTCGTTGCTGCAGGTCTCAGCCACGCCCCGTCAAACAACAGCCCTGCAGAGAAACAAAAAAACAAGGGGGAGGGGAAACGGAACAAACCCTAACAATATATAACATTTAGATTTAAACATTTAGATTTAACATTTATATATAAGATTAAGCATTTAGATATGATATATAACATTTAGATTTAGATTTAACATTTATATATAAGATTTAACATTTAGACTTAGATTTAACATATAGATATAACATGATAATGAAAATTTGTTAGCTGAAACTTTTATACTAAATTTTTACACTTGGCACCCCATACTTTCTAGATACATTTAAAGGAAATACATGATTCTGTTTGAAACTTCTTTTTAAAATGAATATACAGTCTTTTGTTTTGTGTACTGTATATGCCATATTTCCATTGTTTATGGAAATCTAGAATCATCTTCTGTTTCAACAAATTTAAATTATACTGTTAATCTATCTATAAAAGCAAAAAAGGTCTGTGTGTGTGTGTGTGTGTGGAGCGAATTTCTCCCCGACGCAGTATGAGTTCGACCTGAAACTTAGTCAACGGGTGTGTGCATCCGTTATTTTGGAGTAATTTGGTGTCGCAAAATGTTAAAAAATGTTAAATTTAAGATTGCGGCCCTTTCTGTAATGAGCGCAGTATTGAGAGCGCTACTTCCGGTTCCGGGTTCATGACGTCACTGTGTTTGTTTGGGTTCAAAAAAAAAGTCAATATTAAAAACGCTTTTGTACTGCTAAAAGTTCATATTTCATGATTATTTAAAATTATCCCCGTGATAAAGTTGCGGGTCACGGACTCCATTTCCTCTTCCCTCTCCAGCTCTGTACTAGACTTCACTTCCTCCTGAACGATACTATCGTTAGCTTCTCAAACATGGGGCTCTAGATCATTTGAAACCGTCAACCACTGCTAAGTCTTTTACCGACAAGTTTTCCATTGTTTAAACCATATACCTGTCCGTGTAATTGCTCAATAACGTACTGTTTCACTATAGTTGGTACTGAACTCAACCTGTTCATTACTCCATCTGGAAAACTGCAGATTCTCTGTGGTGTCATGCATGGCAGTTAAGCTCTGACCACTCGGTTCGAATGTAAACAATGATTTTTGTTTTTAAAAAAAGACAGCCGAATTGTAGATAATACTTTAATTTACTTACTCACTCATGTAGTTTGGAGCTTTACATTTTGTTTTGTGCAGTTTTGTTGTTTTTCTGATTGGCGCTACAATGCCTATGAAGTTTGGTATTAAATGTCTCAACATTTCACGGGAACACACACACACACACATAATAAAAATATACTAAATGAGTAAAATAAAACAAATAAGCTAAACAATATTTTTACAAAAGCACACTAAACAAAAACAGAAATGATTCCAAAAAAACATACATTACAGAAAAATACACCAAACAAAAAAATTATAAAAATGAGTAAAAAAACAAAAACAAAACACATTTGTCATGTGCATGTCCCACAACATTAATCCAGGGAAATCGCACACGCTATATTACTTTGCACCCGCATATAAACCCCTTTATAACACTACAGAGTACAGAGCATGTACACCTCTTTGTACATCCAACCTTCAAACATATTCTCATTTGGCCATAATTGACAACTCTACTTAAGCTCCCACTATATGAATACATACTTCTGACGGCACTGGACTAGAGGTATTTATAATAAAAATATACTAATTGAGTAAAATAAAACAACAAACTAAACAATATTTATACAAAAAGTACACAAAATGACAGAAATGCACAAAAATATCCAAAAAGGCTCCAAAAACACAAAATGACTCTAAAAAACCTACATTACAGAAAATAAAACCAAACAACAAAAATATGAAAATGACTCAAAACCAAACAACAAAAATATGAAAATGACTCAAAATACACAAACCTAAATATTTATACACAAAATGACAACATAAATGCACAAAACTACACCATAAAACACATAATGACTTCAAAAAACATACATTACAGAAAAATACACCAAACGAAAAAACTATAAAAATGACTAAAAATCAAAAACATATTTATAATATGGACTATGACTCTGAAATAAAGCCTATCTACCTATTTACTAATGGTAAATGATAACAATAATGATAATTCATTTAATTATAACACAACCTGTTTCTATCTTTCAGCATCCCTCTACTAAACAAACTTCACCCTCTGTTGTTATCAATACATTTTTTGCACAACTGTCATGGTCTTGTCATCTATACTTGCTTTTTTCCTGTACAGGGTCACAGGGGATGCTGGAGCCTATCAATGTAAACCCTTTTGGATGCCAGTCTATCTCATCTGGACAAGTTGGGGCCCACCAGTGGGCCTTGAACCCACAATCCCTGCACTCAGAGGCAGCAATGCTCACCTGTGCGCCACTGAATGGCCCATGGCTATTGTGTTCATATGTATATTTGCTTCCATAATTTTATAATAACTTTTAAATCTATGCGTTTTTATACCCGCATCTTCCTGCACTCAGGATAACGGTGTCTATCTCCATCTCACGCTGGATGTAAAACAGGTATACCCTGTTGCAGGACACATACAACAAAACATTCTTTCATAAGGGCAATTTAGAGACTCAACATACATGTTTTTTGGATTTTGGCAGAATCCACACAAGCAGTGGCGTGCACAGACATTTTGGGCAGCAGGTGCTCAGTGAAAAAAAAGGGCACTTTATGCAGCATGTAGAACTGATGGCTGCCTTATTGTAGCAGTGTGAGATTTAAAAACTAAATAAACATTACAGGCACATGTTGAATGTAATTGCATAATTATGTCAATATCTTAATAAAATTACTTGACCTTTGAACTGGTACAGTTTCACACTATAGCACTGATCAGTCAATCACTATTGTTTTATTTCTTTGTAATGAACGCACATGGAGAGGTTTTAAGCAAGTTACAAGCTACAATGATACATTAGTGTACTCATTTTCTACTGTCAGAACAAAAGAAGTGTACACAGTGTTATTTTCAACTTCTTTGCTGGTAGATGGCCTACTGCTTTCCTGCTGTAGCTGTCTAGAATAGAATAATAGTTTTAGTAATAGCCTATTTTTATGGTTGAATATAGCCTATTAAGGTAAATACAAGATTACTGCAAGTCTTGTAACATAGAAATAACTTGTTGGTACAAAATAAAATAATTTACTAAAATAGCTTAATGCTTAATTTAGTACTTTGTGTAGTTAAAATAAAATGTGGACAACTTTTAAGATATTTCAGTAAAATTAGAGGAACAGTTCAACTTTAAAATCTGAGCTTTAAACAGTGAACATGACTCTTGATTTTGACATTTCATCTTCATCTTCCTCTTCCTCCTTGCTGCTGCTGGATGCTTTTATCTAGGAGAGCAGAGAACTGCTCACCTGGGCTGCCTGCTGTAGCTCCCTTTGTTTTTTCTTTCTTATCCTCTCCTTTCTAGGCATTATACTGCAATTGGTAAATAAAAAGAGACCAACAATATGAATAAGACTGTTTGGTTATATTTCAACAAGGCACGGGGCTACTTTTTCAACAACACACTAGACTCGATTCATTTATGTGTTACCTGGCCAGTGTCCTAGGCGAGATTTTCTTTTGCGGCCCCCTTATATGCCGTTTTTTATACCAAGTATTTGATATTTACATTATTATTATCAGAATAATTTCTAACACTTACATAGTGGTCTTCACCATATCCACAATGATGCTTTACATAAGGAGAAAACATGAGCAAAATGACTTTTTGGACATTTTATTGAATTTTGATAAAAGGGTTTCACATACACATCTATAAGAACACAAACAAGTAAATAAAAGGTGTGTTTTGGGCAGCAACTGTGTACTGTGCTGCTACAATGCACCTCCGTTTGTGTCCGTTCTGCGCGTTCACGTTGACAGAGGTGTGTGAGGGTTGGGCGGGGGTGGAGGGAATATTAATTGGGGCATTATTATCACATGCTTTTAATCGATGAGCACTTACAGATGATCATGTCAGCATGGGCACATCACTGAACCTAAGCCTTCTTGCTCTCATACGTCCTTCGACAGCACAACCTTGATTGTCAGTGAGTGTGCAACCAAAGCCTCTTGCTGCCTTCCAGCTCACTGTATCCTCTGCTCCCATTAGCTACTCATCTACTCTCTCTAACCATCATTACTAATCAAAACACTAAATAAACCAGGCCACACCTTGCCAGGATGCATTTGCAGCTTGTCTCACTCTCCAGCACTTTGTCTGCTTTGGTTCCCTGGTTACGACTTCCTGCCTGCCCTGACCTCGTCTCGTCGTCTCTGCCCTGGTAACTGAACTGTCTTTCGCCTCAAGCCAATTTTTCTTCATCCTGGCACTGGTAAACTGGATTGTTTACTGCCTTCGGCCTCAGCTCCTTGTCTCTGCCCGGGTATTTCTTACTAGCTCTGAACACAAGCATTGCCAAGTTTTGAACCACATTTCTTCACTCCCGCTAAGGCCTTCAGAAAAGTAATCTTTCAACTGGTTTTGAGTGACTGTGTTGTATTTTAGTCCTGCTACCCCCAGTGACATTGGTTGCCTGAGCAACCTTTTTGCTACCATGTTTTGATTAGCCCTTATTATCAAAGTTTGACAAAATATCAACCCAACAGAAGCAATGAATACATCAAATACTGATTTCATTTTATGGAAGACTCTCAGAAAAGAAAGGATGCACTGCTCTTCATGTTGCCAGCTTCTGGTAAAAGTCCTTTCAGCACTAATATTTTTCATCTAACTTGCAGCTGCCTCTAAAGGCTGACAGATGAATTTAAATCATCTTGGTCGTTACAAATTCTAACAGAACAAACAAGAAGTAGTGCATGTCTCTTTGTTCTCATCATGTGCCAACATGAGTTACTAGGGTTAGATCTGTAGTCTGCCGATGCTATTAGTGGAGCTAGTGTAAAAGCTTTTTCAGATAATGTTCATGTTGTTCTTTTTTTGTGACTTTGGTATTTGCTAAAGATTTATGCAGCCACTTTGTTCTGGTGCAATCTCGCACTGCCACATCTCTCCTTTTCACATAAATATTTTCCTAGGAGAGAAGAGTGAGGGATGATAGGAAGGAGGTAGAGCTCAAAAATCCATGAAAGAACACCTTCATTGCCAGATTTATGGGTTGTTGGCTTCCTCTGGAAGTCAATTTCCTCTCCAAATTTAAGCTCTCATATAAACTCAGGCTTCTTTTGAGTGCATGTTTGTTTAGTTTAAAAGGCATGAGGTCAGCTTGAAGCGGTACAAGGTTCCACAGATCTGGGTGACTAAAAATAGTAATAATCAAAGGATCTACAAACGAGCATGATTAAATTACTATTACTTACTTTCTGTTTGTGAAACATCAGGTCCTTTAAAAACCAATGGCTACAAATGTGGAGGATATTCACATAATCAAGTTAATTGCTGTCATAAAGTTTTAACTCAACTCAACTTTATTAATATAGCGCAAATTACAACAGTCATCTCAGAGCGCTTAACAAAATAAAAAGTTCATAGTAAGAAAGAAAGAAATTTTCTGGCGCCCACTACGAGTCGTCCCACCCGCCCAACAAATCTCCAGTATCCCTTATATTTTAAGATCGTGTACAAGAAATCTAAAATAGCCACTTGTCAACCACTTACTAAATACAATTATGTGATTAGAATCTGGTAGACCGACCTTTATTAACACTGAAGAGCTGAACAATATGGACCAAAACTCATATCTCAATATTTTTTCTCAAAATGGTGATATACGATATAAATCTAGATAATGTTATTTCAAATAATGTCTGACCAGAAAGACAATTCTGGGTTAAATTTGCTGATGCAAAATGCCATACAGTTACATTTATTAACAAACAGCTGATACAAAATAAGCTATTATATATATATATATATATATATATATATATATATACACAGTATATCAACAAGACTGGGTATAGATACTGAGTCAGGAACGGGGCCACCATCAGTCACCTCCTCTACATGGATGACATCAAGCTGTACGCTAAGAATGAGCGAGACATCGACTCACTGATCCATACCACCCGGATCTACAGCATAGACATTGGGATGTCATTCGGACTAGAGAAGTGTGGTCGGATGGTGACTAAGAGAGGGAAGGTAGTCCACACAGAAGGGGTCTCACTCCCAGAAGGAACAATAGCAGACATTGAGGACAGTAACAAGTACCTCAGAATCCCACAAGCAAATGGCAACCTCGAAGAGGTGACAAGGAAAGCGGCTACGGCCAAATACCTCCAACGAGTAAGGCATGTCCTAAGAAGCCAGCTCAATGGCAAGAACAAGTCCCGGGCAATAAACAGCTACGCCCTGCCAGTAATCAGATACCCTGCAGGAATAATAAGCTGGCCAAAGGATGAGATACAGACCACAGATGTTAGGACACGAAAGCTCCTAACCATGCACGGAGGGTTCCACTCCAAATCCAGCACTCTGAGACTGTACGCTAGCCGGAAGGAAGGAGGCCGAGGACTAGTGAGTGTGAGAGCCACTATCCAGGATGAAACATCCAAGATCCATAAGTACATCAAGGACAAGGCTCCAACAGATGACATGCTCAGTGAATGTCTCAGACAATGGGGAACAGAAGATGAGGTGCTGGAGGTTCCATCATGGGAGGACAAGCCCCTACACGGGATGTACCACCGAAACATAACTGAAGTGGCGGATATCAAGAAATCCTACCAATGGCTAGACAGAGCCGGACTAAAGGACAGCACAGAGGCACTCATCATGGCTGCACAGGAGCAGGCCTTGAGCACCAGAGCAATAGAGGCCCAGATCTACCACACCAGACAAGACCCCAGGTGTAGACTGTGCAAAGAGGCCAATGAGACAATCCAGCACATAACTGCAGGGTGTAAGATGCTGGCAGGGAAAGCTTACATGGAGCACCATAACCAAGTGGCTGGTATAGTGTACAGGAACATCTGTGCAGAGTATGGGCTGGAAACCCCAAGGTCAAAGTGGGAAACACCTCCAAAGGTGGTAGAGAATGACCGAGCCAAGATCCTGTGGGACTTCCAGATACAGACGGACAGAATGGTAATGGCGAACCAACCAGACATTGTCGTGGTGGACAAAGAGCAGAGGAAAGCCGTTGTGGTCGACATAGCAATACCAAGCGACTTCAACATCAGGAAAAAGGAACACGAGAAACTAGAGAAATACCAGGGGCTCAGAGAAGAGTTGGAGAAAACCTGGAGGGTGAAGGCATCAGTGGTGCCCGTGGTCATTGGGGCACTCGGGGCAGTGACCCCCAAACTGGAGGAGTGGCTCCAGCAGATCCCAGGAAATACATCAGACGTCTCGGTCCAGAAAAGTGCAGTTCTAGGAACAGCAAAGATACTGCTCAGAACCCTCAAACTCCCAGGCCTCTGGTAGAGGACCCGAGCTTGAAGGAAAAAGAAACCGCCCGCGGAGGGTGAGAAAGAGTAGTGTCAGGATGGCCGAGTGGTCTAAGGCGCCTGACTCAAAAGTTCTTCCTTGACTCTCGATATATCACCCAGCCCTAATTCCTAAAATATAAAACAGCCTAAATGAAAACATAAATGGGTATATGAAGCATGTGTTTATTTAATATACTGTACTTACATTTCAAATACAAGGCAACACATTGCATATTTACTGTTAATTGCACGTTGCTTGTCTTTAAGTTAGACAAGTTACTTTAAAATACAGGCTATTTACAGGAAGAGTTTACCTTGTACTGAGATTGATTATGAGCATATTACTGGAAAATGCATTTTTTCTAAAAATAAATAAATAATCCAATTTTGTTTATTTTTGTTTTCCAAGTGAGCGTACTCGTGTTTTATTAGTTTATTGGATTAGGGTAGGGTAGGGTAGGGTAGGGTTAGGGTGAAGTTGAAGGTGAAGGTGAAGGTGAAGGTGAAGGTTAGGGTAGCATGCACTCATATACTGTATGCTCATCACCATGACACCAGAAACAAAACAACACGTAATCACGCATCAGATCCTGCCCATTTCGCATTGGATTAGTATTATTACAGGACCTCGGAGGTCAGCAAAATTTTGTAGTAAAGTAAAAATTCCCCCGCAAATTACCTGGTGAAAAAATCGATTCACATAAGAATCTATTCATAAACTTCAAAAATTGATTTAAAATATACATATATGTAATTTTATTTTTTTAGGCCTTAAAAAGTATTAAATTGTCTTAAATTTAAATCAGATAGGTCTTAAATGTGCTTTACTGACTGTGACTGTACAATGTTATTTTTGAAATATAAAAGAAAACACCAGTTACATTGTTGTGTATTTTGAAATGGGCACCTTTTATGAGAGAGAAAAAAGCAGCCAGCTTGAGCTTTTATTTAGGCAATTTTATTTATTAACAGAAGCTTTACTTTTTGTATGCCTTAACATATTTTTGTAATCACTGAGAATTGAGACTCACTAAAAAAAGTTTTTATTTTGAAAAATCACACAAAACACCAATTTGTGTTATTTGTATAGAGTTTATTTTTGTAACTTCTGCGAGAAAAAGGCAGCTAACCTAAGCTTTTATTTAGGCAATTTTTTTTATGAATAGAAGTTTGGATTTTTTTTGTATACCTTGAAGGTATTCTTGTAGTCACTGAGAGTTGAGACTTACTTCTGGAAGAAAGGGGCAGCTTACCTAAGCTTTTATTTGGGCAATTATTATTTGTGTAGGTTATTTCTTGTACAGTGAATAAGTTTTTATTTATTTAGCATGAATACATGTTACCTTTTGTCTTAAGTTTGCCTTTGTGTGATTTCATCAGTGGAATAGTTTATTTAAAAATATCTTATACAAACTATATTGTTTTGATGCCATAATTTGCCTTAACACACTATTCATTGTATCAATTTTGAATCGAGAAGCTGTTGAATTGAGAATCGAGAATAGTTTTAATTGAGAGAATCAGTTAAAACGTGAATTGATTTTCAATCAAATCGTGACCCTAAGAATCGAAATCGAATCGAATCGTGAGACACCCAAAGATTTACATCCCGACTAAATTCGCAACCAATAGTGGACAAACTAAAGTTCTTGGTTGCTACAGTTGGAAAACAGAGTGATAGCAACCATATGAGGGTAATTTGAAGCCACTGAACTGCAGGTGTTAATGGATGAGGTAAATAAACATTTAAGAGAGAGCAAATTTGTTTAACTTATTCATTCCAGAAATGTTGATTCGACTGGAGCAGAAAAGATCCATATGTTGATTGTTTTTGTAATCAGAATCAGAATTCCTTTATTAATCCCAAGAAGAAATTGCTTTTGTTACAGCCACAGAAAAAAATCACAAATAAAGAAGAATAAAACGTTTAACAAAGACGAAAGAATGAAAAAATGTTAAACAAGTGTATAATTAAGTAAAAGACTGTTGAAAATAGGGATCAGATACACACACATTACAGTAGTAGAAAATAAAGTAGGATAGATCATGCTACTACTACTACTTCTACTACTACTACTACTACTACTAATAATAATAATAATAATAATACAAATGTACAATATTTATTCAAATATGATACAGATATTTACAACAATGAAGCTGTGAAGTTACAGTGATGAATTATACAGTTTGATCACCACAGGCAGGAATGATTTCCTGTGGCGTTCTGTGGAGCACCGTGGTTGGATCAGCCTGGTGCTGAAGGTGCTTCTGTGACTGACCAGCACATCATGGAGTGGGTGGGACTCATTGACCAAGATGGATTTCACCTTGGACAGGCTCCTCCTCTCTGTCACCACTGTTAGAGAGTCCAGTTTAATCCCCACAATGTCATTGACCTTGCGGATGAGTCTGTTGAGTCTGTTGGCGTCTGCTCCCCCAGCAAACACACCATAGAGGATCGCACTCGCCACCACAGACTCGTAAAACATAATCAGCATATTTCTGCAGATGTTGAAGGACCAGAAAATAAAGGCGGTTTTGGCCCTTCCTGTAGAGGGAATCAGTGTTCTTCCCCCAGTCCAGTTTATTGTCAATCACCACTACCAGGTATTTGTACTCCTCCACAATGTCCACACTGACCCCCTAGATGGAGACAGGGCTGACTGGCCTCTTTGTTCTCCTCAGGTCCACAATCAGCTCTTTGGTCTTTGTCACATTGAGTTGTAGATGGTTCCTCTCACTCAATGTGACAAAGCTGTCCACAGCAGCCCTGTACTCCGCCTCGTCCCCCTCCCTGTTACATCTAACCACTGCAGAGTCGTCCGAGAACTTCTGGAGATGACAGGTCTCAGTGCAGTAGCTGAAGTCCATGGTGTAGATGGTGAAGAGGAAGAGAGAGAGTACAGTCCTTTGAGGGGCCCCGGTGTTGCTGACCACTTTGTCAGACACACAGTGTCGCAGGCGTATACTGTGGTCTGCCAGTTAAGTAGTCCACAATCCAGGACACAATGGAAGAGTCCACCTGTCTGTAACACGGATGGTGTTAAAAGCACTGGAAAAGTCAAAGAACATGACTCTCACAGTGCTCGCTGGCTTGTCCAGATGAGAGTAGACACGGTTTATTTGTGGCATACGCTTTTTTTTGCACGTACGCTGTATTTGTAAATGTAAGAGGGTCAGAATCACAGCTGCTGCTCAAACACAAGCAGCCAATCTCAGCTGATCAGAGCAGACACTCCGTCCACACGCAGATGAATTGGGTCTGTTTTTTCCACCTTATGTAATTTTTAATAAGCTATTTATTCCATCTGTTCTCACTCTCTTTCTCTGACTCGGGGCGGACTGTGCTGACTGAAAGCAGATCGCTCGCAGTTCGCTGCACACACCAACTCCGTGGACAGCGTTCCTCCTAAACACGTTTTTGCCTTTATTCTGTTGCTTATCCACCTCTGTCTTTCTTTTTTCCCCTTGCTTTGCCGTGTAACCACCAGTGTTGGTCAGTAATGCGTTACTAGGTAACGCCTTTGTTGGCACAAGTGGAAAGAATATTGTTTTGCGTTGTCAATTATGTGGCGGAAGCAAGACTATTTTGACGGTGAAAAACTCCACGTCGAACCTTCTGAAACATTTAGAAGGAGTACACAGCACAACTCAACTGCAAGCATCTACAGTGATTACAGATACAGAGTCAGCGAGTGATGCCAGTGGGAGTGGGGGTCCACCAGCTAAAAACCAAAACTGAATTTCTTCCGTGAGTCCCAACTAACCGTAGCAAATCTCGATCAGCTTGTTGCTGCATATATGGAGGAAATACAACTGCTTTCCACCGTTTCGTTGTATTATTGACAAAAT
Organism: Gouania willdenowi; assembly: GCF_900634775.1. Lineage (NCBI taxonomy): Eukaryota > Metazoa > Chordata > Actinopteri > Blenniiformes > Gobiesocidae > Gouania > Gouania willdenowi. The sequence continues at coordinate 34,588,901 of NC_041049.1, read as the reverse complement.
TCCCACTAGCAATAACATATACTTGCCACACAGAAAGTTGTCTACTTTGTATTTGGAAAATGAGTATGGTAAAATGGAGGCCAATTTAAAGTCTACTTTAGACAAAGTGCAATTTTTTTCTACAACTGCTGATATCTGGACGGCAAACAAAAGGAGTTATATGGGGGTAACCATTCATTGGTACAACAAGGACACCATGGAACGACACAAAGTTGCTTTGGCTTGCAAAAGAGAAAGAGGCAGGCACACTTTTGATATCATAGCTGCTGAACTGGAGTAGATTCACTCAGCTTATGGCGTATTAGACAAACTTGTGGCTACTCTGACAAATAATGCATCAAATTTTGTAAAAGCATTTAAGACTTTCAAACCCCTGAAGAGACTGAGTCTGAATATGAAGAGGATGAGGAGGAAGAAGAAGAGCAGGAAGTAACCTTTACATATATAGCAGACGCCCTCACCTCTGTTACTGATGAAGAGCACCTCACCCTCCCTCCACACTACAGGTGTGCATCACATACCATCAACCTCATTTTCACTAGTGACGTTGAAAAATACTTAACGGCTAGAAGTAGTACGCCTACTAAATCAGTGTACAGGGTTACTGTTGCAAAATGCACAGCACTTTGGACCAAAGCAAGTCACTCTACTGTTACAGCAGAACAAGTGCAGCTCCTGGTTCCATCTTCTACAAGGTGGAATTCCTTTTTTTAAGCAGTTTCCAGAGTTTCTAAGATTCCCATGAATGAGCTGAATCACTTGTGCAACAAGCTCGGAGTCAAATGCTTCACTGAAAAAGAGTATCAGTTCATGCATGAGTGCTGCACTGCACTGAAGCCATTAACAGCAGCATTCGACATATTGCAAGGTGATGAGTGTTCCTATGGTGATGACAAAAACCCAGACCCAAAAAGGAGATCTCTCTAAGATGACAGCGGGCCTACCAGATGTCACTGTAAAAGTAAGTAACCTATACTGTGACTTATTTTACCATCATTTATTATATAGTATTATATATAATGTATATGCAGAATATAGAATAATCTTGCATAGTACAATTAATTTTTTTTGTGTGTGTATTCCAGGCCATCCAGACTCGTTTCACCAATGTACTGGACAACAAAGAAGCCCTTCTTGCTGCCACGAGCTGCCCAAAGTTCAAACTGAGATGGGGGTTGAAGACATCTCAATCTTCTTTTAATGAGGTACAATGACTGTTTCACCTGCCCCAATGTTCCGTTAAATCACGGACAGTATTAACAAAGAGCAAACTCTTATTTCTGTGCGGATGCCATGTCATATGTTTTGTTACTATTATGACACTACAAGGAAAATTTAAAAGAAAAAAACAGCAGAGATTTACATATATTTTTTGTGTTTTTGATTGTAAGATAAAACAAGATAAAGCAAGATTTTGCTTTACACTGCTTTATAGCTGCATATTTATTTTTGTTTCATTGTGGATCTGTGGTTCCTGCTGTGTATATTTATCTATATTATTTATTTAGTAGGACACAAAAATACCCCTAATTTTTGTATAGAATTCTGCAAATGTAACATTGTTAACGTAAAATTTTTGTTTGGCAGATTTGCACATTGCAAAAACATTCTTATTGTCATACAATTGTGTGCTCCTCAGCTTGGGAATGTGCATCGAGTTTTGACGAGCAGCTCAAGCAGCCAATAGTAATGCTTAAAACAGCTCATGGGATCATCCTGTTGGTAGAAAGATCTCTGATTGGCTAAAGTCCAGCGTCACGCTCTTGCATTTCTAAAGCTCATTTACAGGGCCAGGAGAAGGAGCAGAGATTCACTGTCCACTCATAACACTTTGGATTACAATATACGATGCAATAAGATGATTATGAATTATAAAACAAACAAAAAAAAACTTACAAACTGCAGAAAAATTATGTTTAGATGAAATTCAAATTAGATCACCTTTGAATAACTGGCTCTTGATGATACACAAATCTAAGGCTGGTTTGGTCAAATCAAGATTTTCTTTCCTGATCTACAGGCAAAGTAAAAATCCCAACAGGTGAACAATACAAAACACTTTGGATTTTGTATACTTCATTATCTCACAATGGAGAAACTCACTAGCCATTCCTTGGGGAACATTTGGCAGCCATTTTTTTTTTTACAGCACCTGGGGAGCTGTTAAGGGACTTGCTCAACATCCCACAGTAATGGCCCAGGTAAGGCTTGAACCAGGAACCCTCTGATTACAAGGCCAGCATCCTTAACCACTAGGACACCACTCCCCTCAGTACTAGACCACTCCCTTCTATTGGTCTGTGACAGGCATTATACATTATTTTTTTCTTAATTGTCTTCTAAACCAAGAATTACTTGCCAATTCTGTTTCTGTCCAGATGTGAATTGTACCCATGTTGTCCTAAAATAAAGGTGCAAACGAACAAGCAACTCGAGCAAGGACAAGTGGTCTGGGGAGGCAGGTGAGGCAGAGGCTCACCTCTCGCACATCATGGTAAAATAAAAATGTATTTAATTTAATAATTCAATCTGTCGACTGTTCTGTTTCCATATAAGTTGTTTGTTGTCGCTGATGACAGAGAGGAGGAGCCTGTCCAAAGTGAAATCCATCTTGGTCAATGAGTCCCACCCACTCCATGATGTGCTGGTCAGTCACAGAAGCACCTTCAGCACCAGGCTGATCCAACCACGGTGCTCCACAGAACACCACAGGAAACCATTCCTGCCTGTGGCAAATAAACTGTATAATTCATTACTGTAACTTCACAGCTTGATTGTTCTAAATGTCTAAATCCTGTTTGTACATTTGTATTATTTTTTTAAATATTTATCATATTTGTATATAATTTGTATATTATTATTATTATTATTAGTAGTAGTAGTAGTAGTATCTATCCTACTTTATTTTCTACTACTGTAATGTGTGCGCATCTGATCCATATTTTTAACAGTCTTTTACTTATTTATGCACTTGTTTATTGTTTATTCTTTCTTTCGTCTTTGTTAACGTTTTTATTCTTTTATTTGTGTTTTTGTTTTTCTGTGGCTGTAACAAAAGCAATTTCCTCCTGGGATTAATAAAGGAATTCTGATTCTGATTCTGATTGATTAAAAAAGTGTGGACGGCAGAGCTCTTGCCTCAGTTAAAAATGGTATTGTGAGGAATTGACAGCAAGCTACAATTTTAGTCTTTATTTGTTTATGTTGTAATAGACATTTTTGTGCAGAAGGACCAGCACATGGACTTCAATAATCAGGAAAGATCTTTTTTTTTAACAAACTATTCAAATGGTGACGTTGCTCTGTTGTGTTCATAAATTTATAAAGTGGATTCTGAAAAAGTAGTTCCTCACCAGCCGTGAACCTCACCGCTCACTTTGAAGCAAAGGTGGTTCATGATTTCAGGTTAGTGTGTTTTCTAGGTAGTGGTCTCTCTAAATTAGAATTAAAAATGTCTTTACAAACAATGCAATAAACTGAAGGCGCTGCCTTCATGAAATTAACTCTGCTGTTTTTGTAAATAGGCTTGATTCCCTTCAGTTTCTAAAACCTTCCCTAGACCAGAACACGAGAGAATTTAGCACCCAACCCCAACATTTAGATCCTCTGGGTTCAGCTAATGTCACACTATAATCCACTGGGATTTTATTGCTGTGTGAGAACCTTCAAACAGGACAACATACATTCAGGGACAATCTAATAAGGATTTCAGTCACCACATGACAGACCTTCTGTGAGTTGTTATTCACATTTAGTTCTTAAGTAATGATTTAGATAAAAACCAATTGAAACATTAGTTGATTAAAAACTATTAAATATTAAAGTCAAATATTGTAAGGTATCTGCAATGCATTTTTTTTTTTTTTTTTTTTTTTTTTTACATTGATCAGAATTACAAATTCACACAAAATGCCCTGTTGGAAGCATTACCAAACAGCAGGGGGTGGTATTGTAAACACAGATTAGCTATATTGATGAAATTAGCTAATAGTAGTTGTTGGGCAAGGATGTAGAAGACTATCTCTAAATGTGTTGATCTGAGGAGGAAAAAAGTGTGTTTGGTGCTCTCTATTACATCCCCTCCACTCACTACAGCACTCCTAATGAAATAAATAGGTCTGGACAATGAATATCAAGTCAAACTAAGCATGTAAAGGCAGAGTCTATGGTAGAGCTGTGCCATGTATCACATCATTTACTAGTGCACCCAATAAAGGGGCTGCTGAATATTGATTGTTACTGACACAATCACCTTAAATATTTTCATGGCATCATGTTTAGTTTAAAAGACCAAGTCAAGGACAACTCAAAAGAACCCACAAACAGACTGGTGATGTTAACTGAACAGAGTGGATGTTCTCCTGTCTGTGAGTCATAAAGGTTATGAAATAGAACTGGGTGTTAGAGCCATAGCATTATTATGCCATAGTGTTTTATGTTTAAATATTAATACATAGGGGGTAGGTATTTTGAAATAGTTTTAAAGGTAATGTAATATTGTTTAAATATTGATTTGTGTTGATGTTTTTAAATGATCCGAGTTTCTGTGCTCTATTAGTTTTGACTTACTACTGTAAACCTGGTTTTTACCGTAAAGTGCGGGTTAGTAGGATCAAAGTTGTCAACATCGTCAGCGCCACCATCATCGTCGTCAATGACGTCATCGCCATCGTAAACGTCATTGTCGCAGTTTGGCGTCATTGTGGTCGTGACGTAGGGATTTATTTTTTTTGGGGGGGGACATTGAGACTGAGCTTTAAATATGAGGACACTTTGATTTTGGAACTTTTATTTTTGTTTTCTATTTTTGGGATTAAAGAGACAGATTGATTCATTTTACGCTTGCATCTTTTTTCTTAATTTTTTTTGTTGGAAAATATTTGGAACAGATGAGTCAGAAAACTTGATGTCCTGCAAGAAGTGGTAAAGTTTTGCTTTGGTGTGTTGCCACTACACTGGGGATTATGTGAAAAGCAAAGGCTGGATGACAGTCAGTGAGCCCATTAGAAATAAAAATAGTCCTGGTTCTTTGTTTAATATTTCTCCACTCAGAACTTACTCCTGCAACATCTTTCCCCCTGCTGTTCTAATATGGTGCAAGTCCTCAAGTCTGGGTCTTCAAGGCTAGGGCTCGACCAGACATTTAAAGATGCACCATTGTATGAGGCACCAGGATCAGCAGCGACTTTAAGTTCTGGAAGTTTGAGGAGAGTCTGTAACTGAAATGACAACGATACACAACATTATTGTGAACAAAATTAAGTTTGACCAACTTAATGTTGGTCAAACTTAATAACCAACAGTCTAAACAGTAGACTACTGTTTAAGAATAAGTCAGATTAATGTTAAGCAATGTATTTCCTAAGTTTATATTTTGCCTCGTATTTTCTCCTCTCTGCTTTTATTTACTTTGTCAAGCTTTGCAATCAACTAAGGCCTCTGTGGAAATGACTTCATGTACAGTATGTCCAAACTGCAGCTGTAGGTGAACTGCTGGGTCTGTAATGAGGGTATTTTTTATGTGACAAAATGATGATTTGCTTCTTTCTCTTCAGCAGCTTATTCTTCACACAGCTAGGCTAACAGATGACTGTCATAGCAAATGGTTTTCCATGAATGTTAATTTAGGAATCTCATTAAAAGGATAATAGATGTAAGTGGTTTTTGGTTTTATAAATGTAAAAAAGTTGATTGCATGGCAAAGGGTTACTTTAATTTAGATATGTCAAACATATGGTTTGTCAGCTCAATCTGAATCTTTATATGGTCCATTTTGAGCAATAAGGTAGATTTGCAAAGTGTAAAAGATATTTTACCCTACCTAAGATTCTCTGCAGGCCATCATCAGAACCTACCATGAATACAGTATGTATTATGCATTATTCCCCATTGTGTATTCTATAGCTTCCCTCTTTTTGGTGCTGCTTCCAGGGGGCTGGCCTTTCTGTTAGAGCCAATACGCAATTATATTTCAGCCATAGTGCGTTGCCAGGTTCCAAGAAATCTGCCCTCATGCGTTCATAAACAACACTGCGGCGCCTGTAGCCTAAAGTGATTGTAAACATGAATGAATTGGTCTCACAGTGTTGAGTAACTATTGAGCTAGCTGGTGTACAATAACGTCAGCAGGAACTTCTTTTGATTGGATACACACTAGTGACAAGCAGCGAGCTGAAGCCACAATGGCTATTTCAAGATGGACTTTCATGAGAAGCTAGACATGAAAAGAGATCAGCCAAGTCCGATGCTGGCAAACTTGATTCAGCTCTGTAGAAGCATTTGTCCACCACTTCCAGACCATGCCTTCGAGCAGTAGTACTGGCTTACGGCCTCTGATAATCTATTGCCCTAATATTTGTGATGAAGGAAAACAAGGATATGTTGAAAGTGTTTTGTTACACGACTGAGAGTGAGAGGAACCAGTTTAAGGCTGTTTCCACTGTGCACATCTCAGGTGCAGCAGGCCCACGGAGAGGCTCAGTGCATGGAGAATTCCAGTTGAAGACATTCTAACACAAAGCCCATACCAGGAATACAATAGAGTGACTCACAGCCTTGGCCTATAGAAAATGATTTACTGTTGAAATTGAGGGTCATTGAAGTATTTCTATGCAAAAAATAAAAACAATCTGCATCTGCGTCGTGAGTGTGACATGGTTTGAAATGTTTTTTTTGTAGGTTACTGTTGTATCTGTATTTTGTAGTTTGTTGTGTTTGTCTTCACCCTCATTTGCAAAATTGAATGCTAGTAAATGTGATGTCATAGTGATGAATCAAGTTGCTAACTCTCCACTGAAGACCCAGGTACCAAATGTACAGCCTGCCATTGATATTTACTATATAATTAGATCATGTCATAATATACCATGTTATATCATATTAGTTTAATTTTAAGACGTGTCTGTGTGTTGCCCTGCAATGGACTGGCACCCTCTCCAGGGTGTACCCCACCTAACACCCAGTGAGAGCTGGAGATAGACACTAGCAGACCCCTGCGACTCTGAAAACAGGAACTAGCGGGTCAGAAAATGAATGGATGGATGGATGGATACTACATACATAAGATGGTTAATGATGAGGAAGGAAGTTTACTTTAATTGTTCTTAATCACAATTCTAGAATTGTTTTCAAATATTGTAATTGGTAAATTAGTGTTAAACATACAGTCTTTAGCACCTAACTTTGACTTTTTATGAAAACATTAGTTTAAAACTTTGATTTACAATGTAATCACTAACTTGATTTCTCACCATTAAACCGTATAAGCTGCAAAATATGGTCTGATAGACATTTTGCTGCAAGCTCATACGTATATATATATATATATATATATATATATATATCTTTAACTTCGTTAACGATGGTCCCTAATGAGCAGCTCAAACATATTCTTGTTTATGGAGCAGACTGTTTGACAGGTCAAGTGATGAAAAAACAGTTGTTAACTTTGTGTGTCCTGTTTACTGTATCAAAAGGATCCTAATGTTGTGGTGTGAACTTTGAAGTGCCATAATGGTCTTCATGGTGTCCTGATCATTCAGGTTTTTATTAGGAGTGTCAGTGGAGCCTGGCCCAAGCAGTGGGAGCCATTAGGCTTAATAAGAGCTGCTCAGGGCACATGGAGCTGCTCCTCTTCATTACCTGGATTGTTTTTTTTTTTTTTTTTTAAAGGATTTTTTTGGCTCTAGTGGCCTTTATATGACAGTTGCTTGACAGGAAGGGGGTGAGAGAGAGCAGGGAATGACACGCAGGAAGGGGTCCCAGGCCGGGAATCGAACCTGGACCCGCTGCAGGTGAGGAGCTACAGCCTCGGTACATGGGGCGGGCGCTCAACCTACTGAGCTACACACCGCCCCTGGATTGTTTTTTTTATCTGCATTTACAGTTTTGGCCATTGCTTGAACATGTTTAGCAAAACTTGGCTCATTGTCTCAAAACACAAGCAAATAAGACACAACACTGTAAAATAAACCATTCAAAAAATGTCGCTTTGATGACAAAATGATACCCACCTCTTTCATATGAATACATTTTTAAATGAGCAGCAACACACTAGTCTACTTTATATAAAACACTGCAGTCTATATAATAACTGTTTTTATTCAGTTCAACAGAAGGCACATTTTCACATTAACCAAAAAATGAAATACTGAATTCAAAATCACTATAGTAATTTATTAGAATACATATTAGGGATGTAACAATTCACTCAATTCCCGATACAATTCGATTCACGGTACTGGGTTCACGATACGATTCTCTCACGATTTATTTTACAAAATGGGACTGTAGAAAAATGATGACTGAAAAATATTCCTTTATTTTTTGGGGGCAGAAAACAATAAAAAACAATACTGTTTTCCTTTTATTTTTCATTGTCAAAAGAATTCCTTGATAAACTATTCAAAACAATGCAATTTAACTAAAAATAAATCTTGAATGAAATAAATAAAGGAATAATACAAATGAAGAAGAACCCTATTAATTTAAATTCTGGTTCTATAGTAAACAATGCAAAACGGCATAATAGTTGATTTTCTTTTTAAAAGTGCAACTGAAAATGTATTTTGTGCCTTAGCAATTGGACTTAAAAACAGTAATTTAACTGTATTTAGGTTAGATATTTGTTTGGACCAGCAGAGGGCGCAGGTAACCCAGTGGTCGGTTGGCATGCAGATATCTTGCAGTGAAGAAGAGATGCTATGCTAGCATAGAAAAACGTGACTTTTACAGATATTCACGTAACATTATAGATTTTTTTGGTGCTAAAGGGGTAAGGAATCATTTATGAATATGTTTAAGAGTAGAAGGCCGTCAGAAAGAAAGTATTAACAGATTCCGCCTGCCGCCAACACTTCTGGATAGAAAAAAAGTACTGCGATTCAATTTTCACAGTATCGATGTGAATCGTGATACCTATGAATCGATTTTTAACTGCCTTACAATTAATCGTTACATCTCTAATACATATGTATACATATAGAAATACAACAAACAATACACTACTGTAAACATTGAAAAATACAATTGTGTGCAAGTGGGATTATGGTTCCTGCCGTCTCATCAACATCCCAAGCACTGTTTTCTCTCGTTAAGCATGGGGGAAAATATACCGTTGTGTGGAAAAAAAAAATCCTCTATTGAAATCAGAAATGGTCAGGTGGGCAAGTACACAACGTCCAATGGATCATGGTTGGTGAACCAGTTTAGGACCAGAACAGCCCGATGGAAACCAACATCATCTTAGACAACAACAAACCTGGGGTGCTCTGGTCTCTCCTGTACGACTGCATTTCTCTCTCTTTCTCTCTATGATTGTTGTACAATTTTGTCACTCAGTGTGTGTCTAAGTATTTTCAATTTCAATGTGTGTTGTGTTTTGAATAGATGTGTTTTCCCAATTGTACACTGAAATTTCCTTTTTGAACTAAATGTCTTATGTATGAACTAGTGCGTAGTGTGCAGGAATAAGTGTGTTACAGCATTGCAATTGCTTTTTGTTCCGTGAGTTTGTTTGTTCCAAATAAGGACAATTTGTACAACAAAAAAACCTAGTGAAATGATGAATTTTACAAATCCTCACTGTTTGTCTTGACAGGTTAGTGAGATTATACAGTTAAACCTACAGTATATGCAGAAATGGAAAAAGAACCCAGATTCCTTACTTGAGTAGAAGTAAAATACCGATGTCAAAAAATGACTTGAGTAAAAGTAAAAAAGTACTGATCCAAATATCTACTCAAGTAAAAATAAAAAGTACAGGCTCTAAAATGTACTCAAAAGTACTTTTAAAAGTAAAAAGTATTTCTGTTGCACAATTCACTGGCTGCAAAGCTATTAAACACAGGTTTATTTATATGGAATCTGATTTAGCAATGTTATTGTTTGAACAAACACTACCTGTCTAGTATCCTAATGTACTTCACTATAGTCATTTAGGCATTTCATTGTATTGTACACTTAAGGTTAACACATCAGACTTCTGAACATTGTGTGCACCCCTGGTTATGACATAAGGCTCTTATGTCATAACCAGGGGTGCACACAACAATTTTGATCTGGTTCTCAAGGAGCACCAGAAGTTGTTTCTTGGTGGTGCTCATTTTTTTAATGTCTGTCTCATCTATCAGTTTTTTTCTGATAAAATAAGATTCAATACTAAATTGGCAGTCAAATAAAAACCTACAGATAACATCTGACTTCATAAAATGAAAAAGAAAAAAACCCCACAAGTTTCACTACAACAGTACTAGTTACCTTTTTTGATCATTTTAACAGTAGCAGCACCTAGCTAAAATAATTTCCCCAGACAATGTTTGTATCCCTAAGAACAAGAACATGAATAGCATTAAAGTCTGCACTGTAAAATGTTAGATACTCAAATGAGCACTGCTTATCATATTTTTTGCTTTTGCTTTTTATGTTTGCTGCTGTAACAAGTGAAATTATCCCATTGTGGGATCAATAAAGTAACATCAATCAGTAATCAATCAATACATAAACAATATGCAGACAGGCTAAGTGATAATATGGCTATAATGATTGTCTATGTAAATTAAAGAGTAACTAAACCCCTGCTTTCTGCTGACCTACCACTAGGGGGGAAATTTTAAAAATGCCTTGATTATGGGAGTTACTCCTGATGCAGGAAGACCAGTAGTATGTGTAGCTGCTGACCTGAGACTTGCAGAGTTTTTGTGTTTTTTGTCATCTTAAAAGTATTACAACAAATTTCTGTCCAGAAATTGGTGTTCCTGGTGATTGAAGTGCCTTTTTAAGGCCACAGCATCTCAATAGGATCGAGGTCAGGACTTTGACTAGGCTACTCTAAAGTCTTCATTTTATTTTTCTTCACCCATTCAGAGGTGGATTTTCTGGTGTGTTTTGGATCATTGTCCTGCTGTAGAACCCAAGTTTTCTTCAGCTTGAGGTCACGCACAGATGGCCGGACATTCTCCTTCAGGATTTTTTGGTAGAAAGCAGAATTCATGCTTCCATTTATCACAGCAAGTCTTCCAGGTCCTGAAGCAGCAAAACAGCCCCAGACCATCACTGCCACCACCATATTTACTGTTTGTATGATGTTCTTTTTCTGAAATGCGATGTTATTTTTATGCCAGATGTAATGGGACACCAAAAAGTTCAACTTTTGCCTCGTCAGTCCACAAAATATTTTCCCAAAAGTCTTGGTGATCATCAATATGTTTTCTGACAAAAATGAGACGAGCCTTAATGTCCTTTTTGCTTAGCAGTAGTTTTCGTCTTGGATTTCTGCCATGCAGGCTATTTTTGTCCAGTCTCTTTCTTATGGTGGAGTCATGAACACTGACCTTAACTGTGGCAAGTGATGCCTGTAGTTCTTTAGATGTTGTCGTGGGGTCTTTTGTCACCTCTTGGATGAGTCGTTGCTGTGCTCGTGGGGTAATTTCTGTCGGCCGGTCACTCCTGGGAAAGTTCACCACTGTTCCGTGTTTTCACCATTTATGGATAATGGCTCTCACTGTGTGTTTTTTTGCTGGAGTCCCAAAGCTTTAGAAATGGCTTTATAACATTTTCCAGACTGATAGAGTTAAATCACTTTTTTTCTCATTTGTTCCTGAATGTCTTTGGATCTCGGAATGTTGTCTATAGCTTTTGAGGATCTTTTGGTCTACTTCACTTTGTCAGGTTGGTCCTATTTAAGTCATTTCTAGATTGAGAACAGGTGTGCAGTGATCAGGCCTGGGTGTGGCTACAGAAATTGAACTCTGATGTGATCAACCACAGTTATGTTTTAACAGGAGCTGGGGGGCAAACACTTTCACACAGGGCCATGTAGCTTTGGCTCATTAATAAAACCCTTCATTTAAAAACTGCATTTTATGTTTATTTGTGTTATCTTTGACTAATGTTTAAATTAGTTTGATGATCTGAAACATTTAAGTTTGGAAAACATGCATAAATTAGGAAGAGGGCAAACACTTTTTCACACCATTTTATGAATGAATGAACCAAAAAGGTGTTGACTGGAGCCATAGCTTATGATACCTACCCTGTAAATATGACGTTAAAGCGTTTCAAATTGCCTTTGAGAAAGTTATTTTTAATTATGTTTTCTACAACTATTTGAAACTTACATATTTGCATTGAGCAAATTATTTCAAAGTCACTGTAAAACCATAATCAAAAAACAGCAAGTTACTTTTTACACACAAAATACTGCTTGACTCTCAGTGATGGTAAACTTGGTGCTAAGTATTGACAGATATTGGACAGGCACAGTGCAGACAGAAAAAACATTTGGCTTCTATAAAACATGGATCCCAGAGGAAGTTGGGGTGAAAAGATTAAAAACAATGTAAGTGCAACACAGTATTGCAATAGCATCACCAGAAGTAGAAGTAACACTGAAAAAAATACCTGAACAATCATGTTTTGAAAACAAATGTGATTTGTTTTAATGCTGTGCTGATTATCTTTATTACCCTGATGTTTGCTTTACTCTAATTTATTGCTGTACTCTATATACTCTATATAGTACTATATGAGCAGTAGTGCTGTTCTTGCACAATTCAAATGTAAAGGTTTGGGTTTTTTACTTGCTTAAATAAAGGCTAATAAATACATCTTAATGTTGGTCAAATTTCTGCAAATGTACACTGTATATTTAAAACATTAAAAACATGACACTAATCAGCCACAACATTATTAACATGGACAAGGAAATAAAGCAGGTCATTATAGCCTCTGTTAGTTAGTCATATTTATCAGGGAATGAGTGAAGATTTTGTTCTAATAAATGTGAAAAGCTTGAAAAGTAAGTAAACTTAGGATTTAAGCCAGTTTAAAAAGAACCACATACAGTATAAGAGAATATGTGATTAGATCATCTGTAAAACTGCAGTTACTGTGTTCCTAGCTGTGTTTGGAGTTGTTGGTATCAAATGAAAAAGTGTGAACGTAATACAGACTATTGGGCGACCAAGGATCACTTATGCACTTAAAATATGCACAGAGTTGTGCACCGTTCTGTTATGCATGTTCTCCCGTCCAGACTCCTGACACGCGTAAATAGACCTGTGAATCATATAAATAAATTGGTAACACTTTATTTGAAAGGGTTTACATGAGGCTGACATTACACTATCATTGCTATGACATGACACCTGTCATTAGCATTATTAAGGTGTCATGAAGGTCATCATTAAGTGTCATTTGTTAAATTATTGAAACCTTTGGAGCCATGTTGGCATCTCTTGGGAAAGCATGTCATGACAACTTGATATTGATCAGAGCAAAATACCCTACCAATTTTTATATTTTGGCCAGGTGCCATAACAGACCTGATTATCAAACATCCATCTATTCATCCTCTGACCCACTTATTGCTGTTTCAGGGTCACAGGGGTCTGCTGGTGCCTATCTCCAGCTTCCTTTGCAGGATAGGTGGGGGTACACCCTGGGCAGGGAATCAGTCCATCACAGGATGACACACAAACTGACAATACTCACACTTCCATTCACTCCTATGGAGCAATCTCAAAATTCCAATCAAGTGAAGGGTCATATTTTTAGATTGTGAGAAGAAACCGGAGTTCCCTGAGGAAACCCAGCCAAGCACTAGGAGAACATGCAAACTGTGCAGAGAAAGGACCTAAGTGTCCATCACAGAGTTTCCACCTAGGACTTTGTAGCTGTGAGGCAAACGTGCTAACCACTAAGTCACTGTGCCCCCCATTTTTAAACCATTAAAGCAGTATTTTGGATGGTTTATTTTATCCAATTTATATTTGGAATTGGGGCCTTCTGTGAGTGGTAAGTCGTCTCGTCCTCCTAATGACAAGTTGTCATGACAATGCTTTCCCAAGAAATGCCAACATAGCTCCAAAGGTGTCATAATTTAACGAACAACACTAAATGACAGCCTTCATGACACCTTATTCATGCTAATGACAGGTGTCAGGTCATAATAATGACAGCGTAATGTATACCCCTTCAATTAACTCTTATGTCATTAATTTACAAAGGAGACATACTTTCCCGTGATGGAATTTTGCTAACACTTGTAAATTTGAAAAGGCCTTTTCCATTGAAGTAGAATGTAACAGGTTTAGTTGATAAGATATGTGAATTTCCCCAAGAAGAATATTTGGCTACAATGTACTTAAAAGCATTGTGCTTTGCAGCGTGTGTATCCTCGTGAGCATGTGTATGTGTTGCACACATGTTGTATTTAAAATGGATCAATCTTGTTATGACTCTTTTATGACCCAAATGTACAGCAACGAATACAGATGTGAAATGTATGTATGTATGTATGAATGCACTGTAATACTCTGGAAAAATAATAATAATAATAATAAAAACACCGGCCACAACAAAACACTACAAAATCACAGCATGTACATTTGAGTAGGAATAGAGTCCACGCACACAACATATGCGGCCAGGGCGTCTCTTCCTGGCAGGACAGATGACAGTTTGTTTCACTTGTTATATATACTTGTAGCATATGTAAAAAGCCATGCAAATTGTAGCTTTATGTTGTACATAGTATGACAATATTTTTCAATCAATTTTGTTTTGTTCTGTATTTATAAATATAGGCCCATGTATTTTCTAATAAATAGCCGCCTAGTTCAAACTGTCAGTTAAGACAACAGCTAAAAGTAGCATCCCTGCTCTCTTTTAATTTGTTTTTCATTATGAATACTTGCTCTGTGGAAACACAGCAATTGCTTTGTCTGGATAAGTGTAAATATAATGACAGACATAAGTGGAATGTGAGAAATTTGCAACTTACCCCATGGGAAAATATGGCCCATGAGGCAAACGGTCAGCCATGTTGCCAGATTTAACCTAATATTGTAAAGCCTAATGAAATGTGTTTTTGGCCACAGCTAATTATTTGCATGTTTAATTTGTTTGTTCAAATGTCTATCCTGACACAAGCCTCTGCATTTTTCTGGGCTTTGGCCATCACAAGGAAGACACTCGCTTGTGATGACCCAGGGCAGGGAACGAGCGACCCTCTCTTCTCTGTAACCCAAGAAGCAGCCCTCGGACAGGAAATGAAAAGCTGGTTAAAAATTGGTGCAAACTCTAGCTTCCAACCAAAATGAACTATCATGTCATTTCTGCTCATGATGATTTTCATCTATGTATCATTTACACAGACTAAAACTGTCCAGGGCCAATTGGTAGGACAGAGGCTGAAAGGCCAGACTTTCTTTCAAGAAGCAGTTTACATGTTCTCCCTGAGTGTGGGTGATGTTTCTCCAGGGTGAATAGTGTACTCCCAGAGACCAAACACTTGTCGGCTTGGTTGATGGTAGCCCGACAATGACTATGAAAGAGTGAGTTTTTCGGCCCTGCATCCCTGATAAAGAAAATTAGGCACTTTATATTCATGGATGAAAAAAACCATTGATTTGGTCAACACTTCTTCGGCAGCTGGTATGGGTCTGACATTTCTTTGTCCAGGTGGACATTAATCATATTGAATAATAAATATAAAGTATGAATAATATGTTACTCTAACATCTATCCAAACATGTAAACACTCACGACAAGACATTCAGATCCACTTTCTGACCTGATTGATGGCGAGTCAGGTAATTTGAATCAAGATCAACCTCTTAAAAAAATATATGTTTAAAGCTGATGTTCACAGATGTTTCCAAATGCCTTTCCTTATAAAGACCACTATCATTAATTGCTGACACTTAACCACATTTTGAGGGTAAATTTGATTTTAAAGAAAAAGGAAAAGAGAAAAAAAACCTGAGAGTTCAAGAGTGAAAATGATAACTTAGTGACCCCTCAGTATTTTTCATTTTCAGCATCTACTAACAGTCATAGTCACAGTTATCTTGGTTGTGTAGGCTGTCAGAGTGGCCTCTGCAACCAAAACAAAAATCCTCTTCCCCAAAGTTCTTGCTGATGGCGGCACAACCAAGATGCAGCTATGATGTGAAATCATGTAGCCCAGGAGATGGCCGCACTGTGTTCCTTGGCCTTCATACGCAGAGCAGCTATGCTAGAGGACTTGCGATCCGGCTCAGCATTTAGATCATAGCCATTAATTCCCCCGCCCATCCCAGCACCCCCAAACAGCCCGCCCATGTGTGTCTGTCCAATGTGGCTACTCCCAGGGCTGGGCACACTCAGGAAGTCAGTTACACCCCCAACTCCATGAGGGTGAGGAGTCATGCAGGATGGCACAGAGTCACAGGGAACTACACAGCCAGGTATTGGAGATGCTCCACTGCTACTAATCCAGGAGGGGTTCTGAATCTAAAGAGCATGAGAGAGATAGGATTATAAACACAGTTTACCATGAAAGACCAGCAGGTTTTCAATTTTAAATTTAATTAGTCCAGTTTACTCAATCAATCCAAAGTGGTTTTCTAATTACTAGTGCAAGTTTTGGGATTAGTGGCAAAATAATTAAACAGTTCATCACCATGTCAGCCTGTGCCATAATAAGCCATACAATCCGGTACTTTGTTTGATGGTGAGATACAAAGTGTCTATTTTGGGAGCAAATTCTTTCAGGGAAAAAAAAACTGTCCTACATCTCCTTGTTTATTTGATATTATTGTCTTGGAAATTATGATTATTATTGATGTTTAATTTATTATTTATTAATTTTTTTTATGTGAACTTTATCTTCTTACAGTCGAACTACTAAGTAGAAGATCTTACATATTGTGTGTAGCAAAAACAGTCAACAGATGTTATTTATGTGTAACCTGGATGTCAACTGTCAAAACTGTAACAAATTGATTATAGCATAACATCAGTAAAAATAAAAATAAAAGGTGTATTATTTGTTGTGCCATACACAAAACATCTGTTTGCTAAACTGTTCATAAACCACACCTCTCGGCTTCAGGTGAGAATGTGTTTGTTATTTGCGTTACCGGTGCATAGTTCTCAGGCCGAGAGAGAAGTGGCAGCTCGTAGGCAGTGGACAAGTGTGTGCGAACCTGCTGCATCTGGCCAAAGCGCTCCCGCTTTCTCCACTTGGCTCTGCGGTTCTGAAACCACACCTGTAAAAGTAAAAAAGGGCTTCATAAGATCATCTCATAATACACACCAGTCAGTCCCAAAGTAAACCTTTTCAACTGTAGCAGGGCTCGAGACTGCGACTAAAATGCATATGTGAGTATTTTTTCAGTGTGCGCGAGTGAAAATTTTATCTGGTCACATCCGTGCGAGTTCGTATAGGGTGACGTTATTTTTATACGGAGCGGCTCAGCACTTCATCACGTCCCACAGTGTGCACTTCTCTTTCTCTCTCTCTCCACAATGCAGGATTACCGTAAAACCGTCTATAAACAGGCATTACAAAATGGCTGGCAGCTAGGTTGACCGAAGATTTCTGAGTGGAGGCTGGTTTGACCGCAGTGCAGCGGGTGAGGAGACGGTGTGCGCTCACGCAACTTTGCTGCAGGTAATGCTACGGTGAATACACAGAGTATAAACACCAATGTGCTCCTTTGGAGTGCGCGCGGTCCGTGAACAGAGCCAGACATAACGAGTCCTTCACTGAGAGCGCGCTCACATTGAGGGCAGCAGTAAAAAGGAAGAACGTGCCAAGCGCAGAGATGGAGCGTACACACTCATCAGAATCAGCATGGAGGGACCAGAACTGATGGACTATGATATCAGGCCAGATGTTCAGCTGTGGTTCTCTCAAGACATTTATATATATATATATATATATATATATATATATATATATATATATATATATATATATATATATAAATAAATACTTGTTTTTTTTTACTGAGACTATTAATGATTAATGACAAATAAAATCAAGATATAACAATTTTTTAACCTAAAAAAAATCATGTTGTGCAATGACTCAGCACCTTCCTTCTTCACTTCCTGCAACATCTACAGACCATCAACTTTCCTGTGACTAATATTAAGTTTTAAATCCCTGGTAAATAACTAAACCAACAAAAACACTGTTCTGGAAGAAAATAGAGATTCTAAATGTGTGGGAACAGATTAATTTAACCACCAATGTGATGGTTAAATATGCATGTTTAATGTGTGGCAAGAAATGAGTTATTAGCATGTGTTGATCACATGATCATGTGTTATCAAATTCAAGTTACTTTTTGTAGCTTTTCAAATACATGAACTAAAAAAACTTCTTTATATAACATTGTGTTCATGTAAAATGAGATGTGTAAGAATTTGAAGATGAAAGATACTGTTTTATTTCTTGATGTTAAATAATTTCATTTACTGTTTTTAAGTTTTCATTTACATGATCAATATAAATTACATCAAATTAAATTAAACATTATTCTACATAATTTTAACTGTATATAATTTAATACACTGTATTGTCTTCATTAAGAAGGTATTTTTCAGCTCCAGGAGGACTTTAATCCAGGTGAGATGAGGTTAATGGTTCCTTGTAGAGTAAAGGTTACAGACCCCTGACCAGGGGAAGATTTATATCTTTTATATTTATTTATTTATATATACAAAAAATTACCTGTTATTTCAGCCACTGCTTGTTGCAGAAAAACTTAATATTGACACTAAAACATTAAAACATTTAGCAAATATATCTCGAGTCATTGTCAATCTTCACTTCATACAAAACTACGGTACGCCAGTTAAATAAACTATTCATTAGCATGCATGGCTATGCTGTACACTCTCCCCACCCCCGCTCAAAAAAAAGGCAAAAAAGGTGTGACCAAATTCTGTGCTGGTGCGACCAACTGAGAAAGTTAGTCACACCAGTGCCCCCACTGGAAAAGTTAGTGTAGAGCCCTGCGTAGATATCTACACTCTCATATCAGGTGCAAACTCAAGTGTCATTCTGTAAAAATGAAAATGCTGACCATCCTCATCCTCAGCGCGACAAAGCAAGATGCTGAACCATGTAAACTGAAAATGGAAAAGCAAATAAATCCTACTGCACATGAAAGTTCTCAGCCAAGTTTAAAGACTTGATGTGCCTTTAAAGTGCTGTCCACTCTGAGCTATTGATATGAAAATGGTGAGTGTCCCTGGTGCTGCGTGGTTCAGCCCCCGCCTTTG